>NC_139827.1:14671359-14998859 GCF_963691815.1 Echiichthys vipera
TATACAACATAAGCATGTCATATATAAAAAATATCTATATGATGAAAATCTATATGGTATTATATGTTGCAACCATATATGTCAACAATGTATTTAATTAATATATAGAATTTTATGGCAATAACTGTATTGGACATATTTGTATTGGATAGAAAGATATACCAATATATGAAATTGTTCCTTTGTCGAATAGGTTTTATTGGAGTTTATACATAAATGTACTTGTATGTTTTTACTTCATTTGTACATACAGTATATTTCATATATGGAAATTCAGTATATGTACATATCACGTGTTAATATCGACAATTCTCTCCAAATTGATAAAATAGTTTGATAATTGACTCAACATGTCACCTCCTTTGATCCAAGCTCATTGCTGAGACAGAGTCGTCTGGTTGGGACTAATCCTCTCTGCACACTTTTTCAAAATGATACAGTGGGCGGAGTTCAGATCTGGGGCGATGAAGTTACACTTTCAGTAGCAACAAGCTAAAATACTCTGTCACAAGTAACACAATCGTACTTCAGTAAAAGTCTTTGCATCGAAGTTTACAAGTATAGACGAAAAAGATCTGAGTACCTCTTCCACTGAGAATCAGATGCAGAGACCAACCTGTACTCCTCCTATGACTGTACTGGAATATTAACTGGCCCCAATCATTATTATTATTTTTTCATCAATATACTCCATGAGAGACAAAATGAACTTCAATAATAAAGCTCTAAAGATTATGGTTATATTTTGACACAAGGCATTTACAAACCCTTCACTTAGAGTATTTATCCACTTCCATGTCACTTAAACAGTACTGCCACTGCCTCTCCTCCCCCGAGCTTCACTACTCTCTCCAGGCCTTCAGTCATGTACAGAATTGCGTAAAAAATATAAAGGCCTTTTCGGAAAACTAAATACCAAAAGGCTTTTCCTGCTGAGATGAAGTTGTCCAGAATGATTCCCAGAATGGTTATGGACTTGTACTTTTATAGCGCCTTTCTATACTTCTGACTACTCAAGGCACTTTCACAGTGTTTGTCACATTCACCCATTCACACAGACATTCATACTGATGGCAGTGGATCTACATACCATCTAATGTAATGTAACCATTCAGTGTCTTGCCCAAGGACACTTCGACATGTGGACCGGTGGAGGTGGGGATCGAACCGCCAATCTCTCCAATGGAGGACGACCCACTCTTTCTCTGAGCCACAGTCGCCCACAGATTTATCTGACCCTTGAAATTGGACGATTTTAAAACATACTGGATTAACACAGACTTTGTGATTTAGGAGTTTATACTGTCCCTTTAATGATGAGCTGAGAGTACCCTTCTTCATTAAGTCTGGAACGTTCTTGAGCACTGATGATGACAGACCTGTTGTACACTTGTAATGTTTATATGTTAGCCTCTTTGTTGCAAAAGCCTGGAAGAAACGTCAGGAGGGTTTATTTTGTTAGTATAAGTATTGTTGAGCATCTACTTTTGGTTTCTGGTCTGTCTTTGTCTGATAAAGGTGCCTTGAAAGCCCTTGTGGGCTGGGCATATTTCTTATGCAAACCACAATAATACAATTAAATAATAAATGTTAATCATATAGAGGATTTAAATTAAACTACTTAAAGAATCTGGAGAGACTGTCTCTGGGGTTCTGCATCTGTTCCTGTTGATAGTTTTAATCTAACACTTTGGTATTAATCCCTTTATGATTCCTGTCCTACTTTGTCTTTGTATGAATGCCCTATCCGTCTGTAACTCTGTGTCTTAGTGCTGCTGTGTGTTAAACCGGTGAGATGAACGACACACCAGTCTCAATAAGTCTCAGTAAAAAAATACAATTGAAACGACAGAATATAATGTATTTTTTGATATGGTTGGCTTCCTGTTCCAACAAATAATGCGCAATTACTTGAAACAAAATCGTATATGTTATAAAATGTGATGTTTTTTTTTTTATTCAATTGGCAGGAAATGTCACAGGGTGTGATTGGTGGCTAATGAGGAGGGGAGTCAGAAAGGCAATGCCTGCAGTGCGCAGTCACAGCAAAGACTACTCCCAGTCCAGCTGCACTCCAGCAGGGAGGGGAGCTCACAGCAGCAGCAGCAGCAGCAGCAGCAGCAGAGATGCCTCCAAAGACCGTTAGACGCGCGTTGAAAGACGTGCTGGAGGACTTGAGTGAACTTGAGATGAAAAACTTCTGCTCCGAGGTTCTGGACCGCAAGGATGAGCCGCGGGTCAGGCGCTCGGCTCTGGAGGGGAAAATACGCGGAGAGGTCGCAGATGGGCTGATTTAAATCTTAACTGAGTCCTTAGCGAAACAAGTGGCTCTGGAGATTCTGGGGCGGATTGGCTGCAACGAGCAAAAAGAGAGTTTCGGTGAGTTTAACACGCAGGTTTTTATGTTTCCCAAGTTTGGTTTCAAAAGAGATTTCAAGCAGTTTTTTTTATTTTAAAAGACAAGGGACTTAAATGGTTAAGTCTAACTGGCAGTCATTCATTCATTCATCTTCAACCGCTTATCCCGGGGTCGGGGTCGCGGGGGGGCTGGAGCCGATCCCAGCTGACATCGGGCGTGAGGTGGGGTACACCCTGGACAGGACGCCAGTCTATCACAGGGCACATAGAGACAAACAGAGACAGACAACCATTCACACCTAAGGGCAATTACACTTACAGCCAATTACACTTACAGACAAGTACAGTTACATTACAGTCGATTACAATTACATCCCCATTTTGTTCTTGTGTTTCGAAGTTTGTCACACAAACTTTCACAAATATCTGGTCTCAAAGTTCAAGAAACAAAAGTGATTCAGATGTTCTTATAATTGTTTAATAATAGTTTCTAATAACTGCCCTGAAAACACAAATGGTTTCATTTTAAAGAGGTTCATGCCCACATTAGCTTTATTTATTTATTTTTTTTAGCTGTAAACTAAAATATATGACTTACTGTGATAAAACACAACTATGCTGGTGTTCATAATTACATTATTTCCCCAGATTTATATAAAAGAATATGGTATTTCATAGTTAGAATATGGCTCAACACCCCACAGTTTTATTTCAGGCCTAAACTTTTAAGTTTTAAGATTGTGACTTATCTATGTGTGCAGGCCCCGTCCCTCACCCCCCACCCAACCCCCTTAGGCCTGCCTTGTATGGACAGCACAACTGAGATGACAGGAAATGGAAGAGAGAGATTTTTATTTTTTTACTTTTATTTCAAGCTTTACTTCTACCTCACACCCTTGTTGCCTGCTGCCCATAACAATATTAGTAAAGTCTGTCAAAAAATTGTTTCAGTGCTATTTAACATTGTGTCTTTGTATGTTTCCAGCCAAAGACACAAGTGAAGGATCACTGACTGTGTTTCCATCTGTTTCCAGTAAGCAAGTGGATTTGGATGATTAAATAAACAAAGATCTGTTCACTTCGATGTGCAAGTGTGCTGAGTTTGCTCTGTTACACATTTGCAGAGTATGGCGACATCATGACTGTGGAAACTACTGGGGCCTCAATGCAAACAGCTCAGCAGGACAACCTGAAATACTCTGGTAACCACATGATATCTATTTATATCTGATATCTGTAACTGTATGAATAGATTGAAAAGACTGAGACCATACTCCTGTCCTATTGATTACTTTCTAAAGGTATAAAGGCCTCACATGCCATGGCGGAGACGGACCTGTTTGAAATGAACGACTACAAATCCATCATCCAAAACGTGGCTCGCCAGAAAGGGATTGATCCAGCTCTCATTGCTGCGATCATTTCCAGATCATGCAGAGCTGGAAAGACACTGACGGGAGGCAAGGGCTACTGTGATGAAAAGACAGGAGCATATACCTTTGGGCTGATGCAGGTAATAACGAAACTGCTTCAATCAGTCCCTCCTAGTGTCTCATGTTTAAATGGCAGCAGTGTTTATCTGAACTCTAATGATATTTCCATAGATTTATGTCAATCCAAAAGGAGGTGGACACGTCCCAAAAGGCGCATGGGACAGTGAGCAACACCTCTGCCAATGCACCGACATCCTGATTCGTTCCATCGTCAACATGAAGCACAGATTTCCAGACTGGAGCAAGGAGCAGCAGCTAAAAGGTCTGTTTTGTAGAATTAGTAGACGTCATGACAAACTGCCTCCACATTGTTTTTCGCTTTGTTCTCATTTGTATTTCTCTCTGCAGGAGGGCTTGCAGTCTACAATTCAGGAATTTTGGACATCCGTTCCTATGAAGAGGTGGACGCCAAAACGTCAGGAGGCGATTACTCCAACGATGTTATTGCCAGAGCTCAGTGGTTCAAAAGCGAAGGTGGCTTTTAAAACCTGAAGCTGCCCACAACTTCTTGGAAATCATGTATGAAAGCATGTCGGTAATATATGAAAAAACGTAACATTAAAACATGCGGATTCTTCTTTTAAACCCTGATTGATGTATTTTTCAACAATTATAAGTCATCAGAAACATTCGAGTGTATTATGTGAGGAATTATGTAGAGCAAACGGGTTGTTATTGTCTATCCCCAGGAAGGTGTTGGATGAGCAATAACAACCTACTCACTCTGCATTATCCCACGTATTACACAGCTACTTACTAAATAAATCAATAACTTGACACAAAATATTGTAACAGTTAATAAATGCTTTACAACAAACTAAGGGTTTGTCCATGTGTGTAATCATATATCATTATATGTGATGTTGTACTGTTATATTTACAGAAGGGCCAATGGCCGACATCATTAGAATTTAGGAGAAGGGGGTATGATCATCCGTCTTTACAGGCACATCGAGCTATCGATCGAGTATCATGAGCGTAGCAGTTGAAATTCGTTCCATGACTGCATATAATTTGGCCAAAAGGTGACATATAAAGATAGAAAAGCAGTGGTCCAGACACAGAGTCCTGAAGTACTTCATATTTCACTTTGGAAAATTGTGATATAGTATTATTAAAAGAAACAAACTCATTTCTTTTCAATAAGTGGGATTTTAACCATGCGATGACAGGCCCAGCCATGGCAAATAGATTTTCCAGTATGTGCATACAATGATCTTTGGTGTCAAAAGTTCCAGTATTAAAAGCACACACATTGACACTGAGAGGCATTTACAGTTTTAGTTGCAGGTCCTGAATGCAGATTGAAAAGCAGGGGTGTGTCCAGACTTTTTTGACTGGGGTGGCCCAAGTGGGGCACTGGCTTATGCAAGGGTGGCATGTACTGAAGTATGTGCATGTGCAGTGCACCCACCAATGGAATAACATTAACTATTACACTCCAATTGGCTGCTGGCAGGCCCACCAACTATTTGTCTTTCTGGGGCTGTAGTAAGCTCAGTTGTAAATCTCAAGTGAATAATTGAATCCACACATTTGTTCTGTATGAGAAAAACTGCATGTTTTAGCCCCAAACTGTCTGGGATTATCAAAAAGTGATCATTTCTGTAAAGAAAGAGTTGTAGGAACCCATAGAACAAACCCACTGGTCTCTGACTGGGGTGACCAATCAGACTTTAGGGGAGGATTGAAACAAAGAATAGCAAGCAGCAAACAAAGAATACAAACACAAAAATGTTAATGGTCTGACTGTTGCTCAGTGGAAGAGTGGGTCATCCTCCATTCGAGAGATTGGCTGTTGGATCCCCACCTTCCCCGATCCACATGTCGAAGTGTCCTTGGGCAAGACACTGAACCCTGAATTGCTCCCCGTGCTGCGCATGGGTTTGTAAATGTGGTGTGAATGGTTAGATTAGATGACATGGTATGTAGATCCACTGCCATCAGTGTGAATGTCTGTGTGAATGGGTGAATGTGAAAGACACTGTGAAAGCGCCTTGAGTAGTCAGAAGACTAGAAAGGTGGTATATAAGTACAAGTCCATTTACCATTTAATACTTTTTAGATAATAAATATCATCCAGGAGATGGAGGAAACAGAAAAAAACAAAAACCAGCATCCATTTGGCATCCCAGCATGTTTGATCCCATCACAACATGGCGTTGCTAAGAAACGTTTTCCAGATTTTCAGGTCATTTCCCTTGTTTGTACGTTTATATTGGAGGCCTTCCTTTTGAATCATATTTCTGAGCTGCCTCAGCCATTGGTGGCATGTGGTGCTATAAGTGTACAGAGTTATATCTGGGTGTTAGTTTCATTATTGTGCACAGGAAGGAAACACGCTGTCAGCGAGTGCTGACCTCAACGCTGAACCTTTGACTGTATAAGCAGAACATGAAAATGAAAGATTAAGGTGGTCACAAAAGTTCAAAAGTTTATTAACTTCTAAGGTATGAAAATGAAAAACAAACGTACTCTTGTTGTGGCAACAATCTTTAAAGTAAAAGGAGCGTCCCAGTGGAATCAAATACAAGAGACAAGAAGGAGCAGAGCTTGGGGGTATATTCACAACTGACTGTCAAGCGTACCTGTGTCCTGTTTGCCTTTATTTCACAAGGGTAGGGATGTAAATTTATATGGAGCCTTGATTTAGTGGAGTCTGTGCACAATCTTGAATTGTATAAGTCTAGTCTAATGTTTAAGGAACTGCTGTTTCTCTTAAAAAGAATCGCCTTGTATCATCAGTGATTTAAAAACCCTGCTCTTCTACCCACACATTGTTTAATCTTACATCACACAGTACGACATGGGTTTGCAAGGATGAATATAGAAAATAGATTGATCCCTGACTGGCAGGATCATGGCAAACAAGGCTGTCAAGTATGGTATGTTCTGGCATATTTTCACAATGTGATATTCAAAGATAATAAAGTGTGTTGATATTAGGCTATGAGGACTGTTGCAATTGTTAGAAAGATGACCGAATACCCTCAATATACAAGTCTCCAGTTGTTTTTTCCAGACAGAGAAAACAGAATTGCATAAATGTGGAGGGAAAAGCATGTTTTTGCAGAAAAGATTGAATGTGCGTTCATGTTCTTAAGGAGATTAAAATAACAGGACTGGTAATGTATGAAGTATTATTATTATTATTATATTATTATTATTATTTTTACCTTAACATGATTATTCAAAAATATCAGTAAGAGATGTAAACCTGCAGTTTACCCTAGCCACATTTCCTTATTAAACAGAAAGAAGAAACACAGGATGTGTGATAGAATATGCACATTCCTTTGTAAGTGTGTGTGCGTGTGTGTGTGTGTGTGTGTGTGTGTGTGTTTGTGTGTGTGTGTGTGCGCGCGCTTGCGTGTTCTCTGCACGTATGTAACTACCTAAGATTTGTATTTAATCACATCTTATATTGCCTTGTCTCTCTCCTGGTGTTTATTGTTTGTGTAATTCTGTACGGCTAAGTAAGACATTTACAGAGTTTTATCTTGTGTTAGTTTCATTATCGTGCTGCACAGGAAGCAAACAGGGTGCTAACCTTGAAAGGGTGCCAACCTCAAAGCTGAACCTTTGGCTGAACCATGAGAACACGAACACGAAAGATTAAGGTATGGTCTTAAAGCTCAAAACTGTGAAATGTCATAATGAAAGTGAACAACAATATAAATGAATAATGCCTGGCCTGAAAAATATCAGGGAGCTCAAAAACTTTTAATAAGGAATGAAAATTAAACAGATTGAGTGCAAATCTCAACATGTCCTCAAATAAAAGGTAGTTTCCAGGTGGAATTTGCACAAATCCTGCAACATGTATCTGAAAGTTGCATTTACAACTTTACCTGGTTTACAGTCTGCCACAGTAAAGCTGCAGGCTGAGCACGTTAGATAAATGTCTGCTGTTACAGTAAGTGAGGGCCATTTCCTTTAAATCACATGCTCTCTCCTCAGTGTCTCTACTTTCTTCACTGGCAATCCCGGCCTACATAATACCACCCTCTACAGGCGAGACAATAGTAGGGAAGACGAGGATGTCAAAGTGAAACTGAAAGTAAACATCCCGGTATAAATACAGACAGAGTGCCCCAAGAGACAGGTTTCAGGCTCTCTTATAAAGACAAAGACCAACACAAGAGGAAACAGGAAACATGGGTAAGCTCACCTGTTATAATTGCATTTTTGTAGCATCTAGTTATTGCCACTCATGCCCTTTATGTACAGGTTATGTCTCCTCATGTTGCGGGTGTGTTTTTAAAACTATTCTAACAAAGTGAACATTAACAGGTTATGGAAACATCATGAGGGTTGAAGCTTCTGGTGCTTCATGGCAAACATCTCAGCAGGACAGCCTGGGATACTCAGGTAAACACCGATCAGCTTAAAAATGGTAGAAACATGATTACTTATGTAACCAGTTTTAACATTTAATAGCTAGACTGTATGTGTGTTGCATATATGTGTAATAAATGTTTTCCTTGTCAAAAAAAAACATGACTTTCTTACTACCACAAATGACGTCACTTTTGCAATTTATGTGTATTGGGCTTTCAATTATAGATATCCACGATTACATTGTACAGATGCCCAGAATGAACATTCTGGACTGGACCAATGTAATTCTTACTAGGAAAAACTCCCATTTCAGATATCTACAGCCCAATTGTTACTAGGTCAAATTTCTGTTTGATTTCTCTCTCAAGGTGAGAGCGCATCACACACCATGGCACAAACTGATGCCGGCAGAATGGAGAAGTACAGGTCTAAAATCAACAGAGTGGGAGGTAAATATGGAATCGACCCAGCTCTCATTGCTGCCATCATCTCCAGAGAGTCCAGAGCTGGAAATGCATTACACAATGGCTGGGGAGACTATGACACAGGCAGAGGAGCATATAACGCCTGGGGACTGATGCAGGTTGTAATAAATACTGTTGTTCTCAGATCCTCTCATTAAAGCCTCACATTTCAATACAATAAAAACAGTGTTGATGCCATTTCATTGCCACCAATGTAGGTTGATGTCAATCCAAATGGAGGTGGACACACTGCAAGGGGCGCATGGGACAGCGAGGAACACCTCTGCCAAGGCGCCGAAATCTTGGTTTATTTCATCAAACGAATTCGCAACAAATTTCCTAACTGGAGCACGGAGCAGCAGCTGAAAGGTTCATTTTACTGAAACCGTGCACAGACTCTCTGCGCGCTTTGCTTCGCTTTGTTCTCACTCGTATTTGTCTCCGCAGGAGGGATAGCAGCCTACAATATGGGGGATGGAAACGTCCATTCATATGATAACGTGGATGGAAGCACGACAGGTCAAGACTACTCCAATGATGTTGTTGCCAGAGCTCAGTGGTACAAAAACAATCGAGGCTTTTGAAACCTGAGGCTGCTCACAGCCTCCTATAAAATCATGTAGGAAACCATGTTTGTAATGAGCGCAATGTGCAATTACAACACACTGTAAGGATTTGTTCATGTGTGTAATTAAAGCTGATATCAACACAAACAGATGGATGCTGCCTTTGGAATAATAAACATACATTCCCTTGTATTTAAGTGTGTGTTTTTCTGCACTTATGTAATAAAACATTCAATCACATCTTGTATTGTCCTGTCTCGCTTTTGTAGTTTATCGTTTGTTTAATTCGGTATACAACTGCAGAAAATAATCACTGTTACCTGCTAGTTGGAATCTGTTATTGAAGAAAGACCGGAATTAATGAAGGGTATTGACTGATCTGATTAGCAGTTATAAATAACTAAGTAAGACATTTACAGAGTTTTATTTATCTGGGTGTTAGGTTCATTATTCAGATTAAATCAACTTTATTTATATGGCACTTTTCATACTTTAGAAGAAAATAAAAGCATAGTAAAAACAAAAACGAAACAATACATGAACAAGGAAACACAGGGAACACCCAAACCTCTACTCCCAAAATACACACATTGTCCTGCACAGGAAGGAAACACCCAATGAGGTGAGCAAGTTCCTTTGACTGCATCATGAGAACATGAAAATGTACGATTAAAGTACTTAAGTAGATAAATGTCTGCTGTCACAATAAGTGAGGGCCATTTCCTTTAAATCAGATGCTTTCCCCTGATTCCCTTCCCTGGCTAGCCAGACCTGTTCACTTCCGCCTCCTACAGGCGAGAAATAGAATAGAAGGCGGGCACTATGAAGAGGTCTGTGCCTCGGAAAGGAAGCACTGAGGCCATATATTGCATGTTTACACCAGATAGTGAACACAGGGGAAGGGTGCAGCTCTCACATTACATAGTTTTACTTAAACTAGCACAGTTCTGTTACAGCTCTCATATTCAGGTTCAAGAGGACTATCCACAGAGAAAATGGGGAATGGTAAGCATTTTGTTGTTTTATCCTTTAGTGTATTATCAACTGTGAAGGAGCTTGTGGTATGTCAACTCATCACTATTTCTTTCCACGTTTTTGTGGATTCTTTCCATGTCTTCAATCTCCATCTTCTCCACTGATTCTTGTAATATTCTAACTCGAGCCTAAACCATGTCTGCTGTGCTCAATTGTCTCTTTATTTAAGGGTTAGTTCTGATCTTTTGAAGTGGGGTTGTATGAGGTACAGTTTGGAGAAGCAGACAGACATGAGTCCTGTCAAGGAAGATAAGAAATGTACTGCTGTGGACAGGAGCAGCAGCTAAACATATTACTCAACAGAGGTCTGCCTAAAAGAAAATCAGTTTAAGTGTACACTATATTCAGAGTATTTTCACAGTTTTAGCTCCACCGGTGGGTTTGTTGGTGTTATTGTGTGACTTTGATGTTTTAAAGGGTGCGGAACTAACAAAACTAACAAACAAACAAACTAATGGAGACAGCAGTGGACCACCGTGTTCAGTGAGGTTGAATTACTGTTTTTAAAATGGAGTCTGGTGGCTTTGATAACGAGAGCTGCTTACATGTTCCATCCCTCTTCTCTTGCCCGCTTATACAAACTCAAAGTGCACAGACTGCCATCTACTGTAGATAACACACTGGCTATGGATAACTACCTCATATAACCTCACTTCAAAAGATCTGAAGTATCGGTGCAACCTCTTTGGCCATTATAGAACTTTAGAAGTACTGTTGTCACCTTTAGTCCAAAACAGACAAGTGGTTATGATCAGAAATGGGCTTCTTTAAAATATATGAACCATTCCCTTTATCCACTAGATTGTGCTTTATGTTCAACAAAGTGTTGGAAACACACTGAGTTACCATCCATTGAGCCTTTTTTTTTTATTCAAGAGCTCTATCTAGCGGGCTCCACAAATATACAACTCATGGTTCCTGGGGCTACTTGAAGCCTCATTTGCTCATCACTAGACACAACACAACATGTTAATATTATGTTTGATATGTTGCTGTGCTATTTGTATTCTAACATAAATTACAACATGTCGTTAGTAAAGATCTTGTCTGCAATGATTAAACTCAACATAAGCAGGTTATGGAGACATCATGAAGGTGAAAACTTCTGGTGCCTCAAAGAAAACATCAACGGCCAACGGGCTATCATATTCAGGTAAGCACTGCAGTAGAGAGACACAGGAGCTGAATGTAGAAATAATCATGAGTCTTTAATATACAGTAACTATCCAAATATATGGTGTAACTACATCAATACTACTACATCATCAGGAAGATTTATATACACTTTGCTGCATTGAGGCCTCATTCCTGTTCTGTTTGGTTTCTCTCTAAAGGTGTTAAGGCATCAAACGAAATGGCAAAGGAAGATTCGAGCAGAATGCAAAAGTACATGTCTAAAATCGAAACAGTGGCAAAGGAAAAGAATATTGACCCAGCTCTCATTGCTGCCATCATCTCCAGAGAGTCCAGGGCTGGAAATGGACTAAAGGACGGCTGGGGAGACTATGACACAAGCAGAGGAGAATATAACGCCTGGGGACTGATGCAGGTTGTAATAAATACTGTTGTTCTCACATCCTCGCATTAAAGCCTCACATTTCAATACAATAACAGTGTTCATGCCATTTCCTCGACACTAATTTAGGTTGATGTCAATCCAAATGGAGGTGGACACACTGCAAAGGGTGGTTGGAACAGTTTGACACATCTCCGCCAAGCCACCGACATCTTGGTTGATTTTATCAAAGTGTTCCGCAATGAATGTGATAAGTGGAGCGCGGAGGAGCAGCTGAAAGGTTTGTTTTAGTGAATCAGTAGAGCCACACATGTACCAACTTCATATTTTGCTTCATTCTCACTGTTTGTTTCTATAGGAGGGATAGCAGCCTACAATATAGGGGATGGAAAAGTTGATAAAAAAGATCCTGATAATGTGGACAAGGAAACAACAGGTGGAGACTACTCCAATGACGTTGTTGCCAGAGCTCAGTGGTACAGAAACAACTCTGGATCCTGGTGCAACATATTTTAATACCTGCCTGAAGCTGTCCACAACATATATCTCTGAAAAATCTCCTATAAATCACGAAGGTAACATTCTGTATTGTGTGCAAACGTGTTTCAAAGCTAAATCACAGATAAGACCGCCCTGCAGCGGATATGGAGAATGTGGAAAGATAAGAACAGTTGTATTGTAAAATGTAATTTCTCATAAACTGAATCCTCCTTGGCAATGCCGTTCATCTTTGTTTGTTAGGAACCACATTATGACATTTGTTATTTTTGCTTTTGACATGATGTTAACTCTCATCGCCCTGACTGGGGTATACCTGCAGACCCCAGAGGTATACTTTCTGTCATATCTTACAGGCGCTTTGTTCTATCATTTCAATTTTTCACGTTTTGGTCAATAAATTTGTTCCAAATAACTTCATATCATTGTTTCCTGATTTAATTAGTGCTTTTTAAAAATACCAAAGAAGCCAAAAGAACAAGTCAAAAGCCCCCAATTGCAGCCTGGGCAGTTTTGAACAGATACAATTGAATAAAAGATAAATATTTGCCTTGGTTTCTAATTTAAAGTATCAGACATAGCAGAGTGTCAGGGGCATATGCAAATCAGCTGTAATTTTCCTAAAATAATAATATTTATTTTTTCTGTAGATGCTTTTTAACCTGGGGTAGGCAGCCTGTGTTTTGCGATTTTGAGGGGGGAAAAATCCGTAATTTGACTTCTGCATCACCTTTTGGCTCTGTTTTCAGGTTTTAGAAAATTTAGCCTTGACGGAAGACTTTGGCCAATCACGGGTCCTTTCAGAGAGAAAGAGTGTATTTCTATTGGAGAGGGGGAGCCGCAGGAAGAGCTCTCACTCTGCTGCTAATTCTAGCATTGTCTTTTGCTTTTACATACTGCAGCTTTAAGTACATCATTCATAAGTCAAGTAAGCATTTTGATATGATGTTTGTTTCTTACAGTAGTTGTCCCAGGGCCCTCAGTCCGTAGACCTTAAATATGTTGGTAGGATGACGGTTCACTTAAAAAAATGACAAATAATTGAAGCGTTCTTTTCTATAAATATAAAAACACCGTGTTTAACGTGAGAGTAACTCTGTAAAGTTGGGAACAAGAAGTCGACACATTCAGCAGCTCTCTGTCCTGAATGTTTTTTCTGCTGCTTCTGCAAAAAGGCTGAATGTGTGTCAGAGTCGGCGGTAGGAGCAGTGTTGATCCTGGTGCTGCTGAAGGTCAACTTTGTGCTGGAAGCTGTAGAGGCACTGAGGACAGCGGTGGGGCCGGTCGTCCCTGTGTTTACGGCTGTGGGTGATGAGGTTGGAACTCTGACTGAATCCCTTCCCACATATCTGACACACATGGGGCTTCTCACCTGGCACACAAACACAGCACACGTCATATGAATACACAGGGTGTTCCAACTGTGTAGATTAAACAGCTATATTACTGTACTGTATATATATATATATATATATATATCGTATTAAATTAATTAACATGTCATACACAACATTTCAAAACCCAAAGAAAATCAATTTATGATGACATAAGGACATCCATTAACATCGGTTGAAAAAAAGAAGTTTATTCAAGTGTGCAATTAGTATTCTTCTTTTAAACTAAAAATAAGAGAGTACTCTCCACCAGTAAGAATTAAAAAATAATTAAAAAACAAATAAAATATGATAAAATATAAACAGTTGACCAATAAGTAATAAAACGGTAAGTGTTGGTGATTAGCAAAAGTGATGTTTGGAAATGAAACTGATTTCAGTTGAATAATTCCATATTCCATATTAAAAACAGTCAAGAAGATAACATAAACATACCTGTGTGTATGAAGGTGTGTTTCTTCATGTCAGACTTCTGGTGGAACCTTTTGCCACAGTACTGGCAGGGGTACGGACGGGTGTCTGAATGTATGAGCAGATGAGTGGAGAGGGTGGAGGAGCGTTTGAACACTTTCCCACACACCGAACAGCCAAACGTCCTCTCCTAAAACCACAGACACTGTGCTTATAGACTCAGGAGTGTTGTACCTCATATGTGCATGCCATTCAGGGGTGCAGATCCAATGTCAGGAGCGGGGGGGGGGGGGGGGGGGGGGGCATACATCACAACTTCATAGGGGCTCACAACTTCATTCAAAAAGTACTGCACATGGAATCATTTATTGTGCTAACCTTTCTTGTTTATTTGTCCTTAACAGCGCGTATCACTGCTCATAGCTGTTATATTAGTAAATCGTAATTTTACTTAACTGTTATATTAGTAAATGATAATTGTAAGGGTCTGTGGCATGTAATGTCTACTCACCCCCATATCTTCACATCTCACATCTTCCTTTTCTCCCAGTGTATGGGACTACTTTATGCGTGATTCATTGATATGGATGAATATCAAAATATGAAGCCCTTATTCTTTAAAGACTGCTGATCATCAGCGTCTGTTTAAGAATCATTTGTGTTGTAGTGAGAGTTTGAATATGGAGTCAGAATTATATTCGTTAGACATTATTTGTTTCACCATTTCATACATCCTTGTTAGACGTGAATCTAAAATGTAAATATTGCGAACTATGAAAATACATTGTTCAATTTTGAATAATTAAGGGTATTTTTTATTGTGGGGAACAATTCATGTTTTTCAGAAACCTCCCCCAGGATCTGCACTCATGATGATATTGATTATTTTAGTGTGAGATGAATCCATATAAGAAAATAAATGTGATATTGACCTTGCCCCTGCATGGTGACCGCTCAGTATGCGTCCTGCTGGATTTGATGTGTGCTGGTGCTCTGCTCCTGTGACTCTTGCACATGTGAGTCTTTAGACTTGACAGACATGAAAATATCTGCAAAGACAAGATCAGCACAATTTTATCATGTTAAAAAATAAAGAGGTGACTTCAGACTTCAGAGCACAAGGTGGATTTTTTTTCCATTTGTAAGCACTCATGGTTGTGCTATAATGATCCATGCAGTGTAATAAGTTTTCATTTAAGTACATATTGATGCTTCTATAATAATGTTCTCATAGGTGAGTTTAGTTCATAATGTATTTTAAGCTCCATTAGTCAACTTCTAGTTTATAACTAGTCCAGAGAAGTCATAAGACACTCTTTGATGTTTTACGACTGTTGATACGGTGCATCACAAAGACTTGTGTGTGTTTACGGGTGTAATCAAAAAGCAATATGATTGCATTATAATTCACTATGAATGCCCTCACACTGCACCATACACTGAATCTTAAAGGGTTACTGTACGTTTTGAATGTGGTATATATTGCTGTTTTTTTACATTATGTTTTATATTCATAGTATTTGAACATTCTTTATTAATGTGATGGTTTTATTGATATGTTTTTCTGAATGCTTACTGTATTGTACTGCTGTCGTTTATCTAAGTTTAGGCACCACTGTTGTAGTGTAGTGCACTTTCCTTCAGAACAAATGTACATTTAAAGAAAGTCTTAATCCTCCAGACTTATTTTCGGTCCCTAATGTAATCTAATGTAATGGAGGGATGCCATACTTTGCTACAGAGAGGACACTCCTGCCTCGGAGCACTGCTCCTGGTCTCCCACAGGATGTGAGGGTGCTGAGTCAAGTCGCCCCGTCCCACAGACAGTTTGTCTGGATATCCTGAGCTCACATGAGGTTTGGGAGGCTGAGGCTCGACTTTCTCCATGGAGCTGAGAGTGTTAGAGTTGACCGGACAGCAGGGTTTAGCAGATCTATAGTCTGAGACAAAAGACAGACAGGAAAGTTATTATGCAACTGTCTGAAACCTTGAATTAATACACTTTTGCTATAATCTCATGTTAAAGCGTCAGAGTTGTTTGAATAATGGCTCACAAAGATTGCCATAGGCCTACACCAAAATAAACAAAAATATGCTTACTATTAATCATTTTGTTTTTTAAAGTTATCTAAGAAGTGCTTTGTGTGTTTTCTGTCACCCACCGTAATACTTGGGACTGAATGGCTGAAGGTGCTCGCTTCCATTCGAGTGGCTGGCAGCAGGAAGGTCCTGCTGCAGTAATGTGACGGGCACTGCGTTATTATCTGGTGTTTCTGCTGTGGAGTTCTCCAGGGATGTATTCCAGGCCCCCGTCTTTTTTCCAAGGTGGTGCAGCCCTCCTCGCTTCACCAAGAAAGAACGAGGCATCACTCTCTGGAGGGAGGAAGAACTACTCTACAGCCGAAATCAAAATCATCTAGAGGGGTGAAAAAAAATAAAATGTACAAATAAAATGTATTTCTCTGCAGCTTTTCATATTTAGTGTACCAACTGAAACACTAAAAATGAAGAACCCAAAAGAGTTACACATGATATATTTGTTTTGCCCAAAAGAGGGCAGCAGAACTGTAAATTAACTTGTTTATTTCCTGCTTGAATCAGTGTGAATACGGCATAACATATCCTGTAGCTTCATAATGGATTAGATTCAAATGTAATGATTAGTTACAGCTGTTCAGCAGCAGTTCAATTGTTGTGATTTTCCCTTTGCAGATCCTCTCAAGCTCTCAGACTGGATGTTGAACTGCGACCGTGCATAGATTTTGACGCACACCGTTTTCTTTAGACAAGGTTTTCTTCATGGATCCCTCTGTATTTTGGTCAGATCATTGTTCCCTATGCGTGGCCAGTTTTCTAGCCCCTGACAATGAGTTAATCGGACCAAAGAATCCTTTCCTTCCTGTTCAGTCTTTTAAATTTGGACCTACGTTCACTACAGACATGTGCCCTGCAAATATATCAGTAAACTGCAACACATTTCATGACTCAGTGCTCGAGCAAAGGTGAAGCTGCAGTGGAGGACACTGAGGTGTTAAAGAACAAAAAACTGTTACATGATAAAACGATAAAACAACCTACTGAAAATGGTTTTCTTTCTTAACCTATGGCATTAAGCTTAACTCCTTTTTACAAAAAATAATGGTGGTTTCCAGTATTCTTGATATAAGCCCCTATGTATCAAACGAGGAACACAGTTATTTGCCTACGGCGGGATGTCACATAGTTTGTAACGTGTAAGGTTTTCTGCAATGGGGGAAGAAGTGCTCACGTATTATACTATTATACATATTCAAAGTACTTGTACAATAATGTAAAAATACTCCATTAAAAGTAAAAGAAGTTTTATCAGCTAAATAAACAGATAGTATCAGCAGTAAAAGTACTCCTTCTGCAGAAAAAACGCCCCTGTGATTTATACAGTATAGTATAATACATTGTTTTATAACACTATTTAAACTGCAAATATACTGATGCAATAATGTGAGAAGCATTTTAGAGTTGCAGCCGGTTGAGGTTAGTTTACTCCAGTGGTTCTAGGGGTCCGCCCCTGAACAGGGTCATAAAATAAATCTGAGGGGTAGTGAGATGAATAATGGGGTAAGAAAGACGAAAAAACAAACTACACAAATCTGTGTCAGTATTTTGGGGTTCTTCTCATCTTTGCTTTCTATGTGAGATAATCGATAATTTTGACAGTTAGTCAAATGAAACCATTAGAGAAGTTTAGAGGCAAAATGCTCGGTCACAAGCAAAAAAGGTTGTATTTGCTAATTTAATGATTACTTGGTGTTTTCTAGTGTTAGAAAATGCGCCGTAATTGGTGTGATGTACACCTTACTTACTTAAAAAAAAAAAAAAAACGTATTTTAAAAAAGAAGCTGCTAAGACTGCATATATTTAATAACAAGCTATATTACGTTTTATGTGATAAATGAGAAACTTGACATGACATATATCTAATCATCAATTTAATTATATATATGCTTCTTTGCACGGGCATGTTGAGTATTACACCTTTTGTTTTGGGTACTATTTAGTTCAGAAGGATCACATTTTCATTATATTAACAATATTCAAAACAATACAATGTGTACAATCCTATATTCTTTGTCACATTCAGTGTGCATCTGTGTATCACTATATTTTTAATTGACAGCTCTCTTTTTGCTTTATCTTTATTTTGAACCGCGTTAATAAAATCTAATAAACAAAGTGTTTATGAACTTAGATATAACGTGACAACACTGACATTATATCTAAAAACATCTTGTTAAAAGGTGTTTGTGTATTTCTAGTCATTGGTCAAGTTTGGATTAAGGACAAATCTACATTGGTTTAACATCCCAAAAGTTTTTTTTCCCCATCATATTAGCAACAAACCAAAACTGTAGCACTCATTTAACCAGAAATATGATGAAAATAAATAAATACAAATACTCACCAGATGTTTACATTCCACCAGTTGTTCTGAAAGTCACACACAAACATCACACTAATAATTTAACTGAGATAAAAGTCCTAAAGACAATGTGAAGTCAGTGTGACACATGTGAGGTCAGTTCGGATCGTGAGCCGTTGATGTTGTCTGCAGGTCGTGTGATGAGAGTAAAAAAGGACGAGGAAGTGTTTCGGCTCTGACACCTCTGAGCCGACAACCACACTGCTTCCTCACACACACAAACCCAAACACTGCACACTCACAGCAGCACTAAATCTCCAGCTGTACTTTGAAAAGAAAAAAAAAAATACAAAAAAATGTTAGAACAAATTGAGGATGGATATGTGTTACAGTGGTGCGCAAACTGAACACAGCATCAGATTAATCTGGGGAAGACAGATAAGGCCGACATGAGAGGAAGAGGGTGGTGGGCAACGGTGCTGAAAATTCTTTAGAAAGTGTTGACACACTATGTGTTGACACAGTTGGGTTACAAAATAACCATTGAGGTCAAGTTTAAAGAAGCCGGCTGATGCAACAGCAGATTCTCTTCTATCATATGATATGAAAACACACATTAATGAGAGACACAGCCAGAGGAAACATGAATAAAGGCATATATCAATGACATGTTCCTTGATGTAAACTAACATTTTCAGAGGTTGGTGAAGACTCTCTTTGCAATTCAAATTGTAACAAAGGGAGATGGATGTTGATTTTAACACACTCACCAACACATTGAACATGTGACTTAGAGAAAAAACATTGCTGAGAACAAATCCCACCTTGAATGGTCCTTGAATGGTAGTATGAAGATATTGGGCTAGGGAACATAGACACACTTCAACCTACTATACTTGTTTTCAGGTTCATATCTTGTATTTTGTGTTTCTACTAGAACATGTTGTCATGCTTTAATGTTCAAAAACCACTTTGTTTTTTCTTGTACTGCTCATGGCTACTGCACCTGTATTCACACGTACACGGTTATTTTTAAAAACAGAGACATTTTCCTGCGTTTCTTCATTAAATGCAAACAGAGAATTCTTCTAAACTCCCGCCAGAGTGAAGATTTTGAAAAACTCTGGTGGCACGTTTGCATGTTAACAGAGAAAAACTGAGTTTATGTTACCTATGTTTACATTTTCATTTGGGTGTGGTGATCATAGATCACTGTCTAATGTGGGCTTGTGATTCTCTATACACTGCTAACTACAGGTTTGGCATTCTCTTGATGGCATATATACACAGGTAAGCGTAAACTAATTTTTTTCTGAAAAAAAATGGTCTGCATGAATTTTTGTAAACGGAGAAGACGAAATGTCCATCTATGAAAATAACCACGTGTGAATGAAGCCTGAGACATTGTCTCTTTAAGACCCCCCTCCCGAAAAGCCCAGTCTGCTCTGATTGGCCAGCACTTCGGGGTCTCTGCGCTGCTGTTCTCCCTCTCTGTACTACTGCAGAAGTCTGACTGCAACATATATAGTGGGATTTTTACCGTCTAAAATCACCAACCTTCTAAACCAAACGCTACACAGCCGGACATGTTCAGCAGGAATGTGATCCGGTGGTTAAAATAATGCCATACCGTATATCTGACTCCTTGGTGCACTGGATGTGATATTATGTTACTTACAGCTTCTGACTCATCAACATGAGCCTTTATAGACGGAAAAGTCCGTCCTCTAGAATTAGCTTAACTGAAAATCCAACTACATTGATGAAAGGGTCCTTGAAGTAGCTGGGATGAGAACAGACGAGGCCGATGTTGGCCCGCTTTCGTCTTAGGGAAAAGCAAAATTAATTTTCCCACATAACCGAAAAAGCCTGTCTTGGATACATACTGAAGAACTGGATTGCTGACAAACTGGTGGGTGTTGACAGAGGTTACAAAAGACAGGAAGTTTTATTGTTTAATATGAACACCTGACATTGTAACATGACAGAACACAAGGAAAAGCATAAAAGGTCCCCTTTACTACGGGCACTACAGTTTAATTTGAGTCAATCCCAAAAACTAGCCTGAAAACCGAATCTCCAGAGATGTATTCCAGGCCCCCGTCTCTTATCTGCGAATCTCCCGAGCTCTTCTGCACATTTCCGAATTAGTCTGGTGGTGCCAAGCTACCAAAATACACCACCCTAATGCTGAGAATAGGCTACTAAATGTGTTTTGTTTCATTGTTGATGATAGTTCCCAAAACACTCACTGTTATTACCTGCTTGAGCAACTTTCCTACAAACTACAGTGACTCACTGAGTTTTACTTTTTGTAAATTCAACTTTATATAAAAGTTTTTAGTAGAAACAAATGAGCTGAGTGAGTGAGTAGAAAGCAGTAAGAGTTGGACGAACATTCTGTTAGTTTTGATACATTAATGTTTTTTTTTGACATAATACCATTGAATACTTGAATGTTACTATACTTGTGTATTCACAGAGAAATCACAGTTTTAAAGGTATTTGTTGTAACACTCAAGCTTTAAAGGAAGACATGTCAAAATCTGACATCATGGAGGTTGGATTTATTTTAAGATTACTTCACCAGCTTTATGCAACTCCATCACTAAGTTTGTGTGTAAAGACCTTCCTACATTCTTAGAAACTACTGGCTAGTTTTAAACTAGCAATTTCCTAGCAATGAACTATGAACAGGAAGTCACTCACTTTACCCTCACAACTACCAAAATAACTGTAAATGTAACTGCTAAACTTAGGTTTATCTGTAAATGCATAGAGAAATACATGAGTCTGAGTTATGGTCCTTGGTGTATTCATGCAGTTTAGAATGAAATGTTTGATTATGTAAATCTAACCAAGTTAGTACAGTTCGCTACACCTGGGTCTAAATATTCAGTAACAATAACCTCTACCGTAACAGCCCGGCTCGATGCGGACAAAAACTAGTTTAGCAGAGGACTTTTATCATAACAAAGCTAAGTTACAAGATACTAACATTTGAGTAAATGAGTAACCCCTCTGTAATAAACAACACCACCACAATCAGGCCTTTGCAAAGGTGCAATGTCAAAGTTTATTTTGTATCATTCATAAGATACAGAACACTGAAATGTATTTTTTCCCCGTCATACTAGAATTTATATAATCTTTACTGTCATTTAATATATTTGATAACATCAGTTGAATTGCAAGACAGAAAGAGAGAGGGTGGGCAAGTTCCTGGGTTTGATGTTGTGGATATCAGACAGCCGTCACACAGATCTGAGAAATCCTGTGCCAGATGAACCAGGATGAACACCGTCTGTGAGCAATAACTCACATGTGACACACTGTTTTGCACTGCATTGTCTCTTTGCGTCTGGATGTTCCAGTGTGATCATATATCCGTCCAGACATAATTCACTCTATATAACATGGATGCTTAATGAAGGGCTGCAGTGGCTGACATGTCGATGAAACCCTCGTTAAACACACATGAAGTCGTTTAGTGTAGTGTGTAAATCTACCTACCTTTATGGCACTTTATGTTTAATCATTATCGTCTCGTGTAATGCTGTTAGCAGAAGAAACCAAAGTACTGATGGTAATTATAAAAATAATATTAAGGAAGAGAGGCAGTACCATATATTCAAAAGTAATTACAAACATATCAAAATGCTTCATCACAGTAGATAGTTGTATTTAGACAGTGGTGAGAACAGAGCACCATCACTGAACAGCAGTGTACAGATGTTGTATAACGTGTTTAAGGACACTGAGAACTGATCTGATTCTAGATTAGGGTTCATTTGGGAAAGGATACTCAGTCCTGATTGAAAGCTTCCTAAAATAAGTTATAATCCTTAAGATTTCAGTCGTGGTGGATTTAGTGTTGGTATTATTCTTATTATTGTTATTATCATCATCTGGCAACACTCATGGTTAGTGGTTGAAATGGCAAATGGTTGTAATTATACAGCTCCTAGAGATCAGTTTGAAAGTGGCTTTTGAGTGGTTTCTCTGTCAGAAAAATGTGACAGAAGAACAACTTGTCCATGGGTTCAGAGGATTTCTCGCTTTACAATGTTTTGATGATGAAGACTAAGGGTCAAGTAGTTCGTACAATGTGTTGTCTGACCACATCGATGCAGTTTATAGGTGCTTCAAATAGCCAGAGTTGAAGTCAAGGGGAAAAAATCTCTCCATCATGTAGAGGGGGAGGCGCGCTATTTAAACCCACCAAAATGACAGATATTGATGTCAATAATGAATTCCCAGTTTACTTTCTCACCTCTGCACAGCTGGCCGATGAGGGCATGAAGTGGATGTGAATGTTGGCTTGTCGGTTTCGGAGAGTTACAAAAATGGCCGGACGCGACCTACTATCTGGCGTCAGGCCGGTGCAGTGGGAAGAGGTTTCCAAAGCTGTTCCACCGTCCTTCAAGCATTTCTGACAGAGTATACTGTCACCTTAAAGAAGACAGTCAACAATAGTCACATTTTCACCAAGCAGTCCAGTTTGTTACACATTAGAGAAGCTATTTTCATGTTTCCATCAGCAAACGTTGTTGATATCTGGTTCCGAAGTTCAAAAAACCTGAACCGATACTACAAGATGAAGTTTAAACACAGAGACTGTCACTAGCCTGACATGGGACAGCCTGCGCAAACCAGCAATTAAGCTTCCGTCAGTATTGGCCACAATTTTGTTTTTATTCACTCACTCAAAGATTTTTTTAAAAATGGCAGCCCGCTATGCTATACACCGCACACATTTCTCTGTTTGGTTGCTGAAAGAGAAAGGATTCAGCTAGTGTCGTGTTCAAGGTGATGTCACAGGAGTTATAACACTGAGACTCCGGCCTTCACTGAGGCGGTCCTATCCGCAGTGTAAAACGAAAGGAGAAAAGTACCGGTACAATGAAGTGAGTCAAGCGGGGCCGTACCATACAGTTGAGCGTTTTCAGACTCATGATCCAATGTTGCCTCGTGCATTACTGTACATGAAAAGCATGCACATCCTCTTATGTCTTCTCCGTCATGCCCAGTACATGGATCTGTCTTTTCCTGTAAATCCTTTGAATCCCACATGGAAAAGATGGCCACCACCAAAAAAACTACTATTACAGAATCCAAATGAATTGAATAGATGAATACGATTAAAACATGAGGTTTGATTGAATGATCTTAAGGATTATAACTTCAGGTGAGAAATTCTGCCAGTTATGACTGAAAGTAAATAAATCTCAGCCTGGATGCACAAAGAACTAGAAGGAACACAACTAAAACCCATTTGCACAATGCTCATTTCGTTTGACGATTTCCAGATTCCAGTATAGAGATTTCAGTTGCTACACCCGCCAATGACCACTAAAGGCTGTTAATTGCAACAGTATGGTGGGCAAACAGACATCCTCTTTAGCTCTTTGATTTTACTGGAATATCTAATTTCCTTATTTCTGAGAAGCTGGCAAGAATTCCTCCTGCTTTACCATCTATTCATTTGTACTGCACAAAAATGTCGGTTATGAAAGTGGGCATTTAGAGAAAATCCTTCAAAGTGAGTCCAATGTAATGAAGCACAATATAAAATCAGGGTGGATAATCTAGGAGCAAAGTACTTTGATAATGTCAAGGTCCCTCTGAAGCGCTGACTACAATAAATGATCCTCTCGGGAATCCATTCATCCAATTCATCTGTCACTGCTCAATGTCAGGAGCAGAGACTTGTTTTTCTGTAGTGCAAAAAGCAGATCCCTGCTCTACGTATGACACCCTGTTGAAAAATCTATACACACTCACACATCATCAGTAAGACTTGACTGACAGTGATACAGCTTTGAATATTATCCATATACTTTTGTTCATGTTACACTGTATATTTAATTTATCTCCATAGATTTTACACCCTTTTTTTCTACACAGAATATATTAATGTTTGATATGTAAAATATTCAACCCACACCCTCTGTTGGGATCCTTACTCCTCCCTCGACTTTCATTGGCCCACATGCTGCAGTTTTTAGCTGTCAAAAAGTGATATGAGCACATGAAGTGGTGATTCCAGATGAGCACTGTTACCTGGGTTTCTTTTGGCTCGTATGGGACACTGATGATTCAGCTGTTTGACATTTAAGAGGTATTCTTCTAGGGATGGGAATTGAGAACCGGTTCCAGTTAAGAACCGGTAACAAATTGGAATCGCAACTGGAATCGTAAACCGCCAAGCTTTTCAATTCCTTTTCTCAATGCTGGCATGTTTTTATGACGGCTGCACGTCGCAAAACAATGATGCCAAACTCATGCGACTACGCTGCGAAAACGTGTTGTTATAATTATATTATTTCCACACAGGCAGGCTTAGTTTTTCTTTGATGAACCTGAAATACTAAATAGGACGGAAAGCTTTAGAAATATTATCTTATTTCATCTACACTTTGTTCACACTCAGATAATAAAACAGTTGTGTTGATGCTGACTTTTTTTTTCAACCATGAAAATCGATCAGGAATCATTAAGGGGAATTGATGAAGAATTGGATCGGAAGCAGAATTGATAATGGCACAAAATCTTATCAATTCCCATCCATAGTTTCTTCTCATCTAACTGCAGCAGGAAAGCACATACATGTCCTAAAATGTCAAACTATTCCTTTAACTTATATGTTTGTTGAGGAGCTCCAGCGAGGAATCAAGTTAAAACCGTTTTCTGATTTGATCAGTGTGCACAGCAGTTGTCAACCTAATCTATGGCAGAGTTACTGTGAGGTTGCAGGTCCACCTCACAAAGATTACACAAAAAAAAAGAACAGAAAGAACAAAATGGAAGAAGTAAATCCAAAATCCTAGCAGCACATTTCCCGTCTCTGAAACGCTCAGCGTCACAGTAAATCTGTAACAGACGACTAGTTGGCACAAAGGACGGTGTAGAAAGTTTGGCCTCTGTCGGTATCTCTACACTCACTCATAGTTTCATATAGATATATAAAAAAATAAAAAAAATATGAAAATAAATACAACACATAAATAATTAAAAAACAACAACAAATCAAAACAAAAGATTTGGCAACATTGAGATTCTTCCTTCCTTGTGTTGGGGGTTGTGGGGGAATATGTTTTGACATGAGCTGTTGTCTTTACTCGCTCGGCTTCTTGTCATCTGCAAGCCACCGACACAAACAACACACATATTTAGTATTTAGTATGATCATGATTCATTAATGAATGCCATCTCTTGATACCCCTGCAGTTTGATGGGTACGCACACCTTTCTTTACCTTTTCAGTTTTCTTTTTAACACTTGGTCGACTGAGAGGTAAATGGATGGCTGATCAGATTTTTTTTTGTGTGTCTAATGAGAGCATAAAAAGGGAAAAGAGAGGATAAAATATGTATTTAACTCTGAAACGATCAGGAAGGAGAGTCTTACAAGGGTAGACAGAGCATCACTCAGTTTATAGGGAGAGGGAAGAGCCATTTTCTGTCTACCCAGGTTTCACTCCTTCTCACAGGTTCAGGTCCAGTGTCGATCTTGAGCAGCGGGAGGCGACAGGCAACAGTCTTGCTGGTCCAGTTTTAGTCCATTCTGTCTGTGTATCGTGTTTGTGTGGTTTCTGGTGCAGTTACACTTGGAAACAAGGACAGAGGCTTTACATTACCTCTTTTTTTTGTCAGGGAACACAGGATCGGACAGTGTGGGGGACGAGGTGATGGAGACGGTAACAGATGCAGAGAGACAACGGGATGTGATGATCAGAAGAGGTCCAATCAATGCCACTATGCCTGCATCAAGTTTAAAGGTAAACACTGGAAAAGTGGAGGAGGAGGGCTGGATAGGATAATACAGCCCCCGTTTAGAGTCACACTCCTGTCCTGTAGAGCTCCAGCGTCTGTTTTGCTCAAAGAAATCAAATGAAACCTTCACAACCTCCAGGTCTCAGTTATCCAGCACCTCAGCACACACCATGCTGCCGTACAGCTGCTGTGGGTCTGGATGTGTCAGAACCCGGTCCTCCCCCTCGCTGTCTGTGCTTCCCTCGCTGTCGAGGCGGGCAGATGGGTGACATGGGCCGGACAGGACGGGGTACAGGGCGTTGGCAGGCAGCGGGCTGGGAAGGAGGTCCTCGTCTGAACTCAGATAGTCCCCCTCAGCGGAGGCGGGGCTGGCCAGACAGAGATCCTGGTAGTTGGTACCTCCGCCTCCACTGCTGACCCTGGAGCTGGGGGCCAACTTCTGCCCCCGCAACTGCCTGATCTAAATACAGAAAATAGGGTTTTGTCTCTACTTCAGTGGTATTTACATTTTTAAAAGGCATTATATTTTTCTTTTCAATAAATCGCAAGAAAACAATGTGTTAGTTACCCAGTCTGTGCAAATGAACCCATTTACTCCTACTGAAGATGTAAATGTATCAGAATTAAAATGGTGAACCAACAACAAATGTTACTCAAATGGGACGATGTTTTATTTTTGTTAGGGACTATTTTAAACAGCGGATTAACACACATTTGATGACCATGTTAGCTGTATGAATGAGCATGTCATCCGTGACAACAATGGAGCTCTACGGCACACAACACTTTTTTATTATCAATATAATTGTTATAAATATCTATTCAATTCAAAGTGTAAACCATTTAGTATCAATGAGGGAGAAATGAACTGTTAAAAGATGTAGCATTCATATTTTCCGTAAAACATCTGCCACATCTGGTAGAATGGCAACAATACGCTGCAGAAGTCCTTCAAGTATTATCAGCAAAATATACTTACTTAGTACTCATTGTGCAAAATGTTGCTTGTCAGTGTTTTACTGTTACATTGAGGTTTTTAGATGAATATTCCTGCTGCATTAACATGTATGTTACATTTTAATGTTTGTAGTGTCGTTGTCCTGTGGGAAACATGCGTCTCTAAGAAGTCCATTTTTCATGGTGTTGGATAAACAGCCCTTTTTTTAGTTTTGGGACGAACATATTCAACATATAAAGAAAGATTTCATCCTTCACGTTATCACAAACTTTTGAAATCAATAAATATAAATATAATAAATCGATAAATATAGTGGAGTAAAAGTTAAATATTTGCCTCTCAGATGTAGTCGAGTGGAAGTATAAAGTAACATACAGTTAAGTACAGTACTTGAGTAAAGAAAATTTCAATCTGTTCGATAAGCCTTTGCAAAAGTCTTTAATGTCAGGTACTGGGAGTTTTTTGTAACAGGTTGTTGGGTGTGAAAACCCCCCACTGAAACCCACTGATCTGAATCCTGCTTATCATTTGAGGTTGCGCAAATAGGGAAGAGGGGTCTTTACAGCTAAATCTGAGCACCAGAGGTCTCCCACCCGTCCCTCATGTCAGGTGGGAGAACGAGAAAAAAAGTGAACAAATAAAAAAATGAAAAAGGAAGTGTTTGTATGTTTCTCGTCTCATCGCTACTGTCTGGCTTTCAGATGAACAGTGGTTGTTCTTGCCTGACAGAAGAGCTACCAGCACGCTTTCTCTGCACATGCATGCTTTTTGCGTGTTAACCTTGCATGTACCACAGTGACTCATGGCAAATCTCAGAGGTTTTTGTTTCCCCCTATCATACATTCAGGCTAGCTGTAGGGCGGAGGGGGGGCGGGCAGTGGTTAACCAATAGAAATGTTTTGACTGTCTGACTGCTCTTCAAGCTACATCAAAATAAAGCACATAAGTATTTTTTTATCAGATTACTTTTTGCAATATAAAAAGGGTTAATAAATATCAAAATGCGTTGTCTTTGTAAAACTGCTGAATTCACGGGGAGCGGAATCACAATGAGTTAGTGTAGTAAGTACATATATGTGGATCCTCACTGTTAATATGACTCAATCATGAGACGCTGGCTACACTGAGATTTCTCTAAATGCTTCAGTGCTTCCTCCTCACGCAAGTTTCGGTCTCATTTATAAAACCACTGCTTTGATCAAAAAAGGTGGGGAGCGTATAAGAAAAGAAAGGAGCGGTAAAGGGCAGGGCAGTCTCACCACACCTCCTCACTTTATTCCGAGTCACGCACTGCCACTCTCTGAATGAACAAACCCAAAGTGTATTCTGGGTGAAAAAAAGTCTCCAAAACAGGTTAGGAAAAAATCTTCATAAACCCGAGATGTCCTTTTGAATTTTAAAAACCCTCAAGTCGCCTCCGAGTAAAATTAAAACGTGAAAATCAGAAACCACTGCGAGTTGAACAACTGCACACCGCTGTGAAAAAGAAGCTCGGAATGTCACGCAACCAAATGGTGAGAATACAGTAGTTGGGGGAAGAGCAGTGGTCTCCATTTACAAGAAAGACATTGACACAAGTGAGTGAGTGTGGCTGGGTGGAAGTGGTGTCAGTTGTTAGGCTGCCTTTTAGATGACGAGATCCTTCTGTGGTGGTTAGCACGTATGCAGGGTATCTGTCTGTATACACGCACTGTCTGTCTTTTATCTGCATGTCATTTTGAAGCAGAAGTCACCAGTTAACCTATGCTTTTCATCAGCTGTATTAATGGCTCAACGGAAAAAGAGATGTCAAACATCAACATAAAAGACCCCCCCGCCATTTTTAAATCTTTTGTGTGGCAGCCTTTTGGATTCCTGTCTCGCTGGAATCTTGTACCCAATGTTAATCCATAAATTGCCCATAAAGAACACAAATCTCAGCTCAGTGATGTCAGAAAGGGACATGCAAGGTAGTGACTGCTTCTTGTGTTGCAGCACTTAGCTTGATGCCATCAAGCGTTGTTACCATGGTATCATTAGCTTTTTTTTAAATTAGATTTTTACAGTTCATTTGAATGTAATATTGATCTTGATTGCACAGGTTTATTGTGTTATTTATTATGAAATGAAATCCAGTAAACAGAGCAGTTGTGTGTAAGTGTGTGTGTGTGTGTGTGTGTGGGTGTGGGTGTGTGTAGCATAAAGATGGGCAACTTGACAGCTCCCCAAAATTGAAGCCAAAACACCTCAATCACCCCCACCCACCCCTGCAGTACAAGTCATAAACCCTGCTCCCTCTATGGTAGCGAATGACACATGGGCAAAACTAAAAAATCTAAGTTAGATACTTGTTTTTCCTAAAGATTGTTTCTGTCATTTAAGGTAGTTCAAGTATTCATTCAAGCTGATGCTATACGATAGAGTCCAGCGGGGGTACAGGTGGGCAACTCGATACCGCTGCTACACCGTCCCAGCCGTCGCAGCACAGACTCTGGCTCCAGGATATTTTGGCTTAATTTTTGTACAGTGGGAGGAAATGGAGACGTTTCACCCATCTTTATACACTATACATGTGTGTGTCCAACCTCGTTCTTGAGCTCGGCGATCTGGTCCCGGAGCTGGTTGATGTACTGTCTGGAGTCTGAGTGGTTCAGCTGGCCCTGGATCAGCCCTTCCTCCTTCTGAAGAGCACATTTTACACGCAAGGTTCAAGTCAGTTTCTTTATTGTTGCAATATTGCTTCAAACATCCCCATACATACTTCAACATCCATTGACAAACATACAATCAATCCAGACAGACAAACACACACCTGTATCTCGAGATCAGCGACCTTCTGCCTGAGTTCAGCCATGGCAGCCATGCTATCGGCTTCCCTCAGTCGCACCGCCATCACCTCCTCTTTACTCTACATGTATGAGGAGAAAGAGAAGATGACATCAATAGCTGAACTCTGTGGATGACAAGGATAAACTGAATATGACGATCAATCATGAACTCTCTCCCTCCCCCCTCTCTGATTCCAGTCCTCCTCCATGGCATCCGTCCTTCTTTTCCGGATATGAAACCCAGAATTTATACTAAGATTAATCTCCCGTTTCTTAATTTTTGTTCTACAAAAATATATCTTCTTCTTCACATCCTTCTCTGTCATTCCTTCTTTATATGCTCTTCATGCCTGTTTTTTCATCCTAGTGTCTCATGACTAGATGTAAATGTCTTTTACGCTTCATGAAGCTGGACCGGGAAAAAAACATTGCTCTGCTGTTACTTCTTTCCCCTCCTGCTAACTCTTTTTCTCTCTCCTCTCCATTCACACCTTGCAGTCGGACTCTGCCTGCTTCCTTTTCATCTCACTGAGTTGAGCCTGGAGAGCTTTGTTCTGATTGGCCAGCATCTGGAGTCGGTCCTGCAGGGCGGAGCGTTCCTGATCGTTGCGACCAATCAGCTTGCTGTGGATCTGGTTCTAGAGTAAAGGAAGTGACATGGGAGAGAGAGGGTGAGGAGGGCTCCAACAAATGATTATTTTTTATCATTACATTTTTGATTTTGTTTCCGATTAATTAATGAACCATTTAGTAAGAAAATTGTGAACAATGCCCACCCCGAGCCTAAGGTGACATGTTGGAATGACTTGTTTTGTCCAAAAATCACAAACATATTCATTTTAATTGACTGTGAAGCTGGATGTTATTAAAATATTTACAATTAACTTGATTTCAAACTTGTTTCTGTTCATTTTTCTATTGATTATTTGACTTTTCAGCGCTGGAGAGAAGAAAAACACAGCAGAGATGATCTACCTTTATCATGTTATCATCACTGTTCCTATAAATGTTTGAAACAAATAAAACTTTGCGGATATTTTGCACCATAGATCCGTGTATGTAGGAAAAGGACTTACAGGGTTTCTATATTAGGACCGCACCATATATTGTCAACATAGCAATGTGGACGCAGGATGTGCAATTTTTTATTCGTTTCCAGGCCTTTTATTGCAGAAAAAATAACTGCAATGTCAGTTTCTTCCAAATATCGTGCAGCCCTAGTTTATATAACTCCTATGACTGAATCACAGTGTACAGTTTGTCTGACCTGGCTCTCCAGCTGCAGGGCTTTGAGTTTGACCTCTCGGAGCTCAGCCTGAGCCTGGGCCTCCCTCAGTCTGACCGTCATTAGTTTGTCCTGCAGCTCGTTCATGGCGTTCTTCTTTGGAGATTCCTTCCAGTGGCCGCCTCCCCCGCCTGTGCTGCTGCCACGGGACATATGATGCTGCTGAAAACACAGAATAGGATAAGTGTAACTCTCCTGCCACTGCACAGACAGGGCACTTGAACATGGACATACAAGTAGGTTGTAGAGAAACAGCAGCAGTTTGTGTGTGTGTTACCTGCCAGCGCTGGTTGAGCTCAGTGACGGTGTCCTGCATCTCTCTGAATGAGCGCAGCGTCTCCAGCTCCCTCAGCTTCATCTGCTTCACCTCCTCCTGCAGAGCCGCCATGTTGTTCTCATCAGGCAGGCAAGTATTTCTCTGGATGAAAAAAAAAAAACATGTCATGTTTACAGTTTAAAAACACTTACTAACTAGTCTACAGCCATAATAACGGCTCTGTGAGGACCAGTATTGGACCAGGTTAAATCTCGACCTGATGATGACAACAGATGAAATGTTGAGGGGACAACAGAGTTATCACAATTAATCCTGAGAATTACAAAATGTGGCGATCAATACGTCGAGACACTTCACTCCAAACCACAAATGTCAACCTGTTGATGGCATTAGAGAAAATGTCAGGAGATCACCAAGTGTCATTATCTAAAGACACTCAATGACTAGTAAATTTCATGGAAATCTATCCAATAGATGTAGCAACATTTTATTCTGGACCAAATTGATGCACTGACCAACTCACAGACCGACATATCGCTAGTGTGACTATAATATATATGGCATACTTAAACAATTGTAAAAGCAAACTCTTGGAGAGGCATATTTGTTTTTCCAGCTTTCAGTTTTATGTTAGAGTGAAATCATCATTAGGAAGAAACTTACTTATGAAGTAAAGTGGAAAGCTTGAAATGTCAACTATAACTTTGTTTGGAATAAATGTCAACAGCTTAGTTTGCAGTAAGGCAAGGCGTGTTTATTTATTTGGCAAATTTCACCAACAAAACAATTTAAAGTGCTTTACAATAAAAAACACAAGTGCAAAGACAATGCAAAATGAACACACTACAAAAGGACATTTAATTACAATTAAAAAATGATTAAAGAGCTAAGAGAATATATAGTTAAAAAAGTTCTAAAATAGAGTAAGACAGATTTAAAAATAAAAATTACAGCTTTATCTAAAAAAAATTAACCTTAATAAATTAATAAAAGGCAGAGGAAAACAGAAAAGATGCAGGTGAGATGATCTTTAACACGTTCTCAGTTGCACACGCCCGTCGTCTTTGCTCATCTTTCACACTCTGTTCTCTCTCACACGTTAAAATGTGTTAGCTCACCTTCTCCAGATCGAGGACCTTGTCCTGCATTTCCTTCAGCGCTCCGAGCAGTTCGGCCTCATGCAGTCTGGACTGCTCCAGCTCGGTCTGCAGGTTGGTCACAAATGGCTCTGTGTACTAGAACAAACATCACTGGTGTTACAGGTATATTGTAAAGCAGGGCAGTGGGGCTTGATGCCAACTTTGATCATTTGTTGATCAGCTCTCTAGAGACTGTGTTGGTATAAAGATATTTATTAACTATTGGTTATGTTAGTGGAGCGGGGGAGTCGACTGACCTAGTTAGTCACAACAGCTTTTTACCACAGTGTTTCAATAGGCGTGAATTCTACCACAAGCCTCTGCTACCTCTTTCTCTTTCCTTTTCTTTGGTCTCTTCTGCTGATAAATCTAACAGCAAACTGCGTATTCACACACTGCCATGCACCTCTAAAACCTTGCATGGCCTTTGCCATTTTTCTCTGAGGATTATTGGAGAAAAAGTTTTTTTACATTTGGGGAAGGCAGCAGGACATTTGCAATAATATATTTGATTCCTTGGCAAAATACATTTTGTTACGTCCCGGTTAGGGGAACAGGGACAAACACAGAATAAAATTATATTAAAATAATAATATCCCGGGGGGAAGGAGTCAAGGTCCAGTTATTTTTAAAAGGTAAGGTAGGTTTTTTTTTAACCTTTTGTGTATTAAATAATAACACAAAAAACCCCCAGCTCCACACAGCTGAAGAAAACCTCACTTCTGCCCCCGATGTTGCTTTTCAGGGAATGGCAAGGGTGGCTCAGTGTTAAGAGCAGTCGCCCCATGTAAAGAGGCTTAAGGTCCTCCAGGCAGCGGCTGCAGGTTCGACTCCGACTTGCGGCCGTTTGCTGCATGTCTCCCCCTCTCTCTCACTCCATTGCATATCTGTCCTCTGTAGTAAAAAGGCCTGAAAAACTGCCAAAAAAATAATCTTAAAAAAGTAGGTCCAGTCTAAAAAATTAAAATATTACAGGAAAGTAGACAATTCAAGAGTGTGCACACAGCCAGAAGATGAATGGCATGGCAGTTATTATGGCGCCGCAATGCAGTGGTGGCATTTGATTTTTTCTGGTGTCGCTGGCTGGCCAAACTAGCCCAACTAGTCTGTCTGTATCTTATTGGAGCATGCCATTATTATTATTTTTTTTTTTATAAAATGTGAGATATTTAATCATTTAATCGTGGAGTTTTATTTATTCTTTATTTGGATCCCCATTAGCTTCCACAAAGTGGTCGCTAGTCTTCCTGGGTCCACACAGGAAGCGACAGCTATTAAAACAAACAGTAATAAAATCACACTATATCAATAAAACAAAAACAAGGTAGCTATATTCACAAAACAAAAACAAACAGCAACCCCACCCCCTAAAAAACAAAAAAACCCCAACAAGCTCAGCCTCATAAATAACCAGTGAATACGTGAAAACACACCACATTAAACAAACAATAATAACTAATAGTAATCAACAAGCACAATTACTATAGATCTAAAAGGGATTCATTAATTTATGTTTAAGTAACTTTTTAAAAGAAGGTCCGCTTTTCGTGTGTCTAATGCTGACGGGGAGCTTATTCCATGCAGAAGACGCCCTAAAAAGAACAGCTCTAGTCGTTAAATTTGTTTGTGGACTTGGAACCACCAGATGACCAGTACCCACTTGATGTGTGATATGTCCATGACAAAAACATGTTTAAACAAGCTTTTCCCAAAGGAATTGTGGTGAATTGTTCAAAATAACATTATGCGTCAATAACAGGAGACATAAATGGAATTTATCCTCCACCGACAGTCATGATAATTGTTTATATATATAATTGTTAAAGTAAAAAAGTTAAGCTAGAGCCCTGCGCAAAGCAAACAAAAGTTATTGTGTTATTCTTCATTTCTGTCACAAACAAATAAAAAGCACCAATTATGGCATGCTACTTTAACCCCTGATCATATGCAGCAAGTCTGCATGGGGCAATTTATCACACGGTTTCCAGTACTAAGCAAATGTATGCATTTTAATAGCTGATGAACAAAAGGACGTTAGTATCAAGCGGCACCTCTGACTCACTATCTCAGAGTGATGTCAGAGTATAGAGCGAAGGCTACTGTACCTTTTCATGTCACCACATAAAAGTGAAACTACAAAGCTAGGGTAATAGCAACAAAAAAAATCAGAAAAGGCGGCGAGGGGGAAAATCCTTTCCTATGAGGCAAAACACAAAAGCTTGAAATTGGGTGAGTACATAGCGTGCGTGAAAGAGTCTCGATTTGTCATTTTACGCCTTTCAGCCTTGGCTATCAAAGTGAACTGTGAGCATCTGAAGGTGTGAGAACTCTGGTGGGTGACTGGCACCAGAAGTCTGAGCTGGAATATAATCACCCGTCACAATGACTTAATTTAGAGTGCTCAAGATCCCATCTTTGAGACCTTTTTTTTTTTTGCATTTTAAGTTAATGTTCCCAGCATTAAAAAAACAAAACAATCATGCTGTATGGATTTTGCCACGCATCATATTCTCACGGAATAGTGTGAATTGCTGATGTGAGTTTTAACCATAAATCCTTTTTCCACACCAGACGGGCTTGTTTTCATCAAGGTTAGCAAAGTGGAAGTTGGACAAATGGGACAGCCATTTTGACACTCTTTTGTATAGTAACTGTAGCCTGAGTCCATAGCGCACTAAATAAAAACAGACAATATATACAATGTAATTTTTCTCCACAATGTGTTGGTTCTCATACTCTACTGTCAGCTGTTGATGAATCAAGCGGGCATTTTCTTACCCACAAGCCGCCAACTTTAAGCATTAAAGTGGAATAATTGTCAAGACTGAGGACTCTCTCGACCCTGTGTTTTTTAATATATTGTGTTAATTTCATTAGAGAGCTGTAGCGATGCTTGGAGGCAGATTTAGTTACTTTGGACAGAGCCAGGCTAGATGTTTCCAGTGTTTATGCTAAGCTAAGCTGAAGTGTTTGTAGCATTAAATTTAGCAAACAGACATAGCAGTGGTAACAATCTCCTCATCTATCTCTCATCTAATAAGCGTATTTCCCCCAAAATTAGAATAGCCCTTTTTTAAAAAAACGTTTTCTCTACTTTTACTAACTACTTTTTAATTGTGTCTTTTTTAACAACCTTTCATCACCTGAATCAGGAACTATATTTACCATTTTGCACACAAAACAAAAGCATCCGTGATTTTGCAATAATTGAACTTGACCTCATGTCACATTACCAAAGAGAAATTCAGTTCTGCCCTGAGAGGAAATCTGACTACATCAGTTTGTTCAACATATGTGAGGGAAGTTTCGCCCGGCGTCATCCTGTATTTAAAACGACCGTTTCTGTTGCCACCACAGTGTTTGTGCACAGATCTGTGGGTTTGTGTTTACCTTCTGTTGCTGCAGCTCGTTGATGGTGTCCTGTGCTTTCTCAAGGCTCTCGTTGGCTGTGTTGCACTGCTGCCTCACCACCGCCAGCTCCCGCTTGATTACGTAGTTCTCCTCTGCTTCCTGCGCCCTCGTCACCTGACCCTGGAACAGCAGGCCAGAAGATCAGCTGTGAAACTTTTAAATGCAGGCTATGAAGGCTACCAATATAGGCAGAAGGGTCATTCTGGGCATCAAAAAGGAATTCAACATTATTATGCTTGAGGGGAACTTTGCTTCACGGCACTTAGCAGACCTTTTTAGCCTTAAGGGAATAGTTTAAAACTTTGGGAAGTACACTTATTTGCCTTCTTGCAGAGAGCTGGCTGAGAAGATCAATACCAGTCTCATATCTGTCCGTTAAATATAAAGCTACAGTCACCACTAGTTAGCTTAGCTTAGCACAGAGACTGGAAACTGGGGGAAACAGCTTGCCTGACTCTGGTGGAAGGTGAAAAAAAAAATGAAATTCACATTACATCTCTTTTGTCTAACCCCCTGTGAAACCATAATGTATCATTTGTTCGTTTTTTGTACAAATTACCCAAACAAAATACATGTGTTAATTAAGTCGCTTTGACACATTCACTGCAATGAAATTATCAGGACATTACCAGGAGGAGCTGTGTGTGAGAACACAAATGTCCAAATCAGTTGGATCGGACATTAAAAAAACGTTACCCTGCCAGCTCCCTTGTATAAAGTCTGTGTAATCTCTGAGTGAGTCCATGTGTGGATACAGCTGCTCATTGTGTGGAGAGTTTACGGTGAGCGAGTTGATGGCGTTGGCAAACCGGAAGAAGACAAATAACCAAAGGTAAAGAAAAAGCGTGATTAACCCTAACCCTTTCATCAGTAAGGGCTGACGCACAATTAATCGCAATTTGATCACAATCACAATATGGACTATGCTATATCCAAATTGCAAGAGGGAGTGCAATTTCCAAAAGGCAATATATCATCCTCAATGAAGTATTGTGGTGCTGCACGGTTGTCCCGGCCGGTTTACCAAACTTTGTCTGCTAAATATCCTCACAAAAATCACACGATGATAATTTTAACATATTTTTCATTTATGAGAATAGTTGGGCAAAAATAATCATAGTGCAGCCCTAACTAAAGTCATTAGATTCAAGGTTGTTTATGACCAAATTACAAACCGGCTACGTGTCTGCAGTGTAATCCGCGTTATGACCTGCCTCTTGTACCACCCCTCCTCTTAATCAAACGGAGTATTTCCAGTAAGCAAGTCTTTGTGTGAAAATGTTTGATTTCCGAAAATGTCCACACCAGATTTGTCCAACACTGTCTGGAGTTTCTATGTGAAAACTGCTTTAGAGGTGTTAGTCGGTGGATTTTGTTGCGTGTGGACAGAGCCAGGCTAGTGGTTTCCAGTCTTTATGCTAAGATAAGATAAGATAAGATAAGATAAGATAACAATCTCCTGGTGATAGCTTCATATTTAGTGTACATACATCTTCTCATCTTACTCTCGACAAGAAAGCAAATAAATGCATTTTTACAAAATAGAATATTTCATTCATGTGTTGGTAAGGTGTATTTATAATGAAAATGTGTAACAGTAATAGTGGTGATGATAATTTACTTTGACATGCCACATGCAGGGACTGTACAACCTTATTAGACCGTATTAGAATTTCCATCTTGAATAAACGGAACATGCATTTAGGGATTACAGGATGGTCTTGTGGACTGAACAGATATTCTTTCATGCACCTTGGGCTGGTTATTGGGAAGAAGAGAAGCAGTGCAGGAGAGAAGAAAGAGGAGGAAGAGAGAGGTGTGAGCAAGGCAGCGGACAGCGAGGTCAGTGGGAAAGTTGTTCACAGTACTCTACCTGTATCAGTCTGTCTGCCAGAGCGGCACTCTCCTACAACGCAGCGAAAGTGAGGAAGATGAGGGTGAAAAACATAGATGAAGAGAAGGTGAAAGACAGTGGGACACCAGGGAGGATAAACCACAACATCACCCGAGAGGAAATTCATGGAAAAGAAAGCAACAGCATCACAGGAGGAGAAGTCAATCTTGCAGAAGTGGAAAAAGAGGCAGCAGTGAGATCACTCAGAAAAACTTGCTTACGAGAGGAAAAGATTGAAAACTGCAGAGTGTTGGAGCAGAGAAAAAAACACTTCCACAAAGTTCCTACTAACTAACAGCAGAAAATGAGCTCACAAATTTAAACCTGCAGTGTCTTTAAAGTGTTTAACTAGATCTGATCAAAGTGTCAAGTGTCCTGCGCTGAGCAATCTGGCTGTTTCGTGTCAATGCTGCTGCACAAACCTGATTCATTTTAGCATTGAGAGAAGCTGGAATCAAAACCCATCTCTTACCTTCTCCAGCGTCTCGATCCTCTGCTTCAGCAGCCTGTTTTCCGTACGTAGCCTCTGAACAGAGAGAGGTCCGGGTTTAGTTTAAAATCCTACTTAATATGTCAATTGTAATATCCACATCAAGCACAAATAAATCAAATACACACACAGCTGGGCAGACACAAACCTTGATCTCAATTTGTTCCTCCATTTCTTTGTTCTTGATTGCGGTATATTCTTTCTCAAGTCTGATAAAAAATAAACAAAAACATCACTTTTTTTTTTTTTTTTTAACTTAATCATCATATCATCGTGTTTTCACCTCTTAACGCTTAAAACAAAACAAAACAAAACAAAAATAGCACACAGGATGTGAGTGTGCTTCAGAGCAAAAACCTCAGCACTACTAAGACAGAAACACAAATCCTACCGGGCAACATGAAGCCCAGAGTCTTACTAGTCGTTAGTTGAGTAATGAGCGCTCTTACTTCTTCATCCTCTTGGGATTGTATTTGACCTGGTAGGCCCTGAGGATCAGCTTATCTGGGCAGCTGTCAAACTGGTGGGGGATCACCTTCTGAAAATGCTGGCAGACCCAGAGGGACACACACACACACACACACACACACACACACACACACACACACACACACACACACACACACACACACACACACACACACACACACACACACACACACACACACACACACACACACACACACACACACACACACACACACACACACACACACACACACACACACACACACACACACACACACACACACACACACACACACACACACACACACACACACACACACACACACACACACACACACACAAACCACACACACACACACACACACACACACACACACACACACACACACACACACACACACACACACACACTTTAGAGGAGTGAGGAAGAGCGGCTGAGGCTCTACATTAGCTCAGTGGCGAACCTACAGCTGCTGCAGCTTTGGAACTGTGATGGTTCTGATACACCAAGATTCAGAGTAGGACTGCACGATACAGGGAAAAACAATGTGTGATAATAATATAACTTGCAATAAGGACAGATATTAAGTGTACTCAGTTCTGCCTTTCTGTTGTTTCCAGTATGCTGCTCCAGAAAGATATATTGTGCTCAATAAGTTAAGGGAAATTTAAATTTACTGATATATTTATTTTGAGCTATATTTTATGCTGCATATTAGACCTTTGATTCTCTGCCCAAACCTGACTGGGTCTGTCGTGAACTGACCTGACACACTCGGGACGGGAGTTTCTCAAAAATCCCTGGTCTTGAAATAAGTCGGGTTCGCACAGATTTCACAGTGTTTTTTAAATGTTTTATAATGCCGTCTGTGTAATGCGATGCATAACAAATCAATATCTATTTCTCCTGTTAGGTGGGTTTTTACATAAGAACAACTAATATTTTTTTGTTTTTTCCAGAGTTAATTCTCCCCTGCATTACTGTTAATGCAGCTGAAAACCAAACAAGTTTCTGAAAGTGTAAAAATCAACATTCATCTGATAGTCGAGTATGTTATACCATCGTTAAATGTTTCCTGGTTTCTGATTTGAATTGGTGTCACTAAGTGAAGCCTCTTTTCATTAGAGCAAGTCTGTCACGTGCAAAAGGGAAAGTGGGACATGGAGTCTGAATGGCTGAATCTGTACATGAAACTCATTTCTGTGGCATAAAGCTGCAGCTGCTTACCTGTGACATGCCCTCCATGTCCAGCTGAATGAGGTCAGTCTGGTTGTACTGCAGGATGGCCAGACCCACACGGAAGATAATCTCTAGGCCCTACAGACAGGTCATAGATTAGTAAACGGTCTAACACAATAAATACACCTTCAGATGCTTAAAAAACGCATACTCTAAATGTTTCCTACCTCATACATGAAAATATCAAAGATGCGCGTGGCAACAGGCAGCGGGAGGAAGGTGAGGAAAAGGGTGAGGAACCAGGACGAGGCGTACATGGACGTGTGGAAACTCTGGGATCGAAAATGGACGTTCAGCTCCGGAAGTTGCTCCTAAAGTTAAAAAAAAGAAGAAAAAAAAGAGCATGATCTCAAGCCTCAAATAACATAAAAAGAAGTGGTGTGCTGGAGATATAAATGAATGATTTGCTGCCCCTTTGTGGACGAGTGTCACAATGCAAGCCTCATGTTTGCTGACAGACCCTCCTGCTTCCTCCTTACCTGGAGCAGATACTCAAACTGGTAGATGCAGAGGCCCAGCTCGGCCATGCTGGGTTTGAACAGCTCCCTCAGACGGTACTCCTGCATCAGACGCACAAAAACACAGAATGCCTCCTCCTCGGGCATCTGGGAGGAGGTGAGAGGTGTGAGTTAAGCTCGCTCATTAGGTATTAATTAAGATATTATCTTTCTTATGTCTTTATCATACAGGGACTCCCATATTTCACAGATGACTTCTAGAGACAACTTATTTGCCTTCCTGCTAAATAATATTAATTAACCGTTTTTGGTTATCAGAGAAACCTAGAGGGACTGATTACAATGAACCCCAGACAAACTACACTGAGCCTTCAGGCAAAATATCCTCATTATGGATCATTTTCCTGAAATATTCGATCATTACCTGCATAAGCAGCAGACCAACGATGAATGCACTGCCTTGGCAGTAGCCCACCTCTCGATCCACCAGAGAGTACGCCTGAAACACACACGCACACACATTACATTCGCTTTGTGCTGCATTTATAAAAAAGCAGCACAGATGACATCTGCAACACAGACCGAACAACAGGAGTCACCAGAGGTCCCTTAATTTCCTGTGCAGCTGAGCTACCAGGAAACTTGGCTGATTTGTTGACAGTAAACAAGCTTGTTTCCATGACTGTTAATTCTCCACATTTCATCGTTTCTCTACAGGTTTGGTTTCATCAACAAAATTAGATTAGCAGGGTAGCAAAATGGACAAGTTAATTACAGCCATTCAAGTATTTCCAGTTCAATGCATCTTTTTCTGAATAACTGCAGGAAGAAATGTGTCAAAATGGCACTTTGATTATTGTAATTTTTCATTAATACCACACAGAGCACTTGCCCGTCATGCTGAAACAAATAACTTTTGTTGCAGCACTTATCATTTAGATCAATCAACATAAAGTTGGTTACAATTTCTCCAATGTGAAGATTTGGTGCTTTTATCCACTTTATATTATTGTAAATTGAACATCTTTAGGGTTCTGGGAAGTTTGGGAACTTGTGATGGGCATTTTTTTTCAAACATATTAAAGACAGAAAATGGAGGTTAGAGCTTTGGATAAATGTAATCATGAATGGGTTCTGATTTTTTTGAATTGTGCCTACAATTAACACACAAAGAAAAAGAAGAAAGTGCAAAAGAAGACTTATCAGAAAGGATTTTTTTTATTGCATGCGGCCCTATGTGCTTTCAGCAATGCAACAATGTCAGTTGTTCAATCTAAATTTTTTTAAATTATATTGTTGGGGCATTATGTTTGCCTTTATTGGAGAGGAACAGTCTTGCATAATATCAAACAAATTTGTTTGTACTACTACTCCATTTCCATCTTCAGTCTGACAGTCAGTGCATTTACATGCAGTTTAAAAACCTGATTATATTCGGGTTAAAGCAATACTCAAATGCCATGTAAATACCAAACCCCGGTTTATATATGAGTTTTCATACCCGGGTAAAACCTGACCTAGAGAACGCCTTCAGTACCCTAAATATTTATAAATGTAAACACCGTTCCCGGAGTATGAAAGGGTTACGCGTCTGTGCATGCTCCATTGGTTTTAATTGCAACGCCCCACTCCACGACCCGGAAATAGAATTGACCAGGAAGCAACGATGCCAAAATAACTTGAAAAAAACAACAACAACTAGTGCATTACCTTAAAATTGAGGGAGGACGTCACCATGGCAAGTAAGATCGCTACCAATAAGACCCATTTCTGTAGTTCTTTTAAAAAGTCCCCTCGCTTTCCAAGTTATTGTGATTTTGACTAAAAACAACCAGTTCTGACCAGTTGTATGTTGACGGAGCACCACCTACTGTAACATAGGTTGTGTTACTCTCGTCATTTTCCCATTCAACCCCTTTCATGTAAACGGGGGAACTACAATAATCCAATTATTCCCTTAACCGAGGAAAGGCCATATTCCAGTGACTGCTGTGCATGTCAACGCAGTGTCTCCATTCTAACTGATTTCTGCGGGGCGGGGGATGGGGTTTTCCCTAACCAATCACTAGAGACTGCCTGAATCTAACATTTTAGGTCTATACTGATGCATAGCAATGCCAACATGCTGGTTTTGCAGTAGTTTTAAGAGTAGAGGACCAAATAAACAAACTACATTTTTGGGCGATATTAAGAAGACATGCTGCAGCATTTTGTTTTCAACCACGATGCCAGGTTAATCAGTCAATTTGGTGGAGTGAGCGGATTCAAAGATCTGGACCCGGGAAAGAAATTCTTTCAATTTCCCTGTCAACTCTCGACTCTCGGTCTTCATTATACGGTCAGCATCTTGAACCGATAGGCCGCCAGGTCGTTAACCATTTTCACAACATACCGCCTTAATGTCCTGAACTACAGGAGCAGGACAATAGCTGTTTTGACAATACGTAAACATCATCTAAGCAGAGACCACCTAGACACTCAACGTCTGTGAAAACACTGTGCCCACAGTCAAAAACACACATGCAAACAAAGACAGAAGCTTCACCTTCCTCACAGTTGCTAAATATCAGGGCTGAGAAGTCCCGACCTTGTGGAAATGTGAAATGCAGCAGTGCTCACCTTCATGACGTTGAAGAGGACCTCCTGCCCTAGGCTGTCCTGGCCTTTGAAGAACTCATGCTCGGGGTAGGTGCGGGCGATGTCTCTGCGGATGAGCTTCTCGCAAGGGGATGACATCTTTAGCAGCTCAGAGTACTGGTTCTTCACCGGCATGTCAGTAGCGTTGCCCAGCAGCTGCCACACGATGGCCCTGAAATGGTGAGGGATGCCCTTCCTGATCAACTCCTGTCGGGCAAAGACAGATGCATTAAAGAGGATTAATAGCTTACCTTGCTTCTTTATGTGGTCAGAGATGCGGCAGATATTTTAAGCATCTCTTGAAAAGCAGGCAGATCAATTATGGGACAATGAATAGAGATATTTACAAAGATAACTAAGTAGCATGTCATAATTACAGCCACTCTGTACCTTACGATGCATCACTCTTCACCCGCTCACGTTTTTCCCCACCCAAGCCAATCATTAATGCCAAACTCTATGTGGAGTTTGCAGGCGGATGTCATTTTGCTTGGTTTGTTTGCTCTACCATTTTGGCCTGACTGATTTAGCTGCCTCTTCTATCATCCATCTTCTCTTCCCCTGGGTTTCCTCTTTTTGTCACAGAGGACACAGAAAGACACAGAGAGGAGAGGAAGGGAGAAAGAGGCGTATTGGTGCAGTGCCGCTTAAAGGCATTGGTGTAAACAGATGAAAGTATTAACACAAGCAACCATGAAGGGTTTTTTCCCCCCAAACCTTTGTTTCGTTGTAGAGGAATGCAAATATAGCACTGAGCTACATGATTCTGACACACACATGGCTAATAAGGACAAACACTGTGGCCTTATGAATAAAAACAGATGGATATAAATGAAACCAGCCTCTGCAGAAAAAGTGCAGTGAGTCAGGGATTTACAGGCCCCCATTTTCTGTTTTGTTCCAGTAAACTTCCTGTGAAACCTGACCAACAAGATATAAAAATAAAATGAGGAGGCTGGTAATCTTCTTACTGATGTTCTTGTTTATCATTTTATTCAATGACTCATTCAAAACGGTGCCTGTGACAATATAATCTTTAATTTTACATCTCCAGTCACTGATACCGACCTTCAGGAGTTTGTCCTTCTTGCGTCTCCACTCTTCCCACTCGTTGACGATGCGCCCCCACAGGATCCAGGTATCCTCCTCCAGGTGAGACAGGTTGGAGGAGGCCGAGGAGCTGGACACTAATGAGGAGCCGCTGTTGCGCCGTGAACCGCTCATTGACCGCATGGACTTGGAATCAGCCTCCAGCAACCTGCATGAAGACGGCTTATGAGCACATGACTACACACAGCATGTTTGTCTTACCGGTGAAGTGCTTGTTCGAAAACCTTTTACTTGGCCCCCGATATCGAGAACCACTCATCCAAACAATTTCGTACTCAACACTGTGCTTCGTTGGGTCCTGAGCGATACACCTGCCTTATGACATAACCCGAGTTCCAGATTGCATATTTTTTCTTTTTACATTTAGTATGTACTGTGGCTTCACTTTCAAAGTGCGTACTGTTGCATGCAGTATGCATACAATAAGGACATACTACTTGAATAGGATACTGGCTTACATACTGCAAAATCCAAACGGATGCAGTAGGAAATCCTGGTATTTTTGGCATACTGCATTTGAAATACTATGTATTTGGACCTGCAAAATCTTTTTCCTGGCATACTCATACAGTAGTATGGCAGTGATGGTATTGGAGTGCAAGGGCAGGGTACTGGTTAAAACGATTGAGGAGAATACATCCATTGTGAGGAGTCAGAAGTTAATAAAAATTGTTTTTTCAAAGGCTGTTAAGCACCACAACCCCGAGAGGTCCTTGAGCATACAGTCTTTTTTTTTATATCCAAGATGACAAGTTCATTTCAAATATTGTAGAAAACAGTCCGCATATCATATTCTGTAATAATTTGTTCTACATACAGTATAGTCATATTGTAAACAAGGATGGTGGTCTAAATGTGTCGTCACATCCACACCACACTGAGTCTGGCGCAGCAGGAAGCAGAGATGATCATTAAAGACACCGCATTTTACCCAGAGGATGTCGGGTTTAGCCCCATTTTTACCCTGAATGTTTGATTCTTTTAAGTTATTTGACTCCTAATTCCTGCACTTTGACCTCTCTGCTGAAACATGTGGTGGCTGGAGGGAGAATTGTACAGTATGTGGCTGCTTACACAGCACTATTCTTTTTCGTTAGAGTCCCTGCTGGTGTTAATAAAGTCTGATCAAAACTACATGGGTTTTTTTCTGCAGTGATACAAACATGTGAACAGACATTTCCCCCTGCAGAATCTGGTGCTCTATGTTCTATGATATCTAACCTTTTCTACTACAGGGATTAAACTTTACCCTGGAATAGAAGGTCCTCTCCCCTTTACACACTGGGAGCATGACGAATAAACAAGACGATAATATGAAGTGCTATTTGTAGCAGTTATATGCTTGGCCTGCCAGATCAGCTCAACAGTTACGTTAGTCTAGGGCTTTTATTGTGAAAGGTAAGAAAGGAAAGAGTGGATCTGGTATGCACTGCCATTATCACGATTGAAAGGAGTAGAGTTTGCCAACAACACAGGACAATTTCTGTGTTGTTGTATAATTCTCATGCTTGTATCTCGCAGTGCAAAAGCCCAGAAAAATCTTGCTTTATCGCCACATACTATTCACATTCTGTGTAAGACTATTTATGACAAAAACAAAAGAAAAAACATATGGACGTACAAATTAATCGCTGGAAAAAAATGCCCTTAGTGTGTAAAGGCACATGTATGATATCATATCAAGAATATTTCAATGATATATATTGCCCTGTAAGACAAACACTGGATGAAATGGGATTGTTACTCTCAGGAAGCAGACAGGAAGTAGACATTAATGCTGTTTATTCATTTTTCTTTATTTCCTCATTTTGATTAGGGTCAGCACCTGTGTGTGTATTTGTCTGTGTTTAATTGATCGCCTAATCTTAGTCCTGCTATTCTTTTTCGTAAATGTATAAGTTATAAATACTGATATAGGGCCTGAGCTGATTTCTTTCAGGGATCCAGCGGATCCTTTCAAATGTAGTGCATGCAGTCTTGTGATTCTAGGTCAAATTGTCATTGGCTTGTGGTCATTTTACACAAATCTGATCAATCAAACCAAGTGCATACACACCTTATGCAATGACAATGTTTCAAACCCAAAGGGCTGAATATCTAAACAGTGCAAAATATAGAAATAATTTCCCCAGAAATCACTGTGATTTTAAGCCTCACAAATATACAGTTTCTAATATTTCATGTGCTCTTTAAAGGGAATAACAGGGGAATTGTAAATTAAAAGCTTCAGTAAACCAATTTTTGTTTTGTTTACCCTGCACTAGCTGGCCCCCAGGAGAGAAGCACCATGGTGCTTGGGGCCTCTTTCCTTTTTTGGAATTAATTTTAAAGCTCTTGCATGGCCTGTGAAGGACTTTCTCCTTCAGCTTCACATTCTGCTATTTTAACCAAGGTAATTAGTCGAGGACGGTAATATCAGTAGTTGCCATGTACTGCACAGCATTTGGTGTTTAATACAGAAAATGTTGTCTGTGTGAGAATACAACTCTGGGGGAAACTGTTAGAATTTTAACAGGATGAAAAGCTTTCTAGCTAGCTGAACCTGTATCCTATCCTTTAACATGAAGTTATAATTATCTCCCATTTTAGACCATCACATTACTTAGTTGCTGTATGAATGCTACCTTCATCTTATGCAGCTGAAGTCAAACTGTAAATACACGTGCAAGTTGTAGAGTACAACTACAGTGAGGTGAAACAATGATTATTTTTGTCAGAATTAGGGCTGTGATTGCAATACTGCAGCCATGTGACTATTACTGCAGGGATGAGCTCATTACCATCATCGCCATATATTTTTTTAAATTTCTGGTTAAAGTCGTGCACATGGTTTGGTGTGTGATATAAAATATAATAAAGCACAATAATCACTGTCTGTAACATTCAGCACTGACTGGATCAGTTCACAGCCGAATGTGAAACGGCTGGGATGAGGATCAGCACGTCTATGGCTCTCAGCAGGAAACCGCTGGATTGCTTACTCTTGGTAGGGAATGGGTCTCATGCAGTAAAGCTCTCGTTCTACCAGTCAGTCTTCATTCCTACCCTCATCTATGGTCATGAAAGCTGGGTTATGACCGAAAGAATGAGGTCACGGGTACAGGCTGCCGAAATGGGTTTTCTCAGGAGGGTGGCTGGAGTCTCCCTTAGAGATAGGGTGAGTAGTTCAGCCATCCGTGAGGAACTCGGAGTAGAGCCGCTGCTCCTTTGCGGTGAAAGGAGCCAGTTGAGGTGGTTCGGGCATCTAGTAAGGATGCCCCCTGGGCGCCTCCCTAGGGAGGTGTTCCAGGCACGCCCAGCTGGGAGGTGGCCTCGGGGAAGACCCAGGACTAGGTGGAGAGATTATATCTCTACACTTGCCTGGGAATTCCTCGGGATTCCCAAGTTATAGCTGGTTAATGTGGCCCGGGAAAGGGTCCCCTGCTAGAGCTGCTGCCCCCGCGACCTGATCCCGGATAAGTGGTTGAAGATGAGTGAGAGTGAATCACTGTTTAGTTATCATCCTTGACTGTCTTCAATCCTATGCTCAAGGGCTTGTGGAGAAAAAGAACTTTCGAGTTGCGTCAGTGTAGCGCTCGCATAACGACAGTGTTCCTGTGACACTGAAGCGGCTGTCTATACCGGTTCGGTCCTGTCTGCAAAGGGTTGAGCAGCAAAGGAGCAGCCATTCTTTACACTTTGCTCTCGTGCTTTTGGTTTTGGAAATGCTAAAAAAAGAAAGACAAAAAAGAGAAGAGCCAATCGTGGTGAAATCCACACCTTGACAGGCTTGCTGTGCCTAGCTTGGGTTGCTAAGCTACGAGGAGGAGTTTAGTGGTTAATTATTAGTAAGTCTAAACTTTACATACACCTACTCCTTCATTATTAACTGTTCAAACCTGCTTCTGTACAACTGTATTACTCTCTTGTTTTCACTCCAATAGTTAAACGTGATCTCACCTGTTCTGCTCCTCCAGTTTGGCCAGCAGCTCCAGCTCATCAGGACTCAGGTTCTCTGAGTCTGCCGGCGAGGCTGCTGGTGCTGACATCAATGCATCATGGGAAGATGAGTCTGGGCTGAGCACTGGGCTGCCTGTCGATGGGGGGTCTGGGTCCATGCCAGGAGGGGAAGAAGGACACTCTAGCTGAGTGGGAGCCATAATAGAGCCCTCTCTTTCCGGGCTGCCGCTGGGTATAGACATGGCGGTGACGATGGAGTGGGATGGGTGAAGCACTCTGGGTGTGGTAAGAGGGTCTTCCAGCCTCACTATTGTCCTTTCTCCTCAGTAAGCCTGGCTGTCACCTGATTGGCCACCTGGCTGGCTGCAGAGCCAATATGATCAGAGGTCTCCAAACCTGTCATAGATGGAGAAAAAGCTCAATGAAATGACTGACCACAGACAATTGAATAAATCAAAGCAGCACCATCACTAAAGACAATCTCTGTTATTATCTTTGTCTGACCAGTAGTCTAAATTCAAATTTCAATTACATAAATCCCCACATTTGAGAAGCAAATCTTTGCTTGAAAAATCTTAATCCATTGCTTTTTTAGTTGGTGCACTTAATGATGTGAGATGTTTGGCTTAATAGACAATATTAATAGTAAACATACTGGTCATACTGATCCAATCCACATGAAGATGCCAATAACGCCTCTCCACACCCTCAAGTAACTGCTTTAGTCACTGTAATGACATCATCCTGACTGACTGAGAACATCATGGTCCGTCAATGCAGACAGACTCAGCTGTCGGAGAGCGGTTTTTCTTTATCCTACGATGGACTGTTGCCCAGTGATGCCTAACACAGACAAAATGTTGTTGGCGTTATGTAAATAAACTGTTGGGATTTTGTGGGATACTCATAACTTATGTGCTGCATTTGTTTCATCAGTGTAAAAGGAAGTGGTAAATGGACTAAATCGACATGTACTTGCAAAGTGCCTTTCTAGTCTTCCAAGCGCTCAAGGCACTTTCGCGTGCGCACACACCCACACACACACAAGCACACGCACACGCACACACACACAGACACACACGGTCAAATTCAAGCACTTTTCAAGGTCCATTTTAAAGCTTTTCCAGCACCTTAAGCTGTGGTAAATTACATATTTCTACAAATGAATAGATATTGAAAGTTATCATTAACTTTTTTATCACATTAAAGGAGATGGTATAATGCTAGAAACAACCCAAATTGTGTTTGTAATAACAGAAGGATAAGAAATTCAATTTAATTTCTATTCTATAGCTGTTGTAGTGGAAAATGTGGATACAATTTCAAGCATTTTCAAGTACTTTATCCAAAATGAATTTATAAATTTCAAACCTTGAAAACAACATTAAAATGACCTGTACGAACCCTGCGATCTGGAGATCAGTGTATTGCCAAAGAACACTTTGACATGTGGACTGGAGAAGCAGAGGAACCACCAATCTTTCAATTAGTGGATGGCCTGCTCTACCTTCTGAGCCACAGCCTATGAAGTAAGAGAACGAACACGTCAGCACTGTTACACACATAATGGCCTAATACACTGTTATTCAATTATCATCAGACTGGCCTTTCTTTGGGACTGAGTCATGGTCACACCTTCTGAGCGATTAATGTGCACTAAGAGATAATAAATCAATCAGATCGTTAATAAATCAGATGAATAAATGAAGAGTTCAGAGAGATAAGGACGAATGACACAGAGCTTAGACAGAGCTCAAGCCCCTGACCACAAACTATACAGCTTTGTTGAGTACTTGATTCAGATTGGTCAATCACAGCATTCTACGATCTGTAATTTCTAAATACCTTTGACCGTTGCTATGAAAACAGTTCAGATCATAGACTCTGGAAGACCGTTTTTCAATTCATAAAATCCTTTTTCTATCAGGGGCGGCATGGTGGTGTGGTGGTTCTATTATTGATTTCTTTTTTTAAAATTAAATATGGAATAATGTAGAGCAAGTTGGTCATCATTGTGAATAAAACCTATTCAGGGTATCAAGATTAGGTTGTTGTTATACTGTAGCCATATTGTTTTAGTGAATGTTGCCCTCCCGCAACTGACAAACATAAATGAGCTAGGCAAATTAATAAACTGAAGCATCATAGCTGCCCCCCCAGAAAAAAAATCCTAATCCTTTGTATTTTTAGTTTTAAGTACTCAAAGATGTGCGATGTTTGGCCAAATGCGCCGTCAGGGTTCAATTCCCAGTTATGACCTGTGCGCTGTACTTGGACAGACAGTGGAAAATGTATGCCACCGTACTGTTTGGGTTGAAGGCATATTGAATACTGTTTGACTGGGGGTTTTATGAATCATAAAACAACAAAGTTGGTGCGCATGTGTTTGCAACTTCAAAGTTGAATGGCTTGCTTTCAGTGATAGGGCGTGCAAGGGAAAGGCATTTGTGTCTTGAGTGCAACATTTAACTTGCTTATGTTAACCCTAATATCTAAACCCCATGCTTTGCCCCCCCCCCCCCCCCATATTCATCTTAACAAACAAATGCTTAAGATAGATGGCTGAATACCAAAGGGACAAAGACAAATAAAATCAAAGACTTATTCAACACAAACACGCTGCAAAGTTAAACTCTGCTTCTTTCTGTCTATGCTGCAGCTAGCAGGCAGCTGAGGAGGAGTTGTAATTGGTCAGTGGAGAAAATGAGCTGCTCTGTAATAGGTAGAAAAATATGGAGCTACAGTCCCCCCCCCCCGACTCTTCCTCCTCTGCATTATGGATGCCAGCTCTTTTACTGGGGGAGCCCTGTGGAAACTACTTCTGCCACACACAGAGACACACACACATGGTGCAGCTGACCAGCTAATAATAACTCTAGAATAATGCATATAGGCACTTATGCGGTAAAGAGATATATCCCAGACAAAGAAAATACACACATACACACAGTAGTGCACTCATAGTTGGCGTACTCAACAACAACAAGAACGGTACAGTTAATTGATCAACAAATTCCATATTGAACTGTGTATTAGAAAAGTCATGTACAATGCAATGAATAATTGAATCTGGCCGTGCAATCGATCATGAAGGTTGAGAGAAACATACAGATACAGGCAAGGAGAGCGGAAAAAAATAGCCTCCAGCTCGAACAGTGAAAACACTGCATGGGGAGGAGACAAGGACCACATTCATGCACATAAAGCAGCCCAATCAAAAGAACCATTAACAAGTCATTGGGACCAATCACATTTGTAAAAGGGCTCTGTCAGAAGACACATCTGAAATAACATCCTTCTCATATCAAAGTGATAAACATTTCCTGGATACAGTAGTTATTTACTCATGTAAATCTGCTAAAGCTAAACTACCACCCTGTGACTGAGTTTACCGCAGCAGTCACAGAGCTTAAAATGTCGTTCTGCCTTTTCTTCTAAGATTAAAATCATCTGACAGATGGGTGAGCCTCAGGCAGCCAATCTGCCTCGTCAGTCACATATTTACCTCGATCATAGCTGTGAGAGTGAGGTGAGCTCGGTTATAGGCAAAATGTATAACTGTACATCTGTGAATGTTTTCACTTTGATCTCAATACCCAGAGACCATTCAAAGAGTTGACAGAAAAGTAGGCTCCTGTTTACCATCCTGGCCAGCAGAGGATGCTTTAAATCAAAATGCACAACAGAGAGAAACAATATAATGTTGATGAGGCTGGCTCTGTCTGAACAAGGTTTAAATTATTGTTGACTGGAGTCTACTGCAGATCTCTCAGGGCAAACTTAAACTTGAGGACAGCTTCATTTCACAGCGGCGAGAGCAGAGAAAGACAGAGGGACCGTGCTTTGTGCTGGGGCTTATTGCAGGAAACAGTCTGCTGTTACATGAACTCCTGGGCAATCAGGGTGAGTGCTTGTGTTCATTTTTTACCCTCATGGTTTAAAAATGTTCTTGTACCAAAGACGTTTAAGCCCCCATCCCATGGCAGCGATAGAGGCAGGGATGTTCACTGTATCATTACTCTCATGTGAACTCTATAAACTGTCAAACCTGATCGCCTGTTACATCACTGGCCACGCTTGCATGTATATAACATTTTCCCCACAGCCTTTAAGCATTATCACAATATATCGTAAAATGGCAACAAAAAAATGATCTGGAGTCTGGATTTGTTACCAAGACCATCATTAGATTTAAGAGATATCTGGTTGATTAACTGCATTTTTTTTTTTTTAAAGGGCCATGAAAACATCTTTGAGCCACACCACGGAGGGCTATTCAGCTGTGTCACTGTGGTCAGACCATACTGTAAAAGGTGTGAGTCATGCAGAACTACAGTAGAGTGACACACACACACACACACACACACACACACACACACACACACACACACACACACACACACACACACACACACACACACACACACACACACACACACACACACACACACACACACACACACACACACACACACACACACACACACACACACACACACACACACACACACACACACACACACACACACACACACACACACACACACACACACACACACACACACACACACACACACACACACACACACACACACACACACACACACACACACGACATTGTGAAGGTCTCTGACAAAGCAATTCCAGCCAGATTTTCGTAGCTTGGCTGTTGCTCTGTATATTGCAGCAGGCTCTCTCTAAAGTCAGTGTGTTCTTGAGAGGAACTGCAGAGGAGAGATGATCCATTTAAATGTGTGCTTCCAGGCATGTTTAGGGTGTGTTCTTCATGAAAAGTTAATGTTTAGCACGTGAACTGACATGTTTCCATGCTGTGTTCATGTGTCTATGAATGTGTCTTTTAGTTCCACCTCAGAATGTGTGTGTGTGTCAATTTTGAGTGTTTACATTAAGTATAATAATAATAACAATTATGGTGTTGTGTAAAGTCTACGCCTGAACGCATCCTCTCCGAGCTCTCTCTGCCTACAGAAACAGACAGCGCTATTGTTTCTGACCCCAGTGCATGCACACGCACGCGCGCGCAGTCGCTCGCACACACACACACACACACACACACACACACACACACACACACACACACACACACACACACACACACACACACACACACACACACACACACACACACACACACACACACACACACACACACACACACACACACACACACACACACACACACACACACACACGCACACGCACACGCACACGCACACGCACACACGCACGCGCGCACACGCACACGCACACGCACACACACACGCACGCACACACACACACACACAGGCGCACACACCACCTCCAGTTATCCAACATGAACCCCCTCCCATGTTTTGAATGTCTTATTCGTGGTTTGAATGCAAACCCTTGAGCAGATTTACAAAATACTTTTTATTGGTGTAAAGAAGCTTTTCACAGTCTCCATCTGGGCTTGACGTTGTCGAGTCGGCCTTGGGCAATTAAAATAAGTTGGGTAACAAAAAGACACCCAAGTACCCCTTTTGATCTCTTCACAACATTCACAAACAAGCTCCATCCATATTTTCCCTGAGCAAAATAAGGATATAGTGCTATTTCATGCTATCACAGGCATTAATAAATTCCCCAGAGGCCTAAAAAAATCTCCTGACCAGCATTTCATGAAAGAGAAAGAACAGAAAAAACAGCTACTTTTCACTGGGATCCTCACCGTGCTGATGTGTCACCCCCTCCCTCTTCTTCTTCCCCCCTTTGTATATGTGTGTGCGTTTTGCCCCCGGGGCCTTCCAGCCCGTGACATTAAGGGTGACTTCTTTGTTGTCAGTAGCTGCTAACCTCGCTGTTGTTCCAGCTTATGATCTCATGTTTGGTTACCGACACGTGGACTGTTCATTTCCACGCTATTCATCTGCTGGACCCACTGTCCTTGTGACTGCCGTTGGGCTCGACGTTGCTCAAAGCGTCTCATTGTAAAGGGGAGATACAGTATGTTTTCTTCTGATATTGCTGCTCAAAGCTCTCTCTCTCTCCCCCTCAGTGTTTCTAAACGCCATAACTGGAATCAGAATGACTCCATTAACTAAAACCAATGCATGGAATTAGGTCCTCGCTGCACTGATGCAGACATATTGATGAGTTAAACACACTCCACATGTACATCCACTCAAGCACAAAGTCAATGGTGTGTAACGTAGATACCAATCAATTTGTATATGATGAAAGGATGCTTTTAAATGGCCGTACGGCATCTGCCTGACAGGGTAGAAAGTAACTAAGAACATCTACTCAAGTACTGTACTCACAGGAATACAATTTTGAGGTACTTCATTTCAGAGGGAAATAATGTCATTTTTTACCACACTATTGTTATTGGTTACTTCCAAATGAAGACTTTACATGTAATCTGTTTATAAAGTATGATGCGTTGTTATAAATTAAACAGACCCCAAACTATATGAATATGGTACAGTAAAAGTTAGCCCCACCATGACCAACTACAACATTAAAGTGCCATTTACAAATGAACACAAAATGAATCTCACAAATATGCCAATTCTGCTTAATGAGTATTTTGTTGCTAATAATTTTGTATTTTCACTTAAAGATTGTCAGCATTGCTTTTCTATCATATTGTTGACCTCGCGATGGACAGTTTAAGAAAGAAGATAAAAACGCCTGGTTTTTGTAGATTCTGGTGTGTAATTAGGCTAGTAGGAGCAAGCTAATGTAGCCTGCAGCACAAATTAGGAGCAGCTAAAGAGGTCTGGTAACCTAATTTCTTTCTAACTCCATGCCCCCGGATTTTTTTCATTTTCAAACTTGTAGTTTTTAGCTCCAACCAACAATGAGTCAAGAAACATTACTTGATGCAATTTTAGAATTTGCGCAGTTCCCCCTGGAGCCACAAAATACTTTATACAACTTGTTGACATATGTAGTAGTACTCTCACCTGTGAACAGACTTTGTTTGACTGTGTAAAAGTTCTTCTTCCGGGTGAGGGAAACAAACTGGACTTGTCAGTTCATTTTGAGGCGGTGTGAGATTCCTGAACAGTAAACATCCCTGCCTCTATCACTGCCACAAGAAAGTAGGACAAAAAAACTATGAGGGACTTTGTGTTACAGCTGATTTTCCTGTTTCCTGCAACAGGCTCCAGCACAAAGCTCAGTTCCTCCGTCTTTTTCTTTCTCTCTTTCTCCGTGAAATGAAGCTGCCTTCAAGAGCGCTGGGAAATGGTGAGATTATAGCAACCATCTGTGCTACATTTGGGGTTAAAGAACACAACAGAGAGTTACACAAACAGGCCATTTAAGTGACACTCCCACCCCGACACAACCCTGACATTTCAGAGCCATGGTGGGGGCCATAGATTCTAACTTGCACAGGCCTCAGTCAGATAAAGGATCAATGAATCAGGCAGACTAGACTAACATATCCACTAAACAACCCCTCTGCCCCTGCACTCTCTCTGCTACTCAAAGATGAGTGGTGATGGCAGGTAAACAAGGGGCATGCATTTTAGTCATTTTCTTAACAAATCACCTAGTGTCCACAGTGAATCTGACTGGCGGTTAATGTTCATGTCTCTGTGTACTGAGAATGTCTACATATTAACCCATGAGCCTCCCAGCATCATCATTACAGTAACGACCGCCTGTTCTTCAAACAGCCCTCATGTTCCAACTGCACCGTATAGATTATTGAGATGTAATTGGTAACTCTCTTACACTTGTACTGTGTTTTCTGGGATTTGTCCAAGGAGAATTAAGTGTGACATTAAGCCTGAATGAGGAGGAGACACATCCAGGGAAAATGAAAAGACAACAAATGTTTTCCAGACTTGGTTCCTTAAATCTACTGACCATGTTCACTTTATGTGACTAATGCTTTCCTGCTCCAAATTTAGTTAGTATCCCTCTCCAGATGATTTGGTTTCCCTGAGTGCCACTGAGAGAGGAAATTGTCTCGAAATAGCCGTCCCCCACAACCCATCAATTACTTTCAAGTACAGCCGACTATTTTTGCCCAGTGCATTAGTGCTAATACTGCTCAGATTATTTAATATTTTATAACTAAAAAAATGCATGATAAATTAGACGGCAATACCCACTAATCTCAAAACTGGATTACATGAGTGTGGGATGAAGGATAACTGCTATAAACCGGGTGCTACCACAGGCACATACGTAGCTACGGCTTAATGTGTAAAGCAATGACTGACATTAGTTTTCCTGCTGCATTCATTATATTATCGTTTAATTTCATACTTTTCCAGAAGCGCCGTCAGAAACGCTGACACCTGATTCTGATTACAAACATTTGTATTAGAAATGTCTGTAAGAAGGGGAAACGAGCACTATGAATCAACAACATCGGATAAATAAGATTTATTTTAGTGTTTTGCTTGTTTTCTTGTATTTCATAACTTCCTCCTGGGGAAATTTAAAAAAATAAAAGGATTAAATTTCAGAACCTCAAAAACCTTAACTTGAGAACTGTTTACTCCAAAGCACAGCCTCATTAAAGGCTGATTCGCTGACAGGACACATCACGTTACAGGTCGATGTGCAAAGGATCATCAAGAGCCCAGTGAGACAACACCGGTTTCAAAATGCGTCTGTTTCTCACTGTTGTTAATCATACTCCCACAGATTTACCCTGCAGTAAAACATTCCCACATGTTCATTTTAAACAAAACCTTGACTTAGTGGATTAAATGCTTTAAACTTTGTACAGAGAAGCAGTGTGTTTGTGCTTTACTACTTTATAAATCACATATGTGGTAATGAAAACATACACATGGTAGTAATGCCATATGCTTATGAAATATTTGTCCTCACTGTTAATAGCCTCTCAGTTTACCCAACAACAGTGGTTTTGTGACTCATACTTACAGCAAGTACAGTTTCAAGGTACTACTTGAGTATATTCCTTTTATACCACTTTATACTTGCACTCTTATATATTCCAGAGGGAAATATTGTTCTTTATACTCCATTACATGTGTTTTAGTAATTTTCAGATGAGGATTACACATAAAAAATATCATCTTAAATAAAATACAAAGATACCAGTGTTTGCATTGTTTTCTTAAGTTAAAGTTAAAGATCTGAGTACTTAAAAAATGCTGGGCAAAACAAAAGATCAGACCAATACTGACTAAATAGAAAGGAAGGCAATATTCAGAGCAGAGCTCAAATGATTTTAGTTCCTCTACAGCATTAAGGGCGCACTCACACTGTCCACCAACGTGAACCTTTCGCTGCATTGTTGTTGTTGTCAAATGTCCGCGCATGGTCCGTTTTTTCCTTTTTTTTATATGTCCGAACAGGCGCACATAAAATGACGTCAGAGCCGTCGTAGGCCTCGTGTTCGTACACGCACGCACGCTTGTGCTCGTACATGTGCAAACACGCTTTACAAAAGCCTACTTTTCTAAAACGGGCTGTCGACGGCCAGCTGGCCGCAGCTAGGCGCGGAGCAGTTGCACTCACACTGGTCAAACGAACTAGGCTTTAGCCGTAAAACCTCTTTGGGCATGCTACGGAAGGACAAATGACGTCAGAATCGCCGTAGGCCTCATGCCCGTGCTCATACACATGCGCACGCTCGTGCTTGTACATGTGCAATCGTGCTTTACAAAAGCCCACCTCTCCTAAACGGGCCCTGGACGGCAACCGTACCGAGCGGTATGCTTGCATTCACACTGGTCAAAGAACCAGTGTCAGACGAATTAGACTTTAGCCGTGAAACGTCCTGGGGCACGGTACAAATGGACAGTGTGAGTGCACCCTAATATGGCCCGATGAATATTTCTACGTCATTATTATTTATATGTTTGTATAAATCCAGTGTAAATCAGTGTAAAATCTGTAGGGCTGCAGAGATCCAGTTGCAAATCTGCAGCCTACATGAACAATAGAGGAGAGCTGTGGAGGAGCAGCAATCATAGTAGTGGGGTGAACCGCGGCAGCCAGGTCATCAAGCTGCTCCATGTTTCCATGTGTCAGCAAAGGAAATGAAGTGCAGTGTAACAGGCCAGCCAGCACCAGTAAGACAAACAAGAACCAGGACAGATGATACTGAAGGCTTTAGAGGGACTATATGTATATATATATAAAAATGAACTGCCAACTAATTCATTGTTTCACGTAAAGTGTCTGGTTTCAGCTTCTCAGATGTGAATATTTGCTTGTTTCGTTTGTCCGCTGTGTTAGTAAACTGAAGATTTTTGGGTTTTCGTACTGTTGGTCGCACAAGACGCCAACTTGGGCACTGGACATTTTTATGATTAAATAACTGATTTCTTAATTGAGAAAATAGTTATCAGAATAATTGATGTTGAAAACCATTATTAGCTTTCAACTGCAGACCTATAATTTTTCCCTGGTCAAACAGCCACCACTAGAAAACATCATTAACCTCATAAATGTATTAACTCATGCCCATCCCTTGAATAACGTTTTTTCTTTCAGTGCACACAGAACAAACAACTGGCAGACTGTGAGGAGATATTTGCTGAATTTAACAAAAAGTGTACTGGATTAGAATCTCAGACTCCACCTTTAAGCCTGATGTGTTCAAGCAGCCTTTACGCTGGAAAACAGAGTTGCATATAAACAGACGTTGAGACTAAAAGCATGGATGTGTGCACAACTGCAGCTAGGGAACGGTAGTTTATTGTGCTGGATTAAGCCAGTGGAGTGGATGTTGGAGCTCACTGTAAGTCAGGAGAAGCAGATAGCATCATCCTTCTTAACAAATTATCAGGGCAAATCTTGTTTTAGGCGTCAATGAGTCCATCCTTGTTATGACCTGCACATGTGGCTCCTGTTTGTCCCTGCTCAACAACCTAACACAGAGGAGGTCGATAATAAACCTGGACAGCAGCAGGTAGACAAACTGTACAGCACGGGGAGATTATATCCCTCCTCCTGTTGTTGCTGGAGGCGCCACACACACACACACACACACACACACACACACACACACACACACACACACACACACACACACACACACACACACACACACACACACACACACACACACACACACACACACACACACACACACACACACACACACACACACACACACACACACACACACACACACACACACACACACACACACACACACACACACACACACACACACACACACACACACACACACTCACACACTCACTCACACACTCACTCACACACTCACACACTCTCTGTTTCTGTAGGCAGTGAGAGAGAGGATGCGTTTAGGCGTAGACTTTACACAACACCATAATTGTGCATGGTGATATCAGTCAACGAGCGACTAAATGTACACACACACACACACACACACACACACACACACACACACACACACACACACACACACACACACACACACACACACACACACACACACACACACACACACACACACACACACACACACACACACACACACACACACACACACACACACACACACACACACACACACACACACACACACACACACACACACACAACATGGCAGCAGTGCACAGGAAAAGGTTAGCTGGGATAAACTAGGGGTCACAGACATAGTATGCTGGCTTTTCGTGTGCGAGTGTGTGATCGTAGGATCAGATAGAGAAGTTTCGAGGCTGCATCACATAAGAAAACAAGGTCACCAGGATGTAAAAATCAGATACCGGTTTCCTTGAACAGTGAAATGTGTGAGGTGCCTTTTGCAAGGTGAGTGGATTTCACAGATAAGCCTGAGAATAATCTCACTGTCATACACATATGATGAACCCATTACTCAGCAGAAGCATGTCTTAGTCACGGGGCATTTGAGGCAGTAATTACAATCAACAGCAGATAATAATGTCATACATGAGTTTCCCCAGTCCTAAAAAATAAGATATGTGCCTAAGAGAAATCTTCCATTTTGTGTAGTCAGCTGTATCCTTAATCCTTCAACATCATAGCCCAAAAACTATGTCAGTTCCCTACTTTTTATTCCGCCTGGGAGGTAACAATGATAAGCGCCTGTGCCAGATTTAAAGTCATTTCACAGAGTGGTGTTGTTAAAGAAAAGTGCTGGTTTTCTGTCCTACAGGGCAGACATTCAAAAGGGATTTACCTTTGAAATCACTCTGAATAAAGTGAAAAAACATCTGGATTAAGGTTCAAAACAACAGTGAAAACAGTTGATTTCAATGACAATAATTAGCTAAAACCACCAGTTAAGGAAAGGGCCCAGTGTCTTAATGTGTTGACAGTTCACAAAGCATCTGGATAGACACATATAAAGCATAGTAGCCCTTCTGCCATCCGCCCAATGTTATTTCACAAGAAAAAAAAAAGCATTTATTAAATAAGGTGTCTCCTAGAGACCTTTGTCCTGCGGTTTCATACTTGAAAAGCCTGTAATCCTATTGACTGGGTTGTTGGGACATGACAGCTCATTATCCCGGCCTACTGCTGCTGCTGGAGGATGCCTGAACAACAGGCCTGCATGCTCTGCAGTCGACTCATCATGGCTCGGCTGGACCAACATCTGTGGTCAAAATGACACATCATCATCACTCTCTCTCTCTCTCTCTTTGCCGCACCAAGTGTCCCGGCTTCCCCAAAACAACACGATTGTGTAACGACATCCAAACACGAGGAGCCTTAGCAATAAATACGGTTTATACGGGCTAATGAATGGGCCGTGTCTCGGTTGGCATGCCGTACAGTGGATTTTCTCCCTGAGATAAATGGAGCAGACGGGTGAAGCTGCTGTTGATGGTGCTTCAACAACCAGCACCAACAGTGTAATAACAGGGGAAATAACACAATTGAAAGAGCTACTGGGCCCGTAATGAGGGGGCTCCACGCGATAACATTGATATTCTATTCAAAAATAAACAAACAGACAAATAAAACACACAATTTAAAAAAAAACCTACCTTGACCCCTTTTCCATAATCACAGCGGTGCGTTTATCGTCGCCCCCAACACGCGTCCGTCGTAAATGTCAAACGTGTGTTATCAGCTAATTAAAAATCTTAATAGACCACCGAGGACAAACGCGGCAGTGCCATCGTCCTGCCACCGTTCAACCGGGAGGCAGCGTCGCACAGCTGGTCGCGAGCCCCCCTGCGCGCGCGGAGAGGCTCGTGTGTGTATGAACTGACTTAGAGGAGGAAAATATTTCCGTAATAATCCGCTAAAATAACCATGACAGCCGTGCGGTGTAGCCTTGTGCGGTTCATCGGGGATATGGCACAAACGGCAGCATCAGTCATCACAAGTGAATCACAGTGGCTCGCGTTCTGTGTCTTTCTGTTCAGCCAATCAGGTGGCAGAATGAGGTATGATTGACACGTCATTGAACCAATGGGCAGCTCGGGTTGCTTGGATGCTTCGGAAGGACAACAAAGACAGCGAATCAGGGGAGAGCTTTATTTCGCACGGAGGCAGGTGTCATACAGCGGTGTCGGATTTTCTGTGGCAACTAAACGATTAATTATGTGACAAAAACGTTGTAGGCCTATATGTAGGCGAATAGTTTTAATCTGTGGCTCTGTGAGCGATTATGATAGCAACCTATTGCAGTCTGGTATTATTCGGCCTCGCTATTTTCATGGTTATTTCTTTAAAAATAATAAAATAATAAAATCAAATCAACAACAAAACAACATAACCTCTTGTGCTTCATACACCCAAAATCACAGAAGCAGAAGAACAGAAGAGAAGCAGCCTGTACAATGACCTTATCCTGAGATTTGCAGCAGGTAGCCTATCACTGCACAGGAAGGGAGTAACTACTCTACATACCTGCAATGAAAATGTTACTGAAGTAAAACTAAATAATATTACCGTAAAATATAGTAAAACAACAGATTCATGTTGGAGGAATTGTGACATGGTGGGGGACTCATATATTTTGGGATTGCCCAAGGATCATAGACTTTTGGTATTTGTGTAAAAACAGAAGTCGAAATAATTCTGGGTATTGATCTACAGCTTGACTCAACCCTGGATACACTTGGGATATTACCTGAAGATCTGATAGACAGAGATAGTAGCTACTTATTGAGAGTCTTGCTCTTGATAGCATAGAAAGTGATCACACTCAACTGGTTGAATCGACACATCCTCAACATAATGCAATGGGTGGACAGTGTAAAAAAGGGTTTTATTACGGGATAAAACAACAGCAAGACTACAACTTAAACGAGAAAGATTTGAGGGAAGATGGAAACCAATAACACAAGCGACACCAGAGCTGTAAAAATACCTATTTTTGTTTTTAAAATTGCATTTTTTTTTTTTTTTTAATTACATGTGGCTTTTTGTTTGCTTAATTATTTGTATTATTACTGAAGGTGTATTGTTTTTCTTCCCTTTCCATTAACACCTGTTTTGATTTCACAGGTACACTTGCATGTGCTAGTGAATATTAGAGAAAGGTCAGAATGCAATTATTGTGAACCTTCAACACTTGGAGGTGCAAAAGAGAGCATATTTTAATCCGGTTCTAATAAGATCCTTAAACCCATGGCTTTTACCATAGGCAAGCCTTGAGGGATGTTCTCAGCCTTTGTATTGAGGCCCAATATTATCAACATGAGCACACAAGTACACTTATGCCATCTGTCATTTAGCCAGCCGTCTTTACTTTATTGCCATCTAGTGGGAAGATTGGATACTGCAGCTCCCCGGGCTCTTAGGCAACAAATACACGTTCAATGCTGCATGGGAAATATTATACACATATTTATAGACCGACAATTTAATAGCTTGTATGGTCATGGCACACTAGATTCATGCGTGTAATACATTCAGTCATTTTTCTCTCGAAAAATATATTTGGCCACGAGAATATTATCTGTAATATGTTATAGAGCGGCAGAAGGGATTTGGTCACTAGGAACATATATAGGCATACAAAATCTACATAATAGCACAATAATAGATATTATCCCTTTCCCCCCGACCGCTATGAATCTGACCAATCACAGCCCTGGAAAAATGGCAGACGGACTTTCTTACAGGCGGTGCTGTCGGTGACTGATGCCTTCAGGGGTTATCGCAAATAACCACAGGCTGTGTAATAGTGAGAAAAATGTGGACTAGACTCTTTTAGACTCTCAAATTACGGTAACATCGAGATAAATGTATATTTTTTCACTTCAAATTTGCCCATAGGTTAGTTTACATGGCGGGGAACGCGAAAGCCCGGCCATATTGATGTTAACAGGATGCATTTATTCATCTTGTGTATTTTTATTTGTTAGTTTAAGGGACAGCCTTAAGCATCGAGGCCTTATTCCACATCACATACAAATAATATTCAAACATCCAAATGTATCTAAGGACGAACATTATATTCATAAAATGTAATCTCTAAAGAAAATGCCCTCTGTAACTCTTCTTAGAAATCAGATCTAAATACATTTTTGAAACTATATCAAATTTAAAACTAAACAAAACAATTAATGCATTCAATTCTTAAAATTTTATAACAAAGTGTGTGTGTGTTTTTTTATGAAACCTGTTTATTGTGTTGACAATAAGATTGTACTTGACAAGTGAATGTATACTTGAACTACCATTAATAATAATAATAATAATAATAATAATAATAATAATAATAATAATAATAAATATTATCCTCGCCTGTGACACCAACTCCCAAGTGTTGTTCGGGAGGCAGACACGGTCCTCATATTTAAGAGTAAACTTAAAACTTTCCTCCTCCTTGACAAAGCTTAAAGTTAGGGCCTACCAATTCTTAATTATGCTGCTATAGGCCTAGTCCGCCGGGGGATAATACTTTTCCAGATACCCTGAGCTTCTCTCCTCTCTACCTGTATCATTCATGTCTCATCAATGCATTTTACTAATTCAACTTCTTCCCCGGAGTTGTTTGTGCTTTGTCGTCTCACAGATCTCTGCTGATCGTGGTGGTGCCTGCTGCGGTGGTCCTGCATGATGCTTCCAGCTACTATTATTACTATTACTCCTATATACTGTCATTAGTCTTAGTAGTCACAGCTGTTAGACGTAGACTTCTTTTTAATTATCCCTTTGGGGTGATTCCTGCAACGAAATAGAGTTTTCAGCAGCTTAGAAAAAAACACAAGGGAGGTATAAAAAATACAGTATAAGATAAATAATAAACTCTTCGCTAAATAAATACACAAGCAATTTTCTGCAATTTTCCCAGCTTGGGATCAATAAAGTATTTCTATTCTATTCAAAAGTAAAACAATGAACAGTAAGCAATAAACTCTTAGTTAAATATATACTGTATATAAAGTAGAGATATAAAAACAGGTTAAATAAAATTCTTGGAAAATGAAGTGTAGAGAAAGCGTATAAGATATAATGTGTATGACTGTATATGGCAGAAATGGGCAGTAAGATTGAATCATTACACTTAAGTGGTGGATTAAGTTATTGCACAAAAAAAGAAGATAAGTCTCCAGGTACTGGTGTACTGGTCTACTCATCGTTGATCATATTTATCACCATAATTATTAGCATTTTCATATCCTATTTCCTTGGCTGTACTTGTTTCTACAATGCTACTATATGAACCGCCATAACGTATAAGTCATATTCACATAACTATAGATATTATGGAAGTTTGTTTCTTTTGTGGTTGCTTGCATCTCTCGGGCTGTCTGTCTTCGAGTCTGTCTTTGTCTCTCTCTGTCCATCAGCCTGTCTTTTCTCTCTTTCTCTCTCTTTTTCTTCCTCCCCAACCGGTCAACACAGATGTCCGTCCTCCACAGAGCTGGGTCTGTCCGACGGTCGTTGCCACTGTGTGCACAAGGGGGGATAGTTGGGTCTATGTAAATCATAAATAAGTGAGTGTGGTCTTTTCCTACTCTGTAAAGTGTCCTGAGATAACTTCTGTTATAATTTGGCACTGTAAATAAAATTGACTTGAATTGAATTATTATTAGTAGTAGTAATAGTAGTATTATTATTGTTATTGTGTTGCATGATTCATTTTGTTTTTGTTCAAACAACATTAAGGCGTTTTTTCCCCCATTGCATCGAGAGCGTCAGATTTTTCCGAGGTGTACCTGAACACAGCATACATGTGTGATCTCTGTGCTGTGACTCCGCGCTAGCACTGCACCAGTATCACTCACCCGCGGGACATTAAACCACCATAGCAAGGTAATGTGGCGACGTCTTCATACTTTTAACAACAGATTCGGCAGAATGAAACAGTTAGCTATATTTAATCAATCAAGAGATGTCTGAAATCCTTTGTAGAAGTAGCTAAAGTTTTTTTTAAACGTACGCTAACACGCTAGTTGCATAGCTTTGTTTTGAGTTAGCCGGTTAGCTTCAGCTATCTGGTTATAGTGTGTATAATGTCTTTCTAACCATTCGTCCATTATACGGTGACATAACGTCACTTTAACGCTACGGTATTAGACAAGTTGGATAGTTGGATAAGGTAATGATGGTAACGTTGCTTTTAATATTTGTTCAAAGTAATTCGTGAGTCACGTTCAATTGTTAGCATGCTAGCTTGCTAACTAGCCGGAATGAAAGAGAAGTCGACAAGCGCTGTCTGCACCGGCACACACTGGTTCACGATCATTTTCAAAAAGCGTAATGGCTAAACGTTACCCATTTCATGCTTGTCGTTTAAGACTGTAAAGATAACACTTAAGGTTAACTTCCTCCTTCCATTAATTAATTAATAGGTTTTAACGTGAACTGCGGCCTGCTAGCCAAACGAGGCTAACTTTGCTAATCTACGACGCAGCTGCGTAGGTAGGACATCTGATTAGGCTTCGGTCCATTGATCAAGTTTGTATATCATTTCCTAGATTAATTAACTGATAAAGTATACTATTTCTTTTTTGATAACACACAAACCCAACCCAACCGTACACATGCCTACAAAAACTGGATCAGAGGTACAAGTATCCAAAGTTCATCTTAACCACAAGGCAAAGAGACTAAAACCCATAAATGCCTAAAAAAAAACAATGTCAGAAAAAACCTATAGGCTACCAAGGATAAGTACATATGTAGAATTCAAATTGTAAAAGTATACTATTTTCAGCAAAAGTTGGGAATTAAATAAAATATTACACGAGTTAAAAACATGCCAGATATTAGAATATGAAGCATTTCTAATTCGTTTTAACTAACCCACCATTTAGGATTTTAATTGTAAGAGACCATCTAACTCATCTTAAAATAAATGCGCTTGCAAATTGAAGACTACTTTGGCACAGCCTATATTGATTTAGAAAAGCTGTGTGACTTGTATTTTACATGCTTTTCATTCATACAGATGGCTGAGACTGACGTTGAACCTGAACTTTTGGACTATGATGATGATGTGGATTCCCAGGAAGCGCCCGAGAGTGCAGCCCCGGCCAACAAGAAGGAGGTGAAGGGGTCCTACGTATCCATTCACAGTTCAGGCTTCAGAGACTTTCTCCTGAAACCAGAGCTGCTCCGTGCCATTGTCGACTGCGGTTTTGAGCATCCATCAGAAGGTGAAAAGCAGTTTTGGGTTGTTTAATGCTAAATACAACATAATCCCTATTTTAAAATAACGTTGATACTTTCCATTTCCAGGTTTTAAAACAGTACAGTATCCACATTTCATAATATCCAAAGTATGGAAGCTTTAGGAAAAAGGCAGATATTTCACAGGTGAAACAGGGAAGAAAACTGTTTTGGCTGTGTTGAGTGACTTCTCTGCACCAGCACTATGTGCAGGTTATTAATGAAAGAAAGTATAAATATGTTTTGTGTGGCAAGGACTTATGACAACGTTATTTTAGTCAAGTCAAGTCAGTTTTATTGTCAAAAATTGCAATATGTATGACATACAAATGCAAAAAATGAAATTACAGTCCTCTCAGACCCAGTGCAATCAGAATATACATACAACATAATAAAAATAATAAAAATATACAAAGAGCTATGTAAGCTATGTAATGAATCGTTTTGTATCTCTACACAACTCATTCCTTTACAATATTTTAATCAGCATATGTTTTTGAAGGTCTCACCACCCTTTGTTGCTATTTGTTTGTTTCCAGTCCAACATGAGTGTATTCCACAAGCTGTCCTGGGCATGGACATCCTTTGTCAGGCGAAGTCTGGTATGGGAAAGACAGCAGTGTTTGTACTGGCCACCCTGCAACAGATAGTACCTGTGGATGGGCAGGTGAGTGGGTCATTGGTTTTTGTGCGTCTTTTATGCCAAAGCATCATTATACCTCTCTTTTAGTTTTTTCCTCGGACTGGTTGGTCTTATGTCCAATCTGTGCTTAATTCTTTGACGTGAGGCCTCGTGCATATGCACTCAACACCGCATGTGCATTGAATGGGTTTAAGAAATGCATATACTATGTCCCTATACAAAGTTGGGAACACTCAGAAACTTGATAATAGTATGTGCTGCTCACATTTATGGAAGCATGAGTACAGACATTATTGAGAGAGACTAAGATGAATGTCTTCATTCCCTATGTCTCAGGTGTCTGTCCTTGTAATGTGCCACACAAGAGAGCTGGCCTTCCAGATCAGCAAAGAGTACGAGCGCTTTTCCAAGTACATGCCCACTGTCAAAGTGTCAGTGTTCTTTGGGGGCCTGGCCGTAAAGAAGGACGAAGATGTCCTGAAGAACAACTGCCCTCACATCGTTGTGGGAACTCCAGGACGTACCCTGGCCCTCATCCGCAACAAAAGCCTCAATGTGAAGAACATCAAACACTTTGTACTAGACGAGTGTGATAGGATGCTGGAGGCTCTGGGTGAGTAAGAGAAACAGAACTGTTTGCTAGGGGACATTTTTTTATAAAACAAGTCGTTTTGGTGAAGGCCTGTGAATGGAATGTAAGACGGGGGAGTTGACTCGGGTATTGTTCTGAATTAGTGTCTTTCTCCACAACATTCTCCCCAATAAGCTGAAATGTGGAATTCAAGTTCAAGAGCCTTAGAGATTTAATGTGAGAATAAGATGTAGGTGGTATGATTTCACTTTGATCTAATTATGAATAAAGTAATCTGCCGCTTTGTTGATTTTTAAAAGGAACTGGGGAAATGATCTGTCTTTTTTGAGAGAATGAGCATGCTTTCTTTTTGTATACAGAGATGAATCCAAACGCAATTGGTGTAATTTGTGAGTATTTTATTTTTTTCCTGTACAGACATGAGGCACGATGTCCAGGAAATCTTCAGGGTGACACCCCATGAGAAACAGGTTATGATGTTCAGTGCAACGCTAAGCAAAGACGTGCGCCCTGTCTGCCGCAAGTTCATGCAAGATGTGAGTTATCATCGTTTTACGAATGTTTTAGATTCAACCAACTGTGCTTTATTCAGCTATATGTAAAACAATTTTACATTTATTTTTCCCAGTTTAGTTTGCCTTTTTATTAAGCAGGCATGGAAAGAGCTGCAAACTGAGATTGTCTTGTACAATATACATTTATATCCTATATACAAGTAGTCTTTTTTAATGAATACCGAAACAGCAACTTTTTTCATTGGAATAAATGGTTATAGGCCTGGTTAGTTTTTCTACAAACGATAAGTCAAAGGCTTGTTCAAATGTGCTGATAATTCCAAAGTAGCTCAGCCATCCTAAAAATCCATTCTAGCTGTATCGCATCTGTTGACTTTTTAATGTGTGCTGGGACTAGAAAGATAGTTGTACATATATATTCATTTATTTTTTGCATATACACATTACTATAAACATTGGTTTTAGCCAGTAGTGGCATATAAGTCAGAGGGAGAGAGTGTGTTTGTGACCAGAATGTATGCGACCTGGGTGGTAAAAGAGCAACAATTACCTTTCCCTTATCACCGTTACTGAGTTAGTCAGTCCAGTGGAGCTGCTCTGTCTGTGGTTCATTTGAACCAATCTTATTTATCTCCCTGGATGAAAAGGGGGTTATGGCTGTTTTAACATATACCAATGCTTAATATATTTGATTAAAATTGATGTCCTAGCCATCCAAGTGGCATTGTTCTGGTATTTCATTGTTGGTTGCAAAGTCCCTCTCAGCTTTGCCCACTTGTGGCTGTCAGTGCCATAAGTGGCCATATCAGAGGGGCAAAGTGATCCTCCTTGGGACCTTTGGCATTGTCAGGACAGTCAGTCCTCCTGGCTCTGCTGCAGTCCAGGAGAACATGTTCAGTGAGCACCCACATACCGGCCATTTGTCAAAACTTGGTGCAAGTTCAGAAAATGTAATGATGTAGGTTTGTGTGATTTTTAGGAGAATAATGTTTTGAATCTTCTCTCTTGCTGTGCAGCCCATGGAGGTGTTTGTGGATGACGAGACCAAGCTGACACTCCATGGCTTACAGCAATATTACTGCAAGTTGAAGGACAGCGAGAAGAACCGGAAGCTGTTCGACCTGCTCGACGTCCTGGAGTTCAACCAGGTATAGGTGGAACCGATTTGTAGAGTGTCTCTCTGCCGGCAACAGCCATCGGCGAAGGCATGGTGTTTGTGGGTCGCCCGTCCCATTCTTGTGAACATGATATCTCAGGAACCCCTGGAGGGATTTTCTTAAAAAATGGCACGAACATCCACTCAAGGAATAACTGATTAGATTTTGGAGGTTAAAGGTCAAGGTCTCTGTGACCTTACAAAACACGTGTTTGGCCATAACTCAATAATTCTTACACTAATTATGACAACATTTAACATGGATGTGATTACATTTTCTATCCAAAGGTCAGCTTCACTGTTACATGTGTCTGTCCATTGTTCGTCATAACTCAGGAACAGAATGGGAGATATTTGGTCAGATATAGAACTGGTGACAATCTTAAAACTGTGATAACTGTATAGCTCTCGTGTCCCGATGTGTATGAAGCATCCACATTTAACCCAAAAATTACACTTACTCCTTTTTTCTTAAATTCCTTTAAATTCTTCACCACATCTATTATGCAAGTCTGGACAGTTTGGATGTAAACAGTAACTTGACTGGTTGACTGAGACAGACAGTTCTAGTTATTATAGTATTTTAAGTCCTCATCAAAGGGCTATATTTTAAGAAATACAAATTTGCAGCCTTGTTCCACCAATAATTTTAAAATTGTTTTTTCTCGTCCTCCAAAGGGAGATGTTTGTGTTGCCTGTATCTCATCAGTATCTTTGCCATCCCCAGCAATAATATGCAAGCCTTTTTCCTTTGATACCTTTTTAGGTGGTGATCTTTGTTAAGTCCGTGCATCGCTGTGTGGCTCTGTCCCAGCTGCTGGTGGAGCAGAATTTCCCTGCCATCGCCATCCACAGGGGCATGGCGCAGGAGGAGCGGTATGGGCCTTCATCTTTTTGCTCACACTTTGAATTCAGCAGTTGCTTTCCTAATTTCAATATCCTGAGCATGAAACATCGCTGTACTGTAATATGTTCAGTATCAAGATTCATTGATGGGGATTTACAACAAGGTTTATGTGGAAAATGATATTGTCTGAGAGGTTCACAGTTTATTTGCTTAGTCTCACTGTGGAAACTTATCTGCCCCAGGTTATCCCGGTACCAGCAATTTAAAGACTTCCAGCGGAGAATCCTGGTTGCCACCAACCTGTTCGGCCGAGGCATGGACATTGAGCGGGTCAACATTGTCTTCAACTACGACATGCCAGAGGATTCTGACACATACCTTCACAGAGTCAGTCCAGCTATACCATATTTTTTTGTTTTCTATATCAGAGATCTGTATATTTTACATTGAAACACAATCGCATACAAAAGGGTGTGTACAAAACACTCCTAGTTTGTTCATAAATCCTTTCTTTAAAAAGGTACAAGAAGGTGTGAACGTTGTGTTAATGTGTTTTATAATCCGTGTATTCTGAAGTGTTTAGAAATTAATACTCAGTCAGAAATAATTCTAAACGTTTATCTGTCCATTATCATAAGCCCTCTTTCTTGATAATCCCAAAACTGGAATATTTTTTTCCGTTTTGAGCAGAGCCTGTTTTGAGCCCCATCTTGTTTCTCTGTGCCTCAGGTGGCCCGTGCTGGCAGGTTTGGGACCAAAGGCCTGGCTGTCACCTTTGTGTCTGACGAGGAAGACGCTAAGACCCTTAACGACGTCCAAGACCGCTTTGAGGTCAATGTAGCAGAGCTACCAGAGGAGATTGATATCTCCTCCTACAGTAAGTTCTGTTGTTGCTCACCAGCTGTCTTACACTTTTTGCATGATCCATTTATGCATCATGTCTTCACTGTTAACATGGGGGTTGCATTGAGGCTATTTTTTCTCGTCTCCTGTTACTGGTGAGAGAACATTGAAGCTAAATGAAGTAACGTTCAGGCAGCTACAAATCAAAGTGTTTGGAAAACTCAGCTGGGGCAGAAAAGAAGTTTGGAGACACGGCTCGACATTATGATCACACATCAGGTTATTAGTGTGCGTGTCAACCTACACAATGACAATGACTACAACACCTCATGGGCTTTATCTGGTTGTAAGAAGACATGGAATCACACATAAAGGCAAACCATAACTATATAATACATTCATCCGTGACATCCCATTTAATGCAGTCTGTATAAAGGTACATCACACATTTTTTTGTCCCTCGCATCCTAAACGCTTTCCCTTTTTTCTCTTTGCAGTTGAACAGTCCAGATGAGTCTGAAGTGTATTTCCAGTGAAGATCGTGTGTGTCCCTTGGTGTTGCTGTATTTTGGTGGAAGAAAAAAACCCTCAGCATTTATTTTAAAGCCCCCCTCCCACCGTATAAGTTCAACAAATTCCTAAAGATAAGACTTTTTTTTTTTAATGTCATTGCAGGGTGCTTGTTTTAGTCATTTCCTTGTTAAAACATGGATATATTGTTTTGGTTAAAGGAATAAACTTTTTATACCTTATTTAAGGATGTTGGATTTAATTTAACACGTTTTAAACATTTCAATTTTTTGGGTGTTACATTAAACATACAATTACACTTCAACAGTATCATTATAAAATACAAAGTTTGTGATGTATTTAATTATTGTCCCAAGCAGAGGGCGCTATGCTCATGGTTTGAAGACATAGACCAGTGTTTTCCCAAATAGTGTACTTCTTTGAACTGGCTGCCAAGTTTGAAACTGTACAAGTTCAGTTAAAGTAAAACCTTGAATGAAACTTGAGCTCAGCAGCCAGTTTTAGACACATGGATGAACCAACAACGTGGCAGCTACACTGTAGTGTCTTAATCCATAAGTGTACAAATGACAATAAAACAAACTTGGATCCAAATAAAGAAAATATATTTACAGAATACAGTGTCATCCAAAATAAATTCTCAAATACAGGTTTGTGTAAGACATTAGTCTAAGCGGCATTTTAATGCACAAACAAGAAATCAATTGGCATTGGTCCGGTCCTCGCAGAACACTTGTCAGTTCCAGATAGCGTTCATCATTTCAACATTCAGTTACAGAGGAACAGTGTCATTCATTGCTGTGTGAAAATATAAATGGTCTTGTTATGCCAAAGGGGCACAAATGATGCAGTTGGCTTACGGTCATAACATTTTAATCCGACTTTGTATATTTACATGGTTCCCACAGGTCCCTGAAAGTTTGTGAATTTGAGGGGAAACAAATCAAGGCCTTGAAAGTTTTTAAAAATAAACGGATCATTGAAAGTGCTTGAGTTTTTATATTCTGTGCAATGATTAAAATTGATGTCCTTTTATTTTTTGCCTAAACTTAATGTAAGTAAATGGGCTGCGTCCTGCTGTCTGCGTGTGTTTCCTGCAGTTGCATCACTGTTTCATGTGTCAGCCTGTTCTCATAAAAAAATCTCAGTGCTGTAATTAACCATGATCAGTGTCTCAAACTATGCCATGTTGGGTCCTTGAATTTCAGTGAATTGGCCTGTTAAGACCTTAAATTTGAACCAAGAATTTACTGTGAAAAGGAAAGTCCACATTTTCTACATAAAGCTGCAAAAGATTCTTTTGCTTGTCGCTGAGTAGTCACAGTGCATTGTAGGATATTGAGTCATCCACCCTCAGAGTATGTGAGGCTGTTGTTGCAGGTGAGGTGATCCTTGTGCACTGCTGTCATAGTTATAGTTATTAAGTTTCAGTGCTAAACAAAGTGCTTTGTTGCTCTTGTAGTGTTTCGCCTCTTGCTCTGAGGATTTAAAAAAAAAAAAAAAATCCTCCACACCTGAACTAGCAATCAGTCCAGGGTGGAGGAAGTCCAGGAGTGCTTCAGGGCTCTAATTTCAGTCCCATGTCTGTTTGAACAGGAGCGGGCAAGTGTACAATCCACTCCGGTCACACAATAATATCACAATTAAGGCTTGACTTTATGACGGAGAATAAAACTGAGGCAGCCCTTCCTGCCTGCTGTTTGTCAGTCAGGTGGGTGCCTGTGGTCTTCACTCATTTGGAGCGAGATGAGAAAAATGCCCCCTACTCTCGAAGCATTTTCCTTCATCAGGAAAGTTGCCCTCACCACATAAGAAAACAAAACAAAAATCCTCCCGAGTACTAGTCTATGAACTGGTGTGTATCTCCATACATCCAATGCTGTGGAGGGAGGGCCACTTCATTGAGGTGGCCACAGTCATCACTGCATTTACATGACTGGACAAACATGGCGGACCTCTGGAAATGCTCGCCGTCCGGACAGATGAAGGTCACGGGTACAGTACGTGTGCGTCGTGGCGAGCAGCACCGTCCATCTGCACACACGCCGCAGTAGTTGGGCCGGTAGAGGCGGACACTCACACATTCTCCGTAGGAAAGGCGGATGGGCTCTGGAGCTTTCTGGGTCGGGGAGCACTTCTTCCCTTTCTGTGGTTGGATGATAAACATAAAATGATGAATGTCACTCTTGAATAACAATGAGTGTTGTTCCTAATTGGCTTCAGTAGCAAAATTCACCAAAACAAGTCATATGAAGATACTCATTATGACTTCTATTTGCCCTGTCCTTTTACATAACATCAGATTTAAGCAGCTCTGCCCTCAAACTCATTAGTTTCACATTAAGAGGGCCAGACTTCAGTGTGCCACTATGCCAAAACAGGGATTTATAGAGGGATTCTTTTTTTAAATAGAAGTGATTCATTTTAAGATGAAACATTTATTTATCATTTTAACATGCTGACACCTATGGTTGTTCTTGGCACCAGGGCCTTTTAACTCAGTAGAGCAGAGAAAGGAGCTCTTAGTGTGTGTCCAACATGGGGGATTAATATAGACACACCACTTCCCTGGACTCTTGAGAACACAGACGGGGCCTAGCTATGGACAGTTGCTTGGCAGGAATGCCGGGGGTGGGGGACTATATTTAAAAAGGCGCCACCGTAACACCGCTGAGTAAATGAGAACTGTCCAGTTCCAACTGGATGTGGAGCTTCCCGATACCACTAAAATAATCTCTGTTCTTAAACTCCGGAAACAGACAGATTTAACACACAGCATATTTAGTCTGCGTCAGAACGTCTAATTTTTCCTCCTTTGCTGCACAGACTTGACATTTTCAGCCTCTGCTCTTTAGTTTAAAGATGGCAACAAGGAAGCAGAGAAAAAAAAATGAGCAGGCATTGTTTTTCCCTGCGTAGTCTGACATGGATAGATAAGAGGTGAAATAATACCTCAGTGATGTGTTATCACAAGGCGTTTAGGTTTCACTGTATGAGAGATAAGTTGTTGTGATAAGAAGGTATCTTGGCAGTTATGTAAATATTCAACCTCTGCTCTCTGTCTGTCTCTCCCTCGGTTCAAGTCAAGTTCAGTCCACCTCACCTTGGCTGGGGCTGTCAGGCCGTGGCATGGCCGTATGGTACAGATTCTCGTCTCTCTCTCCAGCTTGCACTGAGGGTTCTTGTTGGTGATGCGAGAAGAAATTCCCATCCCACAGCTGCGAGAGCACTGGGACCAGTCGGTGGTCTGGACCGGACAGTTTTTCTCCTTCAGATGGTTCCACACTGAGGAGACAGGAAGGAGGGTGGAAGGCAGGGAGAAAAGAAAAACCATCAGTTAGGCCAGTGGTTACCAGCCTGGGGGTGTGGACCCCACCGAGGGGGTCCGTAGATAAATCTGAGGGAGGGTTAAAGGTCCCATATTATGCACGTTTTCAGGTTCACACTTGAATTTTGGGTTTCTACTAGAACATGCTCAAACACATTCCCTTTGATTGAAATATCATAACAACTATTGAATGGAAAAGTACAGCCTCAGAGAGTTCATTCAGCAGTCTGAGAGGGAATAATTACTCTTTTCAACTGATCACAACCTGTAGAGATGCATCGTGTGGCAAGGGGTCATAAGAGACTTTGTTTTAACACAAGCCTAAAGATTCGGGCACCATCTAATGTATCAGTATTTTATAACTGTTATTATATTAAGTTCAATACAGATTTGGTGATATTCAGCACCCAATTAATTACAAGTAATTCAACAAAAATGTGAGTTAAGCAGTGAGTTTCTCACCAGGCAGGTGTTTGTAGCCATGTTCACTCTCCCAGCCGCTGGACTTGATGTCTGCGAGCTTGTTGGTCAGCTCATTTTCAGGCTGGTGCGGGGCAAGATCCTGCTGACGTCTGGGCAGGTGTTGTTGTGGTGGAGGCACCTGTGATGAGAGAAAAGATAAGATGAGACAGTAGTGGGGATTCATCCATGCAGCAGTGACGTTTTCTGTGTTTTTCCCAGTGTTATCATCGTGGTAAATTGATTATCAAGGTACCACGATTGATTATGACTGATTACTCCTTTCTACTTGCATGAATCTTTTGTTTATCGGTCAAATATTCTTCAGTTTCAGCTTCTCAGTGTTGTTGATTTTTGAAGCTTTTATTTGTCTTATGTGATAATTAAATTCAATTAAATTCAATTTTATTTATAGTGCCAAATCATAACAAAAGTTATCTCAGGACACTTTACAGAGTAGGTAAAGACCACACTCTATGACTTATTTATGATTTACATAGACCCAACAATTCCTCCATAGAGTACGGTGTCAACTAAAACCTTCCCTTTAACAGGCATGAACGTCGGACAGACCCAGCTCTATGGAGGATGGACATCTGTGTTGACCGGTTGGGGAGGAAGAAAAAGAGAGAAAAAGAGAGAAAAGACAGGCTGATGGACAGAGAGAGACAAAGACAGACAGACAGACAGACAGACAGACAGGCAGAGAGATACACTTACAATAAACGTAAAATGTTATTCTTTAGTCTTGTTGGTCAGAAAAAAACCAAGCAATCTGATGCCATTTTCTTGGACATTAGGGAACTTTTCTCAAACAAGTAAAATGAATATATATATTTTTAATAAGGTTCTGGTATTTTTTGGTGACAATTTTTCTTAATATTTTGTAATTTTTGTTGTTTCATCCCATCACCTTTTTTTTCTACATCAAGGGAATACCACTGTGGTAGGTGAAGATTGCACCTCCACCCCAGTAGTGCAGAGATCAAAAATTGGCTGATTGTAGCTGATGAGCCTCTCATTACAGCCCCATATATATATATATATATATATATATATATATATATATATATATATACCGATCCCTGTAGTGGTATGTCGCTTTGCCACTAAATGAAAAAACAAACCTGATGCTTAGGTGGTAGCCGCCATGTGCCCTTGTGGCAGTCTACGCTGAAACAGCACTGCCCAGGTATCCTGACCAGCCGTGGGTAGGGGCAGGATGGAGAGGCCGGTGGCAGTTTGTTGGTACAGAGAGGAGCGCAGCCAACAGCGCCGTCAATGCAGGTACACTGGTGTTTACAGCCGGCACGGAAGCTCTCGCCGTTCTGGTAGATCCTACCGTTGTACTCGCATGTGCGTCCCTCTGATTTTGCTGGAAAGACACATTTCACTCAGTTGAAACAAAACATTTAATGACTCACAAGTTTCAGAATGGTTATATATACAGACTGGCTGTTTGCACAAAGGAAGGCTGCAACAGAGGTATTCCTAACACTCTGTGAAACGCTCCATTTCACGCCTGTTTCTTTAAGGCCCTCCTGAAAAAGCCCAGTCTGCTCTAATTGGTCAGCCTTGCCAGGTCTTCTGCATCTGAGCTCTTTGCGTCTCTGTACCGTCATTGCAGCCGGGGAATTACTGTAACGGCACTTTCTCATTATATATAGTATAGTTGTGACATTACAACCATACAGTAGTCCCAACGGCTTGTTTAAAGTCACAGTTTCTGAATACGGCCTGTGTGCATTTCTATGTCGATTGAGCGTTTCGATACTGTCACAGTATTTATATAGCACCTCAACCTGCTTTATAATAACAATAGACATGGAAATCTCACTTTTTACAGTATGGGACCTTTAAAGTCTAAAGGGACCAATGAGTGAGCTTCAGGATACAGCAGGTAAGGACAACTCACCACATTGAGCAAGTTTCTCCTGACTCGACCAAAATCACACACAATGACTTCACATGGCAACAGTGCACAAAATCACCCAGAGGACCGCTAACATAGAAAGGTCAGTGGAAATAAGGAGACAGGAAGTGTTAGACTCCTTGTCTCCAAAGCGCGTAAGAACCAGCTATTCATAGTTTGTGGGGCAGCACTGGCATGGTGCAGATGGAAAGTGTATTTTTATCTCTGAAACCCCCTGTCGCTGCCATAAAACATCTACTTCTCATTAAAATATATCCTGTCTTGTTGGACGTGCAAGGCTACGTGTTACGTAATCACTGAGTTGTGATGTCTTTAACTTTATGGAAAGGTGGGTCAATTAAATCCATTTCCTTGACACATTTGTAGCTTTATTGATGCACAGGTGTTGTGACCTTTTGTTTTTTATAGCACATCACATTCACCCTATCCATTTTAAATATAGGATTAGTTTCCCTTGCATGTTGCTATGCTGCTGTAATATTCCCTCCACTGCAGTAGTGCAAATAGCTGTAGAAGTCAGCTATTTTTTGAGTGAAATTCCTTCCCTCCCAACGTACACTGATCCCTCCTCTCTCACCTCGACAGATGCCCCAGGCCATGGTCACATCGTTGCCGTAATTACACTCTAGCCCTTTGTGGTGGTCACAAGGCTTCGTAGGGCTGCAGTCCTGGTTGAGCTGTGCAGCACACATCTTGCAGCACCCACATCCATCTGGCACAGTGCTCACTCCCGGAGGGCAAACAAGAGGCTCGTCGGGGCACTCACACACTGCTGGGCAGCTAGCAGTCACCTGGAGGGATGAGGAAAAGAGCAGAGAGGGAGATCACATTGTCAGACAAGACACAAATGATCTGAGGCATGCAACATTTTCTACAGCTAAAAAAAGACAACAAAATAAATAAAAAGGACTCCAGAGCTTTGTTCAAACAGCTCTACAGTGCAGCTTCTACTGGAAGTCTGGCCAGTCAGCCCTGAGTGTCTAGACAGCTCAGTTTGTACTGTTGTCCCCTGCTGACTTATGCTTTGAGTCATCGCTCACTAGAGCCAACTTGTTCCAGTTAGTAGGAATCAACATGTCGCTGTTCATTAAAATAAGAGACATGAGTAGGCATGCTGATTACCAGAAATGACAACCGACAGTATTGGAGGGATAAACCCCACCTAAAGTCCATTTACCAAACGTTGCATTGTTCCCACATTTTTTGGGCTGACAGACATAAACATCACACCAGTAACCACAGTTGATTTGATGGTGAAGTGGAAAATACATTTGTTTACACCATATGCTCTGGAGAAGTTTGATCTCATTTAAAGGCCTAGAACATCAACCATAGGAGATTACACATTAAGCGTACTTTGATCTTTAATAGCCCTGCTTGGCCCACTCACAACTACAAGCGTCTCTGTCGGGAGAGAAACACCTTACCTGCGGGATGACGGCTGTTGTCAGTACAGTCAGGAAGATCAGAAATGCCATTATAAGTCAATGACAAGTTTAAGAAAAATACAAATATAGAAAAAATATCTTCAAGCTACAATCCACTGAACGGTTGCTAGTCTTAAGTAGTTTCACGCTGAGTTTCAGTCTTTTTTGGACCGTGGTCCTTGTTTTTCTACCGGAATAAACGTCTTAAATCTCATTTATACCCGCTGAGAGCCTCTGTGAGACCCCGCCCCTCTCCATACTTCTAACCAATCAGCGCACAGGCAGCAGCCCCGACGTTCCAAATGGGCGTGGCTTCGCTGAGAGGATAGTTTGCTGATTGGTGGGCGTGTTTTGGAATGAATACAGCCATTCATAAAAATCGCAAGGCTGCTCTGTATTTATTTTATGGGTTAAAAATTAAAATGTAACAGCTGCTTTCAAGTCACATTCAGGCACATTCCTTCTTTTGTGGCCACCACTCTCCTAACACTAAGTAAATATATTCAGCTGGGCCAGACAGCATGGTAACATTAATAGGACCTCCACCTCTGGGGGGAAAAAGAAGGGGGGAGGAATTCCTTCTGTTTTTCCAGACCAATGTAGGTGCCAGGACATAAAATTAAAGTGGAGTGTATTAAGCAAATAGCAAGATAATAGCAGTTGTCAGAGAGAGAGAGAGTGAACTTTGTCTGTGCTCATGTGTTTCCATAGTTTTTAAATGTACGTTTCGATTGTTTTGCTGTTCATCTCGAGTTCAGGTGGGCCAACTGTCCCGACTATTATTTCTAACCACATGGTGCTGACATGGGAATGATGAGGATATGATCACTTGGAAAGAATGGTGGAGTTGAGGGTGAAAGCAGGATTATTATTTTAAGGGCAGCCCGTATGAGGGTTGGCCTCCTCCTCCTCCTCCTCTGCTGTCTTCCTTTTCAACCACAGGTTTTCAGCCACACCTGCCCTGACACAGAGACCTCCTTTAATGAAAGAAATGTGATAGGCAGAGGTTTCGAAAGTTAGGTTCCTGCTATGAATGTCCATGTATGCAAGAATAGTTCTGGCTTAGAAACTAAAAAGCCAAACATGATTTCTTACATGGGCTGTGGTGCTCTTATGTGCTGGGAAATGTCTGCGCTGATGAATTAGTTTAACCTCACCCTCATTCCCTCATAGGAGGTAATGATCTATATCTGCTCATATTCAGTTTCAAGCTTAAAATAGGTGATTGATTCAGCTTTTTTGGGTCAAGATGTGTCACTGCCAACCCAGCAGAAACCGATGAAAATGACCTTTTAGCTATATATGGTGCAATTGATGTATGGTATCTGTATTGTCTTTGTTAAATATGATACATTTATAAATGTGTGTTATTTCACATCCTTTCCATATACATTTTTAACTACTTATTTACATTCCATTATTTTCTGTACTGTTTTGCTTCTCTACTTTATTTTGCCTAAATTTGTTTTTCATAATACATTATTTCAGAATGTGTCTTATTTAAATAATGTTTTTGTATTTCCCCTGTTTTATTATTATAATTATATTATGCAGAGTCTATGAAAATTTTAACTTAGTATGTACTGTAGCTAGAAAACCTTCTTCCATGTGACAAATGTTGGGTGTTTACGGTCCCGTGCCAAGTGATGCACCCTCATCAATGCAGTTTTCTACATTAACACTAACAAGGGAGAAACACATGAATATGAGTTACAGACACAGTAAACATCCCCATCTGTTCATCTTTCCTGTTCCTCCCCTCAACTAAATCTTTCTCCAGATTTTGGCAGGTTGGCAAATTATATGATTCATTGAGCTGATTTGAGTCTACCCTCGCAAAATAAAAGAGCCTTTACGCATCCTATATTGTAAAAAGGGAAATTACCATGTTTCTTTTCTGATTATATAGCAGGTTAAGGTGCAATATAAATACTGCATGAAAGTATCAAAGCGCCCAATTGCTCAACTACAGGGCGGTTCAAAGAGATAGGCGCTAAAACAGAGTGTTTCAGATTGAATACAGGTTCATTCAGACAGACGGTATGAGACAAATCTGCCAAAGTCATGTTTGATTTTTTCTGGCAGGTATTTCTGGCTCCTGACCTATAAAGATGTCCAGTTGTCCTGGCCCTGGGCGGACCAATCACAACTGTTTATCTCATGTGGGGCGGGTTTAAGACGATGACTGACAGCGTCACCGTCTAGTTTGCAGGTCGGTTCAGTACAGTTTTTCAGACTCATGAAACTCAGATCAAAATGTAAAACTAGGTAGCTCTGATGAAATACGACTGGATATTCTGTTTTTTATTCTGCTTATGCATTAGCATTTATAATTAGTCTGGTGATGCCAGACTATGAGAAAAATATTGTGTTTTTTTAGCACTAAAGCATGTTACATTGCATTACATTAAATTCATTTATCTGACACTTGTATCCAAAACGACTTACAATAAGTGCATTCAATCATGAACCATGTAAACATGTTCTTGTAGAAACCCCAAACATAAGTAGCCTATGAAGCTGAAAATGTCCAAAATAAGGCCCTTTAAATCAGCAATGATAGCAATTCAAAAATCAGTTATTCTTTAAGTTGGGATTCTTCTTCACTTGCTAACATACAGGCTCTGTCGTATGTTAAAGAGCTCATAGTACCGTATTACCCAACTAGATCGCTGCGCTCTGAGAATGCAAGGCTACTTGTCGTTCCTAGAGTCTCCAAAAGTAGAATGGGAGGCGGAGCCTTCAGCTACCAAGCTCCTCTCCTGTGGAACCAACTCCCAAGTGTTGTTTGGGATGCAGACACTGTCCCCATATTTAAGAGTAAACTTAAAACTTTCCTTTTTGATAAAGCTTACAGCTAGGACTTACGAGCCCTTAGCAATGTTGTTATTTTTAAAGCTGATTTTGTTCTGCTTAATTATGCTGCTATAGGCCTAGTCTGCCGAGGGATAATACTTTACCAGATACTCTGAGCTTCTCTCCTCTCTGTCTGTATCATTCATGTCTCATCAATGCATGTTACTAATTCAACTTCTTCCCCGGAGTTGTTTGTGCTTTGTCGTCTCGCAGGTCTCTGCTGATCGTGGTGGTGCCTGCTGCCGTGGTCCTGCATGACGCTTCCTGCTGCTATTATAATCTATAACCATAGCTGTGCTTGTTTCTACTATTCTGCTGTATTAACTGCCATAACATATAAGTCATATTCACATTACTATAGATATTATTATAGTTACTGGAAGTGTGTCTGTCTCTGTCTTTGTGTCTGTCTTTGTCTCTCTCTGTCCATCTGTCCGTCTTTTCTCTCTTTCTCTCTCCTTTTCTTCCTCCCCAACCGGTCAAGACAGATGGCCGTCCTCCACAGAGCTGGGTCTGTCTGACGTTCCTGCCTGTAACAGGGAAGGTTTTCGTTACCACCGTACTCTACGGGGGAATTGTTGGGTCTATGTAAATCATAAATAAGTCATAGAGTGTGGTCTTTACCTAGTTTGTAAAGTGTCCTGAGATAACCTTTGTTATGATTTGGCACTATAAATAAAATAAAATTGAATTGAATAGATATGATGTGTAAATTAGTGAGCTAGATGAGCTGGTAGGTGTTACGTTTTGTTCCCTTTGGATAGAGCAAGGCTAGCTGTGTCCCCCTGTTTCAAGTCTTTATGCTATGCTAAGCTAAGCTAGCGTCTCCCCACTCCAGCCTCATATTTAACAGACGGAAATCAAACTGGTATAAACGGCCCCGTTTACAGGCACACGGTTATTTAAAAAAAACATTTTCCTACATTTGTCCCCTTCGTTAACACATAAATGGAGAATTTGCCTCTGAAAACAATTGTTTCTAAAAACTCTGGCCAGAGTTAATATTAGTTATCGGCAGCCGACATCAAAGTATGTGCCAGAACTTGCACCTGCGTCATAGGCACGTTACCATTTTCATTGCAGGCTCTTGACGGCATAGTATAAACAAAAGTTTTTCTGAAAACTGACAGGTCTGCACAATATTATTTTTGAAAACGGGGAAATGTCTGTGTATGAAACTAGCCGGCCACTTGTAAACGTAGCCTCACTCCGATCAAGAAAGTGAAAAAAATGTAAAACAGCTACAGCAAAAAAATCTTGTTCTTTTAATCATTTAACTAAACTCCTCCTAAATGAAACAACAATGTCAGAAAAATGTTCGATCAGTCCTAAATCTTTATAAATCTGTCTAACTGGCCTCTGTTCAAGCATTTTCCTTTCCTGAATCTACTGTAGCTTTAAATAAATTAAACTGCTGGTTGGTCCTCTTTTACAAACAACATTCATCTTTGTTCTGCAGCTACCTGTCTGTCCAACACATTGGTGGTTGTGGACTGGAGTCATGAGTCTCAATTTAAAAAAGGAAATCACCTCAGGAAGTTGTCAGTCATCACTTTAATGGTGTGACCAAGGAGACAAAGTCATGGCCCGTCTATTTTAATCCTCTGGTGGTCAGGGTACAGGGGGAGTTCTGAAAGTCCTGTGACTGTTTCTGTTTTCAACTTCTTCTCTGATGCTGAACGAGAGGACACTCAGAGATGTAAAACTAATCTAGTGTGAAGTAAACCAGTCTTTTTAAGACAGGAAAATTATTTGGATGTAAGAACTGGTCTTTGAAAGGGTCTTTGAAAGATTATGTCTGCATCGTCTCAAACAATTATAAATGCTTGAGATGATGGTAATAACTTTTCTCCCAGCTGAGGTTCTTACAAGTAATCATAATTTCCAGTGTTGGTAGAAGTATTCAGTTAATTTACTAAGTATCGGTATCTTTTTTTTTAAAGATTGTTTTTGTTGTTGCAGTTTTCAAGCCTTTATTAGATAGGACAGACAGGAAATGGAGTGAAGGGGGGGGCATGCAGCAAGCAAAGGGCCGCAGGTCGGAGTCAAACCCAGAGCCGCTGCCTCAAGGACCTTCAGCCTCTTTACATGGGGTGACTGCTTTAACCACTGTTCCACCGGCCGCCCCAACACAGTATCTTTGAGCTAAGCTATAAGCTAACCAACTGATGGCTGCAGCATTATATTGAATGGACAGATATGAGAGGAATCAATCTCAGATCTCCTCATTTAAGCTAATTTCCTGTTCAAATTAGTGTCCTAGTCCTTAACGAAAGCTTAGAGAAATAAAAGGCTGTAAGACCGATGCTGAGCTGGACTTCTTGCTTTGTGTTGGGCTGGTAAGTAATATTAGCTGGTTTGCGTTGTCTGTGTTACACTTGCTTGATGTTTGGCTGCGTTAGTAAAGTTGTAGACTTGCTAGTTTTTGATCATCAGTGATGTGATCACTCACATCAAGTGCACTCTGAAACTGTAAGGGCACCAATATGCAAATAACACGAAACAAAACAAAAAAATCGTACATAATGTTGCTGTACGTTCATTAACTTAACATTAACTATTTTCCACCACTGACTTTTTGAATTAGGTGTGAATTGACCTCAGGCTGTCTGTAGCTAACAGAAGCCCCTGAAGGAATAACAGTAATGAGATGCACTGAGGTGGTTTGAATATAGCAATCTAATAATACACAGTCTGGGAAACAAAGTGATGTCAGAAGGGGCGAATGGCCAAAAACTGTGCCGTTTCTCTCACGTGGCCCGTCACCCGAGAGATACTCACACTATGTGCAACGCGATACACAAAAACATCAGTGGAGACGCAGGTTATGAGAAAGGGCTGATGTAGGATAACAGGAAACGTCTGCAGGAAAGAACAGTGAATAAAAGTAGGTAAGCGGGTGGTGAGAAAGAGTGAAGAAAGAAGTAAAAGGCAGAAGGAGGGGAGGAGAAGTGTGTATAGGGGAGGGGGAGGCGACAGGTGTTTCATGGTACGAGAGTTTGTTGTTTCAAGGGGAGGAGTGAGCAAGTGCCCCGCTGCTCTGCCCCGATGGGGTTCTGGCAGTCTGGCAGTATGGTATTCCACATAAAAACAGGCTGTTGGTATTTCAGCCCACACCACTTTTAAGGTCACTTGAACCAAATTACATGATACTAAGGTCATATACTTTAAAATACATAAATACATACGGAGAGACGTAAAAAAATATGCATTACAAAACATAATTCTAATGTAATTATCCAAATGGGAGCATGAAATTGAGACCTGTGGAGAAAAGAAATGTCCTGAGAGAAAAGGGAGGAAGAAAGTGTGCAAGTGGTGGTGACAGGGTGATTAAACTGGCCTCTGTGCTGCTACAGTGGAAAAGTAAGCATGTGGGAACCTCGTTTATGAACGTTTCAGTGGCGGTTCTAGCGGGTACAGTACGAAAGGCCAGTGCCCCTATATTATTAAGCCTGGGGGTTCCAGGGGGCTCCCGAACTGTGGCAAATATTTCCGATCTCAGCTGAAATTACGTCTTAAAAAGGCGAAGATATTGGTATCATATCAAACCAATTAACCCAATCTCTTGGTACCAACATGCCACGCTAGCTTGTCAGGAAAGGGGCTAAAGACTCTAATGCTGTGGATGGAAGTGCGTTCACGTTCAAGTCAGTGAAATGCAGTGTAATGCATTTATCCGGTTGCGTACTCGAAAATGGCTAAACTGTTGCCCATTTTGTCTACGTAAAAAGTTTCAGTTCAAAGTTTGAATAGCCGCCTAAAAAAACGTAACAAAATAAATAAACTAAACACAATGTTTATTAGAGATTTGTGAATAGAAAAACTTGACACATTGCTGAGCTCTTCTTAAATTACTCTTCATGTTCCCAGCTATCCGACGCAACTGGTGGTATCTACTGTCGACCTGCTGTCTCCCCCTAAAAATGCCTCTCCCCCAATAAAAAGCATAAAAGGGTCTATTGTACAATTCTATTGATTAATATTTTGGTAGCACGTTTGAAAAAGTCTAGGTCCGCCACTGGTGTGTTTAAGGTAACAGAAAGGAGAAAGGGGTGTATGTGTTATTCTTTCAAAAATAACAGAGCATGAGTTTTGACTATCCTTGACAGAGAAAACTGTGAGAATGCTCAGTGTGAGACTGTGTCCTTGTATAATATAAATATGTGTAATGGGATATGTGCTAAATCTGGCGCGGGTATTTTCCTGTGTTAATGAACTGTGCAGTTCAAACCCACAGAGCATTGTAAAGTTACATAAGAGAGCAGGACTGACATCAACTTGAGTCTAAGACAGCGTCCTAGGAGCAATTTCTCCCCCTAGTGGACGTTTCCGAATAAAGTCATGGATAAAAGAAACAACATAAACTTGTCCTATGAAGAAGGTTTCGCTGAACACAAGTGTTCAGATTAAAGGGATAGTTCTGTTTTTTGAAGTGGTGTTGTATGAGATGCTTATCTATATTCAGTATGTTACTTACAGTAGATGCCAGTTGTCACACCCCCCAGTTTGGAGAAGCAGGCAGGAGGACAGGCATGGGTGCTAAGAATTGGACTGCTGTGGCCAGGAGCAGCAGGTATTTTAGCCACCTAAAGAAAGTGCCAAAGTGCCAAAGTGCCAAAGTCACACAATAACACAAACAAATGAAAGGATGGAGGCAGCGGTAGACCAACAACTCCTTTGTTCTATAAGGTTAAATTACTGTTTTTGTCAATGGAGTCTGGTGACTTTGACAAGAGATATAGACCCGCATCAGTTCTTCGTCAGAAAGGGCTGTCTGACATGAAGTAAAGCAGTGAAAATATTATAAAAAGTAAACTTGAACTGATATTGATTTCAATAATGGCTAAAATACATTTTGCTACCCCCCTGTCCACAGTCCTCTTACCTGCTACTCCAAACTGGGAACGTGCTGACCTCCTACTAAAGGTATACACTGATGGATGGATAAGTAACTCATACAACCACACTTCAAAAGATCTGAACTATCCCTTTGAAAGATGAAAACCTGTCTTTGATCAGCTCTTCAATTCTGAGATTTAAACTTTTAAAGACTCAAAATGGGACTGCTTCCTTTATCCCTATCATAACATCAATGTCTATCAACTTTTTAAAATTAGCTCTTTTTCAGTATGAATTTGCTGCACAGTGAAGGCTTTACTTTTTTCTCAAACCTCCACAAGATGGAGCCAAACACTACAATATTGAAAAAAAACCCTGATATGCCTCCAGGGCAGGATTTGATCCAATGCTTAGCACAAAGGTACTGAGCTGTGAAGTCAACATTGGCAGTACAGACACACAAAAGGCCAACGGAGCACCATGAAACCTGATAACTCACCACTGCTCAGTTCATCCTTTTCCATTGCTTTAGTTTCAGTGATGGCTGTTTAGACCAGCCGTGGGGACAGCAATTTCTTTGCTTTTCAGCCACACCGACTGATTTAATGTCTAGCACACATTGGAGCAATCATATCATCATTGTAGGGTTACAGGTCTACATGCTAATGGTAAATTTAGATTTTTACGAGAATACTTTCTTGTTTTTATGTGTTTCTCTTTAGGATTTTTATTGTTGTGTGGTTTGTGTGTTATTGATTTGGTTATGCTGTAAAGCATTTTAAACTGAATTTTATGCGATTAAAGGTGCTATATAAATTAAGTTTATTTTTATTACTAAATGTTTTGTTGCTTTAATCTCTCCTCCTCCACTTGTCCACCCTCCCTGATATTTAATTAAACTCTTCCCAACAGACTGTGAGTAGGTGGTGGAGCTGAGGGATACTCTCTCCCTCTTTTCACCTCATCTTCTCTGTTTCTATCAATCTTTTTCTCTCCCTCCTTCCTATTTCATTTTATTAAACCTCACTGATTCCCTTTCCTTTCTGCCTCTCCTCATGCTTTCCACTTCTTTCTCCCTCTCTCTCTCTCCTGCCTTCCTTCAGACTATGACAGCTGAGCACAGCCACTTTGAACCTGGTTTTATTCGGAGCACGCTCTTGTCTCCCATCACCCATGGTCTCCTGATTAGACTAACCCCCCTTAGCAGTCACTGGGGCTCACAGCGGCCGACTGACAGGGAAGGAGAAAGCTTTTCCCAGGCAGAGTAGCAGCACTGCCTGAAGACTTGTAAGCCAAAAATCCTGCTTGTCTGGGAGGTGGGGATTACCCTTTGGCCGGCAGCACAAATATGGTAGTTTGTTCCTCATAAGCTGCTTTAAGGGTAGATGTAAAGTGGATGTCAGGATTTTAGCCCTAGATACCCAGTTACATAAAAATCTATAGATTTACACTGAAAAACAAAACAAATGAAAAAAAAAACATGAAAAACAAATGATTTCATGTTATTTGGAGACATACGCTGGCCTGTTGGCAACTGCGCATCTCTGGCTGTTGTGTAGCCTCTCAGCTACCTTAAAGCTATGATTAGCATTTTATTTACCTGCCTCAAATGTTCTGGATACTTGGAGTATATGGTGTAATAAGAACAACAGATTTTTTGGTGGATATGTCCTTGCGTGAATTTAGACCACATGCCCGTCAGCTATCATTCAGTCTGTGCTCCTTACAGCAGAAGTAGAGAATGTTTATAGGCTGATGGGGGTATAAAATGTGGTGTAATATATTAACAGCTGAGGCCTGTCATTTGTTCTCTTCAGCCATGTGGGGTGGAGCTCTAAAAACAAAATGAACAATAACATTTTTAAAAATGAACAAGACAAAAGAGTCTAAAAGCTGGAGACACACCGCTATCCACGTGACTAACATCAAGGTGGAACTAGTCTCCAGCTTTAAGTTCTTGAGTGCTTCTTGCAGTTCGCCAAGTGGCCACTAGGGGCATGTTTCATATTAGAGCTATTTCTCATTGACCCCCATGTTAAATAGACCGTTCTCACAACATAATTAAACCTATTTAATGCCTGGTACAAAAAAACATTCTAGTGTGTATGTTTAGGTCATATCTCCATGACAACACTGAGGGGGTTGATTTTTTTTTTTTTACCAGGCTAGTTTTGATTTAATTGGAGGTTAAAGTTTATGAATAATTAGGGGCTAGCCCCTGGCCCTCACTTCGCCTTGGAGCTTTGTCAGCCAGATGGACGTATGGCCCTCCCCCCAAGTCACATCAATGCTTTTTTTTTTATATGGCTGTTGTTTAATTGAACCCAGCATACCAATGTAGATCTGTCGGTCCTTCGATCCAACACTTTGGTCCAGACCTAATCCAGAACTAATGTTTGGATTAACTTGTAAATTTGTATAAAGAATATTTTAGTTTAACTGATATTTTCATCAACCTCAGCTACTTTGTGTGCTAATTAGCAAGCACATAACATCTTAAACTAAGATTGCCCTCCTCCCTCTTCATCGGTCACCACTATTCATCCTACCCTCCCTCTACCTCCCAGCTTCCCTCCTTTCCCCCTTCCTCATTCATCACTTTCTTCCCATCTATTCCACACATGCACGCATCCTTTTCCCCCCAACCCCGTGTAGATGCACGACAAGCTGACAACAAATTCAGCCTTCACCATCAGCAGAAGCAGACCAACACATATCTCAGTTTGCAACATTTACAGATAACCCACATCTCTCTCTGCCCCCTCCCTCCATCCCTCATTTCCCTATCCTATGCTTCCTCTTCCTCTGCATGCTCCGACCCCGACGGAATGAGGGTCTTATGAAGACAAATGACGCCTCTCAGCTTCCTTACCCTACTCCCATCTGCTTTCTTCACAGCTGTGGTGGGGAATTTCCCTGGATTTCTACCATTCCTCTGAGGGTCTTGCCTGACAGGTTCACGGCATCATTTTTTTGTCCACAAGGAACGGTGAAAAACGGCCTAGAGGGTTTTCTGGAGTAGCTGAAGACATTAAGCAGCCATGATAGCGATTCAGAAGCTTCAGGCTCATCACATTTCAATTATGGAGGAAATGAAGTGAAAACCTGAAGAGACTACTTGATAATCAAGGTTATTGAATATTTTTTCTGTCACTTCACCTCTAATATGACTTCAGTTCAATTCAGTTCAAATCTAATACAAAAGAGTAACATAGATAGGATACTAAAAAGCATAGTTCAAGATTCAGGAAAAAAGGCTTCAGTCAAGGGAGAGTTATATGAGAAGATTGATACCACTCTCACATTTGTATCGTAAATATTTGGCTTCAGTCAGCAGCTGCTTAGCTTAGCTTAGTAGAAACACTGGAAATGGCCAGAAGAAGCAAGTCTGGCTCTGTCTTGAAGATAAATTCTTATCAGCCCCTCTAAAGCTTGCTTATTAACATGTTATATCTTATTTGTGTAAAGTGTAAACACGCTGATAGAATGTTAAACTATTTTTCGGCTGGTAGTTTTTGCCAGGAAAGCAACGGTCAAAGGTCATCGACCACAAGTCAGTGGAAGATGGAAGACAGATCAAGGAGGACATTCACATTCTTGAAAACAGACACCACATGTTTGACCACCTGTTACCTGTCATGTTACATAATAACACCTGAGCGGCTTCTATTTGGTTAAGAAGGCCAAGGTCAAAAGAACAAGAAAGTAGACCTTGTATTTTATTTGAAATAAACATTTTTTTCATCTTCCATTTTTTCACAGCAGACATTTTAATTTGTAATAGTAGTAAAAGCACAGATGTTACTAATGCCATTTACAATGATTTTGTTCTATTCAAGTGTCCCAGTAAGGCATGGAAGTGTGACACAATGCCCAGCTGAGTACACGTGTAGCGCTTATTTGATATGCAAATACCGCATGACGTCATATGAGTTGTCCATATAGCCTGGATAAAATAATTTACCCCCGGTCTGGCTTCTTAAAAATAAATAAATATAAAAATGAGCCAGTCTTTTCAACGGCTCTTTAAAAGGAACGGATCCACAAGATCCGTCTCCCTTCAAAGAGCTGTAAATCCCATCTCTAAAGTGAATTCATGATGAATCTAATACTTGAATGAAGGTATAAGATAAAACAAAAATGTCATGTTGTTACTTCAATTCCCCTTTCCACATATTGAGCAGAAGGGCATGAATAAATCAAAGAATGAGCAAACTCCTCAAGTTTGCAGTCATGAGCGCTTGTGCGCATGAGAGGGTACGTAGGCGAATGTATGAGACAGAGAGGGGATGTTTAATTTAAAATGAAGACAGAAAACAGCCTCAGAGGAAAGCAGTCTATTCCACTCACTCAGGCACCTTGAGCTACTTACAGAGGCAGCAACCCTGAAGCCAACAAAAATGTATCAAGGACACGGTCAGTCTTCGTTTTGCTCATCAAAAAGTAAAAATACATTCAGACTGTCCACTTTTTAGAATGAGGCAATATCTCAGGGTTATTTTCTGCTATAGCCAGCTTGTGCATCACTGCATGGACAGTATGATCAGTGAACACTATGTTTAACTGGTGAAATAGATGCGGAGGTGGGTTTATCAGTCGGTTCAACAAACACAACGCCCTCCCTTATAATAATCAGTGAGCACAAACACACACACTTATTAGTTTCTCATTGAGTCTGCTGAAAAGCGTGTTTCCCTGGGGAGCTTTATTTTCCTCTTCAATAAGTTATAGTTTAGTTTAGTTATAGTTTTTAAACAAAATGCCGGGGGGAAATAAACAGCAGTAGAAAAAAAATTGCTTTATTTTGACTGGGCGTCCCACTAGTGACTTAACAGTTAGCTTGCCAGCTATAGCAGCTCACCGACCGACCGACAAGTCATTATGCCACCAAGCTTCCAGCTCATGAATAGGCAAGTTTGGCTTGAAACGATTTATTTTTTCTAAATGTCATAAAGGAAAAGATTTTCTGTACAGTGGAGTATTCTACAGTGTTGCACAACCGTGGGAAGCAGGAATCTTTCTTGTAAGACACACGCAGGTTCAATGGCAACTGTTAGTGCAGAAATGAAAACCTACAGATGAGAGAGGAACAGGAGGGGTAATGGCGGGAAGAAGGCTAAACTGGCCACCCTGGCAAATGGTACAATATTATTTTCCTTTTACTGAAACTGGAATATGGAATGAGGACATTTGTGAATAGATTCCTTTGATTTCCTTTGATGTGAAGAGCTGATGCTAAAAAATAGTCCGGAAAGTGATGATGTGCTTGGAGCAAAGTGTTTGATGAATACATTTGTTCTTTTTGTAAAAAAAGAAGAAAAAAAAAAGAAGACATTTCTTGGGAAAGAAAGAGTGTGTGTGTGTGTGTGTGTGTGTGTGTGTGTGTGTGTGTGTGTGTGTGTGTGTGTGTGTGTGTGTGTGTGTATGTGTGTGACACCATTGGGATGACAATGGACTGAAAATCTAATTTTGTATAAAAGAATTTAACACCATGAAATGTCTTAGAGGTGTATTTGATACAGCATTTTTGAGCTTGCAAAAAACAAGAAAAAAAGAACCAGCGCAGCACTCTGTCAAGGCCTCCTTAGCCAGGCAGAGAGAGTAGGGGAATTTAACGCTCCTGGCAGTTCTTTCTTTCTTTTGCTCCATGAAACATAGAACGGTACGTATAGTGTAACAGAGGTAAATGCACACACAAGCTTAAGTAATAGCTCGATATTGACACAAAGAAAAAAGAAGAGCTCTGTGAAAAGGGATTTCCTCCCTGGCAGCCATTAGTCAGTTTTCTGTAAGGAAGACATATGTTTCTTCAGATTTTTTAATGTAGATGCTGAAGTCCAGCTTTGTCTGACAAATAAAACACTGTCAGAAAACAAACCACACAGAGCACTGAATAAATAGGGTGCAGATCTCTGCCAGGTGTGTCTCCCTCTCCCCTCCCAAACAAATAAGAGTCGAATCTCAAACTGTTGTCCCTCCTGGTAGAACCCTGCATAGGACTGTTTTCTTGATTCTGCACCCAAATTATCAGAGCTCATCCGTACTCAGGCTTCAGTCCCCCATTGGATTTAATGATATATGTGTTTTGGTAAAACACCACAGGCCACGGGTTGCATTTGAACCCAGATGACACATGCTCACGCCCAGGTGCCCTAAAGCTACCAGGGCACCCTGCCCCTTTCAATGTGATTGTAGGAGTTGTTGATTACTTGCGGCCCTATACCAGCCAGCTGAGAGGAGTGAGCAGTAAGTAGTTAAGGACGGTATCAAACAGTCAATAAAATAGTTTTTTTTCAAAAAGTGCAAACACTGCAAACATGAGAGGTGCTTGAGCAGTCATGAATGTGCACAAGCTGATGGGTCCAGTAGTATCCAAGATTACTGTAGCTGTCGAGGGAGAGGCACGCATGCACGCACACGATCGATACAACCTGTTCAACTCTAAACCCATCCGTGGCAATATAAACAAGTGCTCCAGGATTAAGCGAAACAAAGTCTATGTAAGGAGGAGGTCGGGTGAGTGGATTGGATGACACCAGGCTTTCACCCGGGAGGCCACGGTTTGTGTCCTGTTCCTGTACCGTGCGCGACTTTAGTAATGTTACAAATTTATTTTAACCCCACCCATGATCTTTTCCATTTTCTATATATAACTTACTACTATAGTTTTGTTAGACTTCACGATGTTAAACATGTGTTCCCTGTGTTTAAAACAGCAACTGCAGTGGAGCATCACAGTTTCACACACACACACAGGGTTACCCATGCATTGACAAATGACGCCAAATGGTCCTGAGAAAAAAAAATGACATAAGCAAAAGTGCTCCTGAGAAAAAACAGCATGCTGCTCTGATGTTGCTGCCAGTGGTTTTAATACGCAGAGGTGTTGACACTTGACCTGTACTGTATATGGTTGACAAGAGCTAGAAACTTGGAGATCGGTGGTTGCCATGGATGCATGTAACTCCCACACAACTTAAATACACATAATTATAGTTCATATACAAACAAGATACTGCAGAATGTTGAACAGTAATGGCTTTGTAATCACAAGGAGTTTTGAGCATGTTATTGTGATGTTATTTTAGAAAACAATTTAGGGGTGCTAAAGGGTCATTCTTTCATCAACGAACTGGAGCAAACATTTCTTTTTATTATGGTTTTTAATAAATAATAATACATTTATTTTATTTATGATGTTTTGTATCCGTGCGATTTCAGAGGGCCTTGACTGTTTCTGACACATAGACAATGTGATGAATTTACAAAATTGTCACAGTGACAGATGAAATTGGATTTTTAATTTAATTTAATTTGATTAATATCTTTTTTTTAAATTAATCATCAGCATTGCTTTAATCTTTACAACTTTGTTACAGAAAAAAATACATTCTCAGTGTGACCCGTGCATTAATGTGTCTTTTATTTGTTCCTGAGAGATAGCAAAACAGTTTAACGAATTTGATCCCCAGGATCCGTCAGTTTCTTAAGTGTTTGAAGAATTAATTATTTTGATTTCAGAAAGGAGCAATGAATGTTTCTTTAATGGAACAGCTGCTCTTTTGGTATTATCAGCCTACTGTAAGTGCAGTATTTGAGGCATTAATCGTAAATTAATTTATTGATATGGCAGAGCTCATATTTTGTGTTGTTGTCGTTTACCATGCTTTGTGCTCATCAATTAATATATGAATACCCTGTTTGACTCTTATGAGTTGCATGGGGTGAATTAGTTTTTCAGCTTATTTAGCAGAACTGTGACTATATTTGAGGGTAAATATTTAAGAAACTTCAACGTTACTGTTACAGCTCCTGCATACAGTATGATCATTACCTCAGTAATGACTTCAAGCCCAACATGGCTTTCTCACATGAGCCAAGTTGTAGCATTTGCATTTTCTCCTTCCACTTTATATTCAGCTAATCGCTAAGGAAACATTACGCTTTTTCAAACAATATTTATTGGGGTCTCCCTGGTGAAAGTCCAATGTGACCCAACCATCTACCTCGACCTGTAGCACTTGCTCTGAATGTGAATCTTTACTTCTACATAGGAGTCAGTTGAAAGCCTGATAGGTCACATAAGTTTAAAGCTTCTAGTGTTGTGTACAATACCAACATTTTCTGGCTACCAAGCTGCTCACTGTCCCCTCCTTGTTGGATGTTTGTCCTCTAAACAACTGCCATAACAGAAAGATTAAAGTTTAGATTTGTTGGACCTGATTTGGGGTTTCTGCTGCTTTAGGAGACAGCTGGTTGCCGGTTTCTGGCAGACGGCCAGGCCCAGAGTGACTGTGGTTTCCATTGTTACTGTGCCTGTGTCAGTGTATTTTTTCTGCTGACATTATCCTCTTGTAAGGAGGCATTAACCAAGTCTTAGTAGCCGCCTGTATTGTATGCTACGTAGAACCTCCTTTCAAGTTAATGACTACAGCTGCTTCTTGTTTATGTACTCTAAAAACTGCAGAAACTCCAGCGTCCAGTTCAGCTTCATCTAATTAGCATTGATACTAGACAATACAATAGTTTACTAGTATACTAAACACTACATTACACTCAAGTCCCTTCTAGTTTTGTGAATTGTTTGGATATATAAAAAATATCAATGAATCAAAAGAATGGACTATTTCCAAAATAAACATCTGACTTAACTACACATATTATATTTAGAAAAAGGTTTTAGTTCAATCCAACCACCAAATAATTATTACAAACATATCCCAACCAAGCGTCTGTCCGGCCCTTTTTTAAATCAGCAATTCTATAATTCTTTTGCATTGCAAATTTGTTTTTAGATAACCTTGTGTGAAAAAATAAATAAAGCTATAATTCTGTGTAGGTGTGCTTTTTCTTGTTGCTCTCTTTTTGTGACACATTCTTGATTTCATCTTCCCTTTTTATTATATTATTTGGGGTTTACATCATTTTGAAATATTGTTTTATTTCCTGAAAAGGACTCTAGAGTGTAATATTTATTATGAATATGCACAAACACATCACACTGCAGTTAATGCGTTTTTAATAAAGACTAAGTCCAGAGTTCAGTGTATACATGATAATATACAGTATTTGTTATGAGTAGGGTGAAAACAGAACTAGAGATGTAAAATCAGGGTAAATAACAGTCTGTCCAAATAAGAATCAGAATCAGAAATACTTTAATAATCCCCGGCTGGAAATAATTTTTGTTACAAAACTCCAGATATACATAACAACAAATATTATACAGACTGAACATATATAATAAAAAACTCAAATTTAAATACAAATTTTAATCTTTACAGATCAAAGATTGTCTGTGGTTGAGTCTGAATTGTATGTAAAATTAATTAATTCTTTTTTCAGCTGAACAGGTCGTTGAATGAGTTTGATGAATTTTATTAATTTGCCTTTAGGTTTCATAACATGCTGGAAAAGTCAAAGGTTGAATAAGTAATCATATTAACTGTCGCTGTATAACAACATGACCTTAATTTCCCCAACAGTTATTAGTAGAGATGCACGATATATATTGGTACCAATATCGGTTGATAATTGGACATTTATATCATAATGTCTTATTCAGATGACAATGAAACTATAACTTTTATATCTACATACTCCAATACCTATGTATCCAACATCACTGGTGATGTCAGTTAGATTTTGTTAGGTCAGAGCTATGGAATAATAAATCCTTCACTTTGCTCATTGCATAGCCTTTCTTACCCTCAGGTGTTCATAAACTATGGGATATGAGCTTATTTTTAAAATACAAAAATGTGAAATTATCGGCTACCTTAAAGGTATCGGCCATGAGGAGCAGCAGGTAGTCATTGGTGCCCGGGTACACGTAGCAGTTAGCCATATAAGAAATGGATAATGGATAATAGCCTCACAGCAAAAAAGCACACAGAAATGAGAGTTTAGATTTAATTTTACATTATTCTGTATATATTATTTAATCTCTAGACATTTCGACTGGACCCGGTCTTAATAGCTACATGTAACTGGCTTCTATATTGCATACATTGCAGGTCTTTTGTTGTAAAACAAGGCAGTAACAGTGTCATAGATGTCATGCCATTTTAACTAAATTACCAGGTATATTCTGAATCACAGATGAAGTTGAGATTGTCCTGACAATCCCTGTTCTCCCACAGTCCCTCGCTGGTTAAAGCTCCACATCGTTTCTGTATTGGACACAGGTGGTTCTGATCTCCTCCCTGGGGCCAGGCCTCATACACCAGAGGGTCACCGTTTACCCACAGCCAGCCGCCCTCCAGGTAACGTAGGCCGATCCACACCGGCTCCGTGACTTTCTGGATCTCTTTCCGGGCCAGAAGGTGGTCGGTCTCAGAGAGCAGGCTGATGAGGGTAGAGTTTTTCACTCCGCAGTGCTCCAGAGCCTCCTCCCATGATTTGTTCACCTCTACTGCAGCAATATGGAAGCAGTAAAAAGGCATGGAAGTTTCTTCATTTTCATCATTCCATTTTCCATTAGATACCATGTGTCCAGTGGTCTCATTGTAATGATGATTATCTGGTTGTCCATCTTTCCAGTTTTGGTATGTAATGTATCCACCTCCTGACCACTTCCAGCCAGTAATATTGCTGAGATCTCGATGGAGACCGATCCATCCTTCGGGATTATTATTACCTGCAGCTTTTAGGAGCTTGTCTACATCATTTGGGCTACGAACAGAGGAAAGATCAGTGTGATTTTGTCTACAGTGAGACTGAGCCTGACGCCATTTCATATTCTCAGAAACATAAATGTGTTTTCCTATATCCCCCTCAGCAGCTGTGCAAAGTAAAAGTAAGAAGATGGTTCTCTCCATGACTGTGGGTCTGTAGCTCCAACTGTGTTTTTGGCTGTGTCTTCTTTTTTATGGTATCACTTGTGTCAGGGTTGTTAAGGATACAACTTTGCATGTGCTTTAGTTTGATAGTCAAAAATATCTTCAAGGTAGACTTAACACCCAAATAGAAAACCAAATTATTTACACAAAGAATATTCAGCAGAATAGGTAGGTAGTCAAATCTGGGATTGCAATTGTGCATCACATTTGTTGACACTGGAAGGAGTGGTATAATGAGCCATGTGACCTGTATAAAGAAGCGTTTAAATGAGAAAATGTGTGGGCGGGGCTTGTTTTTTTGATTTGATGACAAATTTTTCTCATTTTACAGCTAAACAGTACACTAGAATATTAATGATTCATTGTATTTTAGAGTTGTGCAACAACATTGCATTTTTAGTATCATCTTTTTATGGACTACTTACTGAATACCATACTTTTAAAACATTTAACCCGGGGTTGAGTGTGTTGTCTTTGGGTAGATGTGGTAGTTGGTACTCGGCTCTGCGAGTATTAAATAGGCTCTGTTTGTGCATGGCTGACGGACAGAGGGTAAAATTACATTTTGTTCAGTTTTGTGTGTGACATATATGCTATGGTACCATGATTTAAAAGTGAGAGCTAGTGCATTAGATTCTCGAACATTATTTAAGTTGTTTGCATTTCACCTACCTGTGTCTTTTCCTGTGTGTGCTCCAGGGCGTTTGGCCCGCCCACGGTGGTACAAACGTTCCAGGCAGGATCGTGTGATAGGAAAGGAGGGGGAGGGTTTGTTGAATGTTGTGAATGTATATTTATTGTATTTATATTACAGGTGATTATTTCTGGGACAACAGCAGTAAGTAGTTTATTGTCAATATTACAGAAAACAAAAGCAATGCAACAACATACGCTAAAACTATTGAAAGGAGCTGCTGAGTCAGGTGATATTTCTCTGTGTTCATAGGAGCGACCTCTTTCATATACAAGCAGCCATCATTGATATAAAGATATTGATTAATGCAGCATGAAAAGTGATAATCCATACAGTTTCCCATACAGTTATTACGCTACACTGAACGCTGTTTCAGCACTCTTTGATCACGCTTGGCTGACCAGTTTGGGATGCTTGTGGACATATGTCCGTATGTAATGTAGTGCAAAATGATATAGTGAGGGCAGGGTAGGAATTACAAGTTTAAGGGGAAAAAAACTGGACGCTGCTGTTGCTCTAATCAGCCCACAGACATATACCAGATGGGTGTGTGGTCATACGTCATTAGACTGGTGTTTTGTCTTGGATCCACACTCTCATATGATATGCACACAGAAACAAAAGAACTGTCATGACTGAGGCCATTCAGTCAACTTAGGCCATCCCTACATAACAAACACTGTGGCTCCACAGCACTAGCCTCTCTTTACTCACAGCTGTGTTACACACATACACAATATTCGACTATGTGAGCAATTGTGCCCAGGAGTAATTTAAACACTGCCTCTGCTGCAGCTGAGGTATAGACCATCCTTTTGGTAACAAAACGCAACAGATCAAATCTCAGACTGTTTGCTGTATATGAATGGGTTTATTAAGTATGATTGTTTCATTACATTTCACTATAGGATTTTCTTTTGTCTTGCTGAATTTAGAAAAAGTTTTTTTTTTTTCAATTTTCAGATTTCGGGCTACTTCGCTTCCATAAGATGTCTTCTTTCAGACAAGTGGAAAGAAAAGATCTGAAATTCACATTAAGGTGTTTATTTCACTCTGCTTGTATCTGTAGATTTCCTCTAAATAAACAACACCAAAAGTTAGCATTAGATAGTATTTCAGAACACATGTAATATATAAAACATAAATAATGTAAAGTAAGTCTTAATGAAAGTAATCAACTGGGGACGTGTTCATGTTGATATCAGTATATTTGTTTACTCTGTTCTCTTGTAGTGTCTCACAAATTGTATATATACATATCTTTATGTTTACATACAACAAACTTTCCAGTTTTATTCCTATCGATATACTAAGTGTTTATACATATATTTAAACACCAACTGGGGAAGTTTCATAATACTGTTACGGATACATTTGAATCATATTCACCAGCAGTACCCCCCCCCCCCTTTAGTCCTCAGTTTGGTTTGGCCAATAAGTTGAATCCTTCTCCACTATTCAGGTGGTGGAGCTGGTTCAAATGTAGGTCCTAAAGTTCATCATCATAGCATAATTCCTATACCCTGAACTTCTTGGAACTGCCTATACACTGTCTCTAAGTTTAACCCATTAGTTTTAAGTGTCCACTGACACTAGTGACATAAATATACTATTCAGTATGAAGAAACCGCTGCTTAAGGCCCAACAGTCTATTAATATGACAAGTAAATCACATGGGTACTATAAGTACTTGAAAGGCCTGTGCTCTGTTCCAGATTTACAAGCGAGCCAGAGCCTCGGACAAGAAATTGATGTTCTCCTGCTCACTGGAAAATAATTATGAATAATGGTTCATGTTGGGGAATCTCAAAAACAGCGGAGGGGGGGAAAAAGACTTGACATTCTGCGCTCTGAATAGTAATTATTAATATACGATGAAAAATTGCGATCTGACAGATGTGAGAAACATTTCTTAAGGGAAGGAACACAAAAGACATCAAGGGTATTAAAATGAAGACATCAGGGATGTATGTTAAGACATGATGCAGAATTGCAGCAGTATTACAGTACATCTGCTGTTAAATTATTTCTGCCAATGTAATATAGATATTCCCTGAGGATTTATAGTTACATCACAAATGTGAAGAGTCGAAGGTGCTAGGATAACAGTTTATTTTAGTCTGACTAAACCAATAACAAGAAGCCATAATCAGATTGTTGCCTTGACTATGCCATTGATTTATCATAATAGAGCCCCAGTGGTCAAACGCGATGAAAGCGCGTTGTGTGTATTCAGTGCTCTGAGTTCATGACATCTGGAGGTTGACTCTGGAGTCCTCCTATACTCTGCTCTCATTGCTGAGCTGAAGTGCTAATTGGGTTTCATAGATGAAAAAGTAATTGCGTTGAACATATTTCTGTCTTCTGCTTGGACAGGAATTGTGTTTAGCTTAAAGTGAAAAGGTCAGTAAGTAAAATGAACGAACTGTGTGCTAAATAATCAGTCTTCACCTCCTGTTTCTATTTTTCCTCTGCCTCCTCCCAAGTGTGGCAGAGAAAAGATAATTAACTGAGAAGCAGGTGAGCGTGTATGTTTATTATGTTTATTTATGAGTGTGTGTGTGTGTGTGTGTGTGTGTCTATGTGTGCGTGTGTGTTTAAAGAGTGAAGGGGTCTGACTGCTCTCTGGCCCCTGGGTCAACTGCATTATTCAGAATAAAGATAAGAGGCTCCGCACTCCACACCTTTCTGATACTGCTTAACCGCAGCATGGTTATACAATAAACACACACATTCACAGAAACACTGCTGTCTCTCTCTCTTTCACACACACACACACACACACACACACACACACACACACACACACACACACACACACACACACACACACACACACACACACACACACACACACACACACACACACACACACACACACACACACACCTATCTCTACAGAGGCCATCTGATAACCTTCAAAGGCAAAACATTGTATCAAGGACAGAATAACCCTCAGGGATTTAGACTCTGGATGATTTACTCTTAAAACTTATTGCTAATCCTACAGCCAGTAATGGCAAGAAAGACATAGTTTACAGGGGACGCAGGATAACTTGTTTTAGAAAAGAGCCATAGTCATTAACTGATGCTATAACATCTAAGAGTAAGCAAATAGAAGATATGTAAATAAACAACAACAACAACATGGTCTCAGCTGGTGGTTTGGGTTGTTTTATTTCTGCTCTTGTGTCGTTTTTTTGTTTTCCTGCCTGTCTTTGTGTGTTTCAGTTTATTCGTTTTTGTATTTTACTCAGTTTAGTTCTATTTTACCGTAATGGAGCCTGTGTTCTGTATCAAGACGTTTGTTTTTTGAGTTTGGGTTTTCTGACTAGTGTTTTTCCTCCTGTGTTCCTCTGCTGCCTTTCCCTCCTTTGTCCGTCTCCTCACATGCTCCGTATCAGCCTCGTTAGTCCTTCCCTGCTCGTCCCATGCTTTGTTTCTTGTATAGCTACATCATCTTTATGGTTCAAGGATTTACAAAACATTAAACAAATATGTTAAAGGATGCACATCAAGATCAGTTGATTTAGCATTCATCATAAAGTTAGATCTCTCATTTTCAACCCATTGCTCATGTTGCCAAGAATATATAAACACCACAAAAAAACAACTAATTTGGGTTCACCTATCTCGGGGAGGCTCGTTGTTAGGCATCGACCGAAGGCCACACAGTTACTTTCGTCAGGGTCATAATGTGTGTAATTACAGGTCTGGTGGAAGGTGAAGTGACTATTATGTCCCAAAGGCTCCCTTGAGGTCAGATAAGCCTCACCATATTACTGTAACAGGCAACTACACACACACACACACACACACACACACACACACACACACACACACACACACACACACACACACACACACACACACACACACACACACACACACACACACACACACACACACACAGAGCATCATTAGGGCTCGATCAAAGCAAGTGTGATTAGCTTCAGTCAACACAAAAACTGGCAAACCCGTCAGTCTGTTTCAAGGCGTGCCCTCTGTCTACCAGCTAGCTGTGAAGTATGATAGCTAACTCACAGCATGGAAAGAGAAAATAACTGATGAAATCAACATGTCTTTTGTTTTCCCATCCATGAACAAGTTACAGAAGGCGACAGCCTTGTTACACCCTCTGTAAAACACAGGCCTTTGGCCCTGTCAACTTCATCATGGCTCACATGCAAATGTCTCCATTAACAGGGCATGTTGTGCTTTGTACTTTTCCACACGATACAGGTGATTAACTTAAGTAGTGTAGGGTGTGACTTCTCAATGACACAGACCATGTAGCCGGCTCAAGGCTCAGGCAGGCCCTATCTTCCTGAAGTAATGTGTTCAGTCACAGAGAAATTATTGATGATGACTTGATTAATGTACATGTGAGTTTTGCTCAGTATTGAAATATACATGCATACATTATAAATGTGACTGATGCGGGGGCTTATCTCAGTACTACTTCTCCCTGGCTCATTCGCAATGATTAATCACACATTTTAGGGATTGTGGGTAATTACCTTTGAAAATATTCATTTGCAAGGTCACAGAGTGTTCGCTATATACTAAAAGCATTAAGGGTAATATATGCAGTCCTTCACCCGATGGGGACAGACTTCATGGTATAATAAGCAACATAAGGTTTTATGGTGTGAAGGAATCAGAGGGGAGATTTAGCAGAAGGAAACGTCTTGCGACAGGAAACTGGAAAAATATCTTTGAACTAAAGCGACATGAAGAGATTAAGTACGTTAGAATGAATGATCTAAAAAAAACCCAACATTTTTCATTGTCACCAACTGTCATTTTCCTCCTCCTCTTATCTTCTAGTCATCATCAGTGTATCCACACTGTATAGTAGCAGCAAAAGAAAATTCAAGCTGCATTTGCCCCGACCTAAAATATAATATTTGCTCAAGATATCTTGAAGCTTTTTTGCAAAGAAAAAAAACATCCTCTGGGAGACTGTGCTATTATCTGTTCAGCAGGGACACTGAAGACAGAAGAAAGAGAGCAGCGGGAGATCCCTATATATACATATGATCTATGGTTCATGGCCACCACGCACCTGCAATCGTACACACATATGACACACTGTGTCCTTAGTTGCAAAACCCCTGCTGAATCTGAAGGATGACTGCAGGTTTCCCTTTGTTGCTTCTCCACCACCTGCTCCCCCCAGTCCTGCGGAGTATTGGCAGAGACAGAAAGCCCATCCAGATTTGTCACGATCTTTGTTATGTACAATACCTGCAAACCACCAGATTGTTTGTAGTTCTTAACTTGCATATTGCTTGAATCTTGATTCATATCCTGTAGTGTCCTGTATGTTCATCCTGAGGCCTAAAGCTCACTTATAATAAAGTTTAACATATCAAATAGTAGCATCAGCAATAGAGTCTTTCTGTGACACCTTTTTTTGTATTCTTTCCACTCACTGACATTCATTCTTTTTTCTTGGCGTTGTTACAAGACTAAAGGGAGCTGACCCAACAATGAGACTGCAAGGCTCATTATACACTGGAAAGCACAAAGGTTAGATGAATGATCATGGAGACATCATTTTTCTTTTGAATAGAGAAGCATGAAAAAAAAATCAATACATAAAAGCAATGCCTGTTTTCTTCCTATATATGCATCATACAGTGTAGCTGAAAAGATACTTTTGTTAACTGAACAAACCCGACCTAATTCTGTTGATCTCATCTTCATCAAGAAAACTACTGTTGAACATAAATCTCTTTGTCTCCTCTCATTCTCCGGGCATCAAATACTGATGTTTTTTCACATTTGATACCGATGCACAAGGCAGCATCTGTTTGAGACACACCGGGCTTTCAACTGCAAACCCATCTGCAGCAATATTGGACACTCAGAGCAAGTGCTCTATATGTAAGACCAGCAAAGTCCTCGTGGGGATGAGGTCACGTGGTGAATAGGTTAAACAAACACAGGACTTTCAACCATGTTTTTTTTTCCTGCTTGTGTCCCGCATGTCACTATAGTTATGATACAAACCAACATATTTTAATCCCACCCCTTTCCTAACCCTAACCAAGTGGTTTTGTTGCCTAAACCTAAACATATAGTTTGAATTCACAACGTTAACCTGTGTTTAAAACAGCGCTCCCAGTGAAACAACTTTCACTGTGATATCTATTAGTAGTTAAAGTTACCCTACTCATCTGTCTCCCCTTAATCATCTAGCATTTTGTTTTGAAATCCTCTAAAATGGTCCCTTTGGCTGTTAAGTTTCTAAAAATGTCTTCCACCCCACCCCTTTAGGGTTGTATCAAGCCATACATTGAAAATACAGTCTGAAAAATTTTGTCCCCCTATTACCTATGCCATGAAAGAAGAAATGTATCCATATTTACCAAAGTTACTAGTTATGAGTAATTAAAAAGGAGAGTTTGAGAGAGGATTTCAAATCTTGCCTTCATTATACCACACATCTGCAGCCAATTACTGCATAGAGTGGGCCTGATTGTTGAATTGTTGATGCTGTATAGCCTCAATTGTACTTAGTCAGGTGAAGACCGAAGTTAATATTATTAATCATCTGGTGATTTTGAACGTCTATGCCAAATATAATTTCCAATTGTTGAGATACCTCTCTCTGCAAGGTTCCTTTTAAACCTCAGGACACCCCCAGACAGAATCAAGATAATGTTTTAGCTGATATTTTTTAAATTGTGTTAAATTGGCAGCATTTAAAATATAGCTCATTAGCTATTAGTAGTTCTTGTTTGCAATGTACCTGTAGTAACTGGGTTACTTTGATAATGAAGAAAAGCTAAAAACCTGATGACTCTTCAAGCTCTGTAGTTATAGAAAGCTTCTTTTTTTCATGGTTGCTAAGTGAATTTCAGAATGTTTACTCAAGATAGATCATCTGAGATAACGATATCCTCTTAAGAGTGCACATATGTGTGTTCAGACTTGACTGAGTTATGACTCTAAGGAGTGGGATTTTGCTGCAAAGGATTTTGAACTTTAATTGCTTCTGCCGCTGATTGAGTTTACAAACGGGCCAAACCAGCTGCCAAACTGACTCTCCCTTGTCGCCACATGCAGTATCTTTGCCTCATGTCTCTGCCTCTGTGCCTTCCCCTGGATGTCATTTCTACAGCTACACATAGCATAAGCTATGAAATATGAACACCTTTACAAAGGTATAACCGAGTTGTCTTGATTTGTTGGTATTTCTTGATGTATACTACCCCCCCCCCCACACACACACACACACAAACACACCTAGCCTGCATGTCTTTTGTCTCCTCTCTGCTCCTCCCTCTATTCTGGCCAGTTCTGAGTTCTGATAGCCCTGCTTCTGTTACACACAAGAGCCCAGGAAAGGGAATAATGAAGCTGGCTAAATGTTTTCAGCCGGGCCCTTCATCATGTCACCGAGTGACCTTGGCTGGAGGTCAGTCTGCTTGAGGCCGACTGAACAGAAGGGGGGAGGGACGCGTGTCTACTGTGTAAGTAGAAAGATGGCAAGAAAGTGAGAAATGGACAGATGATGTGTGTGTTCTTGTGAAAAGAAGAGATCCCTATCCCAGTCAGTGTGTCTAGCATTGTGTGTTTTCAAAGCAGACAGAAAATAAATGACAATGATTGGATGAGATATAAACAAAGTTTAATGAAAAAGCTCAGAATAAAGGGATGAATGATGAGGAAGTTAGAGAAACTGAAACAGTGTTGGATGATGAAAATCAAAATACAAAAGGAAATATGAAGCCTTAAAGATTGTGTTTTAGAAAATGGGCTGACAATAGAGGGTGAAAGCATCTATTAGGCATTTAAATGACTCCATGCTGCTCAAGCTTCAAATAAATACACCAATTGTTCTTCCTTCTCCTGCTGAAGAATTGATAACAGGATGTGAGACAGTACACAATCTTTAGATACTTTATACCTGCGGTTGGCACAGCCTGATTGCAATATCTTGATATTCAGGCTTTGCATTGTGAGATACAGTATATTTGAGTTTTGTAAATGTGTTGCACCAGTACATGACCCTGTTATCTCCTATAGGAACAAAGCACCAAGAGCTTTATAGTAGCTGCATTCTACATTCAGTGTACGTATGCACACGCTTCCCCCTGCTTTATTATTAGGGTTTTATAGGTCATATTTATTGTGTTGTTTGTTTGAGTTATTTTAATGGGATACAAGACTCAGGCCTTTGAACTCTACTGTGCAATGCCTGTACTCATATTTATGACTGCTTTAGCCCTAATGTGAAGAAATAAACATATCTTGCCTCCAGCTTCTACCTATAAAAAACACATCAAAAACATAAATTCAGCAATATAACTTACAAATTGTAAAATAATATGTGTGTATTTTTAGCTCCAGGCTTGTTCTTTAAATCTTGTTTCAGTGTTTGTACAATTAGCCTGTGCCAAAATGAATCAATCACTTCTTTCCAAATGATGCAGGCTTTCTGCTTCCTCTATATTTTCTAAATTGTAGTTAGTTCCCCAAATAATAATAGCATAGCTATTTTTTATTGTTATACACAATATAACTGCCTATTTGTTTATCCGCTGGACATATAAATTGACTTCCTGTTTCATGAACTTCTACCTAAAGAAAAACGTTGTTGCTCAGTATGCAGAGGACTCAACAGCTACCCTACACCAAACACCAATATATACCAGCAACAGTTTCAGCCCAGAGTCTAAATAAATTTCACTTGATGGACTATGTCTCCCTCTAAACCAATATAAGTCCATCACTTTAAAGTTTCTCTTCTTTCTCCCACTTTGTGTTTATACAGGAGTATATCTTTGTGTATATAGCTAGGCTTGTACTGTATGCTTGAGCTGCAGTCTAGACTGGGAAAAGGTTATTAAAGGGAATTGCCGTAGAGAAGGTAGCTGCAGCATATATTGTGGCTGGGGCAGGCCATAGAGAGCCCTCACAGGAAAGACGTTTCATAGTGGAATAAAATGTAATGACTTTATCCTCTGAGGGGTGACCTCGAGAGAAGGGATGTGTTTATATGCCTGTGTGTTTGTGTGTGCAGAAATATACTGTAGCCTCAACCACATAATAAGCACTCCCTATTGTAAAAAGCGAGATTTCCATGTCTTTTTTAGATAATGAAGCAGATCGAGATGCTATATAAATACTGTGAAAGTATCAAAACGTTCAATAAACAGAGAAGTGCATGTATTCAGAAACTGTGCCATTTGTCAAGGATACATACTGTAGGCATATTGGACAGACAGTGGGCTGCCTTTTATGTATTGAGGCTGAAAGTATGTGGAGGTGGACAAGTAGCATAGCCATTAAAATTAACATAATTTTCATTTTTAATAAATGTTTACCTAACCTTAAGTGTTTTAGTTGCTGTAACCATAGTTTATCTGCCATAACCACAATGTGTTCTGATTATTTGTGATCTGTTTTTAAGTATTTAATGAAGTGTAATATTCTTCTAGTATGCTGATGCTTTAAATTCAAGTAGTGTACTAATAGAAGGGACAGGAAACAGTTTTCCCCAGCATCAATACCAGGGATTTGTGGTATGTATGTGTCTTTACGCTTGAGTGTTATATTTCAGTTTTGAGAAGATGGAAATAAGAATATTCCAAGAACATTGCAGGAAACCTCTAAGTGATATAAGCATCCATGCTAAATTTGTATTTTCATGCCATTCCCCATTGTGCCTTTTCACAGCAAACCGTAACTTCAGACGACATGTTGCCGTCGCCCATGTGACCCCTGCTTTCCGTGAATTATCAAGACACATCTCTTAGAGAAAGTGTCATTCAGCTTGCAAAACACACTGTTAGTTCAACTTAATATCATGCTGGCTGCACTGTGTGTTTGAAGTCAAACAATGACAACCTAATCAAGAGTAGTGAAGACAGTGACTGCATATAAATAGGGAAAATGGGGTGTGTGGATCACAGTCTTATTGTTGTTCTCTGATGTGCCATGAAGTATTTTGTACAGCTGGGTAAACCCATGGTATACATATGAAGTAAAATAAAGTTGACGTACAAACCACACATCCATGAATGCCTGAGCACACATACTATTTAGTAAAAGAGTAAACATTTAGATACTAATTAAACAAAAAGCACCTCAGGCAGAGGTGAATAACAGAAAAGGCTGATGTGATTTCGTCTTTTCATTATTATTATTATTATGTCCATCACACAGAAGAGGGTAATTATTACCACAGAGACTACATGGGATGCTTCAGGCCTTTTTTAATGGAATTCCATTGCTAGGCAACAGCCTTGGTCCTTGGTAACTTCCTGTCAGCTGATGTCATTCACATACAGTGCAACAGGAAATAAACTAGGACACATTTAGAATGTTTACATTTACTTCTATTGACCATCTCTGTCCCTCACCGTATCAATCAGCTGGTGTTGTCATACCAAAATCATGACTTTCCCACAATACCCGGCCTTAATATCTCCCTAAAGATACTACAATGATACCACAGAAAAAACCTTAACATCAGGAAAAATAATCCAGTAATACTGTATATGACAGAACATGGAACTTTTTTTTTTATTAATGTAAACATGCAACAACAAAACATTAACATGGTATTCAGTAGTCTGATGCCCCCTATACTTGAGTTTATGTGATTGCTTTGATAGTAAGATGTCACTTGAAATTGTAAAACAGCACAGGCGGAAAGTGCAGCACGGGAGACGGCAAGACTTGACTACCACAAAAAAAAACACAAAATGATAATAAATTCAGATTAAGTCAAGCAAGAAGTTTATGAGGGAAAGCTGCTTAAATCAGAAACACACCATAAAACAACATAAGTGCTGTGTTGTGACACCGGGTGTTCAAGAATGTCACTGCATTTCCTTTCTTTCAATTTCATGTTAATGAGAAACGCAGGATGTCTGGAGAGTGCTCTTTGGTAGATAATGTGTCAGAAAAGATGTTGAATTTGATATTATTGGTACATTTGGGCAGTACTTAGAGCTGCATTATGTCTTTGTTTTTTTAATAGAGTTCTGCTGATACAGACATCAGCTCAGACTATCCAGTGGTTCATGACCTGCTTTAATCTTCTTTGTTGACTCCAAACAAACAAAATCCAAATACCGCAGTTCAAAGTGCAAAATTACAAACTGCCAAATCACAGACGATCCTAATCACAATGCAGTCCACTGAAGCAGAGCGCTGCGCTCACAAACACTGCCCCACTGTTGCACATCAACTTAACTTATGGCTCTTATTTAAAACACTACTAATAGTAGTAGTACTAATAAAATATGATATAGTACTGTTTTTAAAGGCATGGTATTGTGATACTTTTCAGGCATTGGTATACCGTGTGTTACGTGTGTGTCTCCTCCCTCCCCCTCCTCCTGATTTCTCCAGGCTGCTGCCACTGTCTTTCTATTGTTCTGCATGTTGTGCTCGCAGGCCACTGCCCATGTGTGGCAAGCCCGCCTTTTGTTCATATTTTGCAGAGCTGTCACCTGCTTTGGTTGTTTTATTAATAAATTGTACATATATTTTTGCTAAAAAGCGTCTCCCATCCCTCCTTCCATCACACACAACATCGACAATTACTTCCTTTTCAATATGTAAACGTAACACCGCGCAACACTTATCACAGCTAAGCACTCGGACAACCGGTCATCTTACTGCTCTAGCGCTTCGGCAGCCTACTACTGTACTGTATATTTACACTATACTTACACACTATGCTACAAACAACAAAGACCATTTGAGTGTGTCTTTGCACTATAATACAGCTACACCAGCAATTGTCGGTTCTTTAAAGCCTAGAACAAATCTAGCTAAATATTGAGAATGGATTATGCTGTATGAGATAGCTCAGTTTGTTTAAAGGTCACATTCAAAGAAATAAACACATGTTGTTTAAGTAAGCTACTGTAACATTTGCTGTAGTGAAGAAGCCTTTTTCCACTCTGCGTTTGTACAGAATGGTGTGGACCAGACCCTTTAACAGCATCGCTTGGGAACAGATGGGCCTGTTGTTGCATGAACTGGTCAAAGGACCGCCTTTATAATATTATGAAAAACTAAAATAAATCTGCGGGGCCCTGTAGTACATTGCCTTAGTTTTATCCAACATCTGGCTCTGTCTCACTGAGCTCATCACCTCAATGCACCATGAGGGTAACATCTGACAGGGCTCTACAGGGAGATCTTTAAGCCCCTGATACCTCAGCATGCTGCCGGCACAGATCGTCAAGGTTCTCTTTATGAAAATTCACACTCATAAGTATGAACTAATAAGCTTAGTGGAGAGGTTTCTTAAATGATTCAGGAGGTCGAGGCACTTTTTGCTGATCAGAAGGTAGAGATGACTCATCAAAAAATATTAACAATCAATCATATCAATTCTTTCCCCAATAACATTCACAATCCACAGAGAGCAGTGCAGAGTTGCAGGTTTAAACCCATGCGTCCCAGCTGGGGCCCGTGATGAAGCTGTGAGGAATTCATTCAGGGCTGTGGCACTTGAGTCCGGTCTCAACCTTGAATCCGGTCTCAAGTCCACTTTTTTGTAGTCTTGTCCTTGTGCCTTGTTGGACTCTGAATTGTCTTGGATTCAGATACGGAGAACTGGTCAGTTGTTCCTGGCTGCTGATTCTGGATCAGTTGTAAATAATTCTATGCATTAATTAGTTTGATGTTAGAAGATAGATACTGTAAGTCATAGATCCATTTGAACTCCTAAATCACTATATTAGCATTGGGAATTGGATACTTCTGCCTATTATGGTCTTGAACAGGACTTGATTTGCTCTGGTCTTGGACATGACTTTTTATTTAAAATAAATTAAATTGCATGCACAGCATGACATCCATTAAAGTACTGCAGCATTCTGAAAATAAACGAGTTCCGTGTCTCTAGCGAAGACTAGAACGGCTCGGTGAGTGGAGTGCAGGCACTCCCGTGTCTCTAGCGGAGACTAAAGCGACTATGATATGATATAAAGATTTGGAAAATAAGTGCAGGTAGTCAGCATTTACGATCTGTGATTTAAACTGATATTCAACACAGTACCATGCCCATAGGCTGTAAAACACCGACCCTCACGTCCTGAATCCTCCCGATGCTCCAGATTAGCATCTAGTGTATGTGTCATAGATAGTTTTAGAAACTGCTCTATTGTGCAAACTACTCTTACTGGACACTCCGAGAACTGCAGTTTTTGGCTCTTCCGTATTGGATCAACCAGGAAGTCGCTGTGGTGGGGGCTTGCTTACCACAAACTGTCTTGAAATGCTTATGATCTCACTGTAACTGCCTGTAGCCATGAGCACTGATCTTTGTGAATTGGCCGGTTTTTGCAATGTGGCTCATTTTCATAGAAAGGGGTAAATTTTACGCCATCTTACCTGCTTTAAATGCATGCAAATAGCACAGGAGCACCAAGACACTATTTGCTTGGCAACACAATTATACTACAGATGCATTTCACCCTTTCAGAACCAGAAATACTTTAATAATTATAATATAAATGTAAATAATAATAATATTTTTTTTGCTACGAAACTCCAGATATACAAACAACAAATATTATACATACATACATATTATTTTGCTTACTAAATATTCATCTAAATATTCATCTGATATTCTTAGAAATAGTTTCCACTAACGGTCACTTTAATGTTTACTCATTTGCACATTTTGACCTCCTCAAGCTGTCAACTGCTCACTGTGTATGAACACGTGTATCCATGAAGAATGCTTTGGTGAGTCTGAATACATTCACAGGACAGTGATGTATATTATACATATCTACTCCTGTCATTTCCACCAATCTGCAGCTCTCTATACGCTCTCGACTCCTGTTGGGTTACTGGGACAGATTGGAGTAATGGAAGAGAGAATTAATCCAGACACTGATCAGCTTTCCCCCGCTGGACTTAACAAAAACTCTACTAAACTTTATAAACTCTCATTACTCTAGTGCCTGCGGGAAAGAAGTCCAATAATGTTCACTGGGATATCTGTTTTAGAAACTGTTGGCCGAGAAATAAAGTGATTATTCGGTAGAGATGCTGAGTGAGGTCAATCAGGTTGATTTATTACTGAATTTGTTGCTTGTACTTTGATGAAAAATGGGTTTTATAATTTGCATACTTTGGACTGAACAGCAGTGCAGCAAACATGCAAAAACCCTCCTTGGACAATGAATTGCTTCTATCAAAAAATATTTGTTTGTATCCAATTCTCTCTAGTTCAGTAAATATTTCTGATACTGCAATGTTTGAAGTGTTAAAAAGCATTAAATCAAAATAGTTTATCAGCTTTGGATAAATTGAAATGATTCTACGTTACAAGGACATTCTGATCAACCGACTGTTTAGTAAATGTATTTTTTGGTGTCGTTACAGCAATCAATGGAATTAAATCACTGATATATGACCTCAGATTTGTCCAGGATAACAAAACAAAAACAAACAAACAAACAAACAAACCTTATGATCTCCTCCAAAATTGTAGACATTTATCTCTCATTTAACTCTACAGAAGGGGAGCGTGTATCCTTGTGTGCGTGTGTGTGTGTGTGTGTGTGTGTGTGTGTCTGTGTGTGTGATCAGCGTATCTTGGTATGTAACTGACTTGATCAGAGGGCTGTGTCCTGCAGAGAGTCTTGCTGCTTCACACTGAACATCAGAGGCAGTTGCTGTGGAGATCTGTCACCATGGGGACACATTTTTGCTCTGGGGTTCTGTAATAAAATGAATCTCTACCTCTGCCCTCCTCCGATTCTCTCTCTCTTTCTTTCTCTGGGGTTCTGTAATGAAATGAATCTCTCTCTTCAGGATATGGGTCAGTCCGCCACCATTTCTCCCTCACAACCCCTCCACCTCTAAACAATCTGGCTGAGATGGACTGCTCCATCACTGTCACAAGGTGCCCAGATTGGATGCCAAAGCCACTAATAAAGACAAGCAACACATTTCACTGGTTTATAAATACTTCTGCTTGGTCTGGCCTTTGTAGATGGATTGTGTGTTTGTGTGTGTATGTGTGCGTGTGTGTGTGTATACTGTAAATATACTGTATCAAACTAGAGCTCCAGGTAATTGAGCCCATCTTTTCCCCTGATGCTCACGCATACTTACTCACAAGAACACGTGACCTTCAACTTACTGCATTTAAGGTCTGAAAGAGTATAAAGGGAAAGGCAAAAACACAAGTTGCAACTTATAACAACCTCAAGCTCAAGTCAAAGCCATGACAAAGTACTGCAAGATTAAGGTCGGTATAATGATGGTGTTTGAAGATGATGTAAGATTAAGACTACAAATTTATTCCAATTTATACTTTATCTAAGAATGTATTATGTCACATTAAGAGTCATACTCTACTGTTGGGGTGTGTATCTATAGTTTAGCCAGTGAAAGATGAAGTTGTCCCTTTATACTATTGTTTGCAGCAAAACTTTTGCATGATTTTTCACATTTTTCTATTGCAGGGTGTGTGTTGAAGGAAGACGCACAAGGGAAGCTGACTAGCCTGCAACTTGAAGTAAAGAGAGACAGAATAGTTTGTGGTTGCTGCTTTCCCAGCTGCAAAAAAAAAATCAAAGCTTACAACCCAGAAACTTTTCATATCCTGCCATTGCAGTGCGACGAGCATGCTCTGATAAACCAGTGGCTTATTGTTTTGAATCTGGACATTGAGACTCTGATAAAGATGCTTAGGCAGAGGGATTACCATGTCTGCCACAAACCACAATGTTTAGGTGTTTTGCTGGAATAAATCATCAATGGGCTCCTTCCTTTTGGATTCCTTTGGTAATTGACTTGAATGGAGCAGCTGGTACCGGGGCCAGTAGGTAAGTCTTTCAAAACACTCTTTTAATAAACTCTGTGTTCGTTGTTGGTGCTTCGGTTTATGTGTAGGGACTCTCATCATGCTACTGCAGAGGTTTGGTGTTATTTGGAGAAGTATTAGTGGTTAAAAAAGACGCTTTAATGCGTTCAACTCGCCGTCCCGAGCTTATCCGCGTTAGCCGCGTCAGGCTGTTAGCGACTCTCCGGAAAATCTACATTAATAGTTCATACACAAAAAAAATGGTCTTGATGGCTTATTTGATGACCCAATTTGACTAAAAAGACCCTTTAAGTCATGATTAGGCTACTTACAATGGCTGTTTAATTATTGTGTATGACTAAATAAAATACTACGACTAAAAAGTCCCGTGGCACACTCATTTCTCTAAGTAAGCGACCCCAGTGAACGCAGCTGGTAAACATCAAACTCTGGCTCTGACCTCTCTGCAGCACCTTAATTGCAGGTCAACAGGGTTTTTGACTGGACAAATTACAAGTCAACCCCTATTTATTTGATTAGTTTCTCCTACGTGGGCAGAGTGCCACCTGGCTCTCAGACGGTCCTGCTGCCATGATCCAAGTGATTACAGGAAATGGCGTTTGGGAGATGAAGTCACTCTCGAACAAGTAGAGTTTAATCAGCAAACTAAGATTCTGAAAAGTCTTGCTGTTTATCTGACAGAGCAGTCGTAAGGGACACTTGACTGGATCTGTGGATTGGATCTGTTGCTACATTAAGTCCATTTCATACTGTTTAGATTATGGATGCACTGATCTGACTTTTTCTGTCCCATTGCTGAAACCTGTGCTTTGGTATCAGCCGATACAGAGTAGATCTGATACCAGTGTGTATTTAATAAGCTGTATGCCTCACTGTGTGTAAATGACTGGGATAATTATAATATGTGTAAGTCAATATCAGGCATGACTTACAGCCTTATATACATGGGTAATGGATGTGGTGTGAATTGTCTGCTGCAGTGCCTTTACGGCAGAACATGTCCATCATAATCAACTGAAGCTGCTCCGGACTACTGGACATCATGCGGCTCATCTCTAATTTTACGGGGGCTGGTTTTTTATACCTGGAATCCAAACAAAGGAAACCAACACAACTGTATGTCTGAAAAGTGCCTGAAAAAACTGAATTTATTACACAAATAAAATATACTGTCCTGATAAATATACTGACACTATCTGTGACCCTGTTAGTAAACGCCTCAAGGCCATAATTAAAATAAATGCCACGTGGACAGTCACAGTGAATGTTCCTGTACACCACTTATTTATCAAGGCTTTTCAAAGCTCTGCAATCTCACCACACCAAAACAGCCCTCAGAAGCAGTTTAATCAACCAACGTATGTGCAAACAGCTGTGTGGATGCAACATTGTGCAGGTGCTTCAGCTTGTGAAGTTATTTCTGATTGTTAATGATGTGATTTACAGCATCTTAGATCCCATTGTGAGAGGGGTGATTCTGATAATGTAATGTGTTTTCAAATGTTTCTTTTTTTGTCTCTCTGGTTCTCCAGAAATATTACAGCGAGTTTGGAACAATTGTGTCAAGGACAATTCGTCTAACTGGGGATATATGCGCCTAAATGCACCAAAGAAGTTTGAGATAAAGTATCCAATTTTTAAGTAGGTTTTTTCATGAATAGTTTTCCCAACAGTGCAGAAAATAAACTAAGCCAGACTGTGACTGACAGGAAGTAGCAAGACAAAGGATAATGAATTAAAGGTGAATAAAAAGGTGAGTTATTATTTTAATTTGTCTAGTCAAAAGCATTAAGCGTGTTGTCTATTTGTTGTAAAATATAGAATTTTGATCTAAGTGAGATGATGATGCTGATGAGCTGTCAGGATTTATCAAACATGGAAATGGCTGACTTCTCTTATTACAGTAATAAGGAAACAGCAAAATAGAAAAGACCACGATATATGGAAAGAGTTGTTAAGATATAACTCCATGTGCAGAATCCCAATGATGTTAAATGGGGAGAAAATTATATCTATATCTATGTATATATACATATATATATATATATGTGTATATATATATATATATATATATATATATATATATATATATATATATATATATATGCATGTATATTTTTACTAATTTATTATCATTTACACATACAGGTGATGATCCTTTTCCACATATGTAGCAGTGGTGGAAATTCACTGTACAACACCCAGGGGAGGCTGGAGATGTTAACCTAACATACTGTATATGTTTTGGTGGTTAGAAAAAGCCCAAGTGCCCGAAGGAATCCCACATGAACATGGTGAGAACATGCTAACTCCACGCAGAAAGGCCCTGCCTGGACCGGGAAACCCTCAACCTTCTTGCTAACTACTGAGCCACCATACTGCTAATATGTTGAGTAACTTTATCTACTCCTTTATCTTGTACCCATTTATGGAATCATATGTCCATTTTTATTTTTTTTGCTTCTTATCAAGAGTTCCTCAGCCTGGCAGAACTAGGCTTGCCTGGAGTTTGTTTTTTTGATTTTCTTTTCCGTAGATAAGGTAAACTGAGCACCCTCCACCTTTATGGTGCTCAGTTTGCCTCATGGCAAAAGACCCCACAAAGTTTTCAACGTAATCATTATTCCCTTTCTTTGCGTCGTTCTCTTGTGGAAATATACTCCTGTAAGCACTTGAAATATAACAAAGACACAAAATCAAAAGCCTGTTAACAGTTAACGGCGCTGCATGGGATGGACAAAAAAACACAACAAAACAACTGAAATAGTAACTGGTGTCCTAAAATTGTAATGGAATCCATCTTAACAATCTTTTTATGGTGATTTTACTGTTGCTGGATTCACACGCATCAGATACAACCTTTAAATGTACAAAATTATAGCCTCAAAGCTCAGTACTGAGTTAACACACACACAACTAAAGAAGGGCTCTCGGCACAACTGAATATGTTAATTAAGTAATATTTATTACTGCTGTATTGCTTTTCATTACATCATACAGGTATTTCTCTGCTCACTCATTGTTTAAGTAGGGTGGCGGTGTAATCAGTGTGTAATAACAAATCACTCTTCTAAATGCCTCACCTTGCTAGTTACTAATGCACCCTTTTGATATCCTTTAACGTCAGCTCACAGACTCTTTACCCTCTATCCTGCGGCTGGCTAATGATATCACAACAGAGAGGTGTCGAGTAAATGAGAAGGGGAAGCTAGCCACCTCGGCAAAGACAGGAAAATCTATTTTTACCATGGGGGCCTTCTCCCAGTGGTTGCCAAGACAACCACTGTGCCATTGTTTAAACACATTTATAGAGACTCATTTATACGGGCACTGTAGACACATCCGTTCCCATAAAGAGGGGAAGAAAAAAACTACTTTTCATATCTTACAACAACATGTGGATGGCCATGAATTGTGTTTGTCTCAAATTATATATTTGTTCTCCTTTATTTGGGCTCAGTATTCTGGTAAGCAATGAAAAGTTGGATTTTCTGCTTGATGTGTGTCTTAAATGCTCTAACTTTAGATCTAATTTGAAATGATGTGGGTATCTGATTGAAGTGTCTCCTGATTGAGCTGTACTGAATTATAGCCCTGACAGCCACAGCACTGTGGTAACAACTTTAACGCTGCACTTCTCAGCGGGAGAGAGACACCCTGGATGGATCAGCACTGATGGAGTATCAGCATGTTTCACAAATAATCACAGGAATGAAGAGCTCCTCCGCCCACCCAAAAAAGAGAGGAATTTAAATGTCACAGTGAAACAACAGAGTGGTTCATCTTTTAAAAGCAATGGTTCAACCTTTTCAGAAATGTGCTTATTTGCTAGCAGGTAGAAAAAATAAATTGTATATTGTGTATAATTCTCAATTTAAAGACAGTTCCAGTAATGAAAAATGTACAAGTCATAAAATGAAATAATGTTACCTTAAAAGTGAAGATGTCACTGAACAAGTGCCAGTTTTTGCAAGTCTTTTATCACAGCTATGACTGTATAATTGGAATTGGAAATTGGAAAAAGTTTCAATGTGTGTAGTTCAGTTAAATCGAATCCTGTAGCGTTTACCCCCTTGGTGCAGTTTGTTTGGGTAGGTGTGAGCAAAGCAATCAAATCAACCGGACCAGACTGGTTACCAACAACACTGGTACACATTGGTATGGTTCGTCTGTGCTGAGAATATGATCTGACATCGATCCGACACATCTTCCAGGTGTACTTAGTATAAGTTTGAGCTAAACAGGTCCTGTAGTCAGGTCTACTATGTAATCTTCAATGCAGCAGAGGATGCAAACTGTAGCAGCTTGTGTAGTCATAGTAGCAGCTAGCCAGAGAACGGCACAGCAATGTTCCTCTGACAGAAATATACTGCTGTCAAGCTAGTCATTACTCGCATCTCCATGGTCAAACGTTCCTCGCGAGTACAGAGGAGGTAGAAACATTGCTCGCAAAGCAAAGTCTGGAAAATTATTTAAATGAAATGAGCTGGTTTGAATACAGCTAACTTGACTGTAGTCAAAAATCTGCAGTTGTCCAGAACACACAGCCATTTTCCTGTATTTCCATTCGCTCCATTCGAGTTTGTGAAAAGAAACAGAACCAAGGGGATGTTAATATTGATAACGCTAATTCAGGAGAGAGCGAGAGAGAGAGAGAGAGAGAGAGAGAGAGAGAGAGAGAGAGAGAGAGAGAGAGAGAGAGAGAGAGAGAGAGAGAGAGAGAGAGACTGTTATCAGTTCATGATGGTGTTTTATTACTCTTAAAAAGGCTATTGATCAGCCTGTTATGAAGTTTTGTGTATTTCTTTAAAACACCCCCCCCCCCCACACACACACACACACTGAGCTGACAATAGGCTGTCCGTCGTACAATTGATTGGCAGACTTTTTGTCTCGCTCTATCGCTCTCACTGATGCCCACACGCAAACACACAATCAAAGTGATGTACAAGAAACCTTCCACGCCCAGCCCTTTTCTTGCGCGCGCACACACACACACACACACACACACACACACACACACACACACACACACACACACACACACACACACACACACACACACACACACACACACACACACACACCTTCAGTCACTCTCATCTGCAGCCCATCACAATGCTATCTCTGCTCATTATGTCTCCTTTGTGTCCTTGCCCTACTGCCAAGAGCGATGGGGCCAGAGCTCCTATTGTTCCAGGCCCTGTCTATCAAGCAGCAGTGCCGGCTTATCAAAATGAACATTACAATGACACTGCACCGGCTGGCATCTCACACACCAAAAAAAAGAAAGAAAGAGAGAAAGAAATATCAAAAGTGAGCCGAGTAAAGACCACAATGCTCCACATAATAGTGTCTTGACATTTACAGAGCGACATGTAATAGAAGGCTAATAGCTTTCTTGGTCTGGGAATGTGTGTGTTTTGCGTTACCGTTTTTTCTTCTTTTTACTGGTGTAGGCTTATGTGCATACAGAAAAGATCACTGTTTAGTCTATCTTTGTCATACTTGAATTTACAGTAAGATGAGTTTCTGGCCAATACAAGGACTATCATTTCAATGATACGAGGGAGGAGAATTAAAAGTTTGCTAAACCCCAAAAGTATAATGGCCAATCATTCAATTGATTCCTCCATTTCCAACGAGCTCTTTTAGAGTTCAAATGCGAAAAAAAAAAAAGTAAATTAAAAAAATAATGCAAAACTGGTTTTATGCTTGACTGAGGTGGAAAAATTGGTGTATCGATTAAAGCAATATGGGAACCTTTTGTAAACTACATTTGTTTTGCTGTGCCAACCTATTCTCAATCTTAACTGGTCAAATACGGCAGCTTGGTCAGCAGCCCTTACCATCAAGACCAGCAATATTAGGTACTCAGACAAACTGCATGACACTTTGAGATAATTTAGTATAAAGAGTAATCTCTATAAACAGATTCTGCATAGGAACGTACAATCGTAGACAAGATTTTTGTCGCAGAAACATTGGGTTTCCGTTTGTAGTCAGAATGGTATTGACCAACCATGTTTGAGCAGGCTTTTGTTGCATGCAGATAAACATTCCGTGTGAAGAGCAAAAGAGACGGGACGCACTGACCGCCATGCAATCTTTGAACCTCTCAGCTATCATTCCCACGTTTCAAGTTACTAATTGGATGGTAAGCATTCATCGCCACTCGGAAGACAAAGTCTTTTTGGCCTGGATGCTCTCTGGCCATATCTAAAAGCCTGAAATATTAGCTGTTGTCCCCAGGGGCTAAATTGTAATCGGACAGATAGCTGATGGGTTCCGAGATTGTATAACGAATCAAACAGTCTGGTTGGATGGATGGGTCAAACAAACACAGGACTTTCATCCAGGAGTGTGTCTCGTGTGAAACCTAAAGTCAAGGATGGCAGTGAAGGATCATCATAAGGTGGAAGTTTGGTGAGCTGGTTTTTAAAACATGGCAGAGAAAGATGTGAGGCATCGAGGATGGTTGCAGCCATTTTTAAAAGAAGAAACGCATGAGAGGAGTTGGTTCAAACCTAAATTTCATGTCAGAATATGCACGTTCAATTCTGACTTTATCTATGTGTTGTCACAGCTGTCAGTCAGTGTGTGTGCTGTCGAGTGGCTCGCTATTTTAAAATATTCATTGGTCCATTCCACTTTATGCAAATTTGGTCCCCAGCAGAATGTTTTTTCCCATCTCTCCTCTGTTTATACAGAGCAGCAGTGGTCGCCCTTTTGAGAAATTGAAGCCACTTCCATCCAGCCTTGGACAGGACTGTGTGATTATGCTTTGCTCTGTCTCTGGCTTGACATCCTCTCTCTCTCTCTGTCTGACTCCCATCCGGCTGTCTATCTGTGCCGCTTCATTGTAATATTCAGTCCCATTCACTCACCAACAGAACTCTGGCTCTCAGTATGCAGCTCTTAGTCCTTGCTTTGTCTGTGAGGATTGGATGAAGGAACCAGTGCAGACATGCCTGAAATGGGGTGTCTGTGATGAGGTGCACACAGGGATACAGGAGGACACAACCACATAGAAACTGTACACACACATTCACAGATTAGGCGCAATGAACGATACATGTAGCAGAGCTGGTATCCAGTATGTTCAACCCTGTATTGGCTAAATTATTTTTACAGTTATACCTATTCATACTTTTGAATGTCCGGTGAAATACTTAAACCAAAATGGTTTTTTTGTGTGTGTGTTTTTTCTTCTGTTACTGATTTTGACCCTAATCATATAGTAGTTCCAATAGCAAGGAGCATTCGTGTAAACTTAAAGTACTATACTTTCTACACTGTATATTACTTATGAATGCTTTTTAAAAAAATGTATACAACCTCAAAGACCTCTGTCCTCTAACTGTCTTTCTTAATTTAATAAATTCAGTTTAAAGCAAATTCCTTCCACACCGTGCAAACGTTCATAGCCTGATCGATCTGATCCCAAAATAAAGACATGCAAAGTCATATGCAAAGACATATGGAGGCAGAGGTGCATAAAGCTAAACTGACATACACAGATGCTTAGATGACATACACAAGTACCTAGATACGTACACACATAGAGATGGACACCCTCAAAAGTGCAGCAAAAACACATGCACATACAAACAGGCACAGGGTAAAAGGCACAAACAAGGGCATAGCATTACAATCCTCTTAAGCCCCTCACCGCCTGTTGCCCTGTGCTTTGATCAGTATCCTCCACAGTCCATGGCCACCACACACACATATATACTGTTTGCAAAGCAGAACGATCACAGTGGAGGTCACACTATCAAAATTTCAGGCTTTATGGGCGGATGATAGTACAATTATGCACCCCTGCTTGTTGGCTTAAGTCACCAGATACATATATTTCCATATTCATGCCTGTTATTTCCAGTTAGAAAGGTCATCTGCTCAGCAGTTATTTGCATAGCAGAGGGCTACACAGGGAGGTGAGTCTGCGATGAGTCATAGAAGCCTGTGCGACGGATTACTCAGGTGCCTTAAATTTTTGGTCAACCTCAAAATCAGCACAGGGATGTTCTTAATTAGTGAACTTATTTAGCGAAGTCTGAAAATAATTGCTGGCTAGGAAGTTTCAAATCTCAAGTTTGGCATTTTAAAAATTTATGTGGAGAATTTTGTTCTGATATGTGCTATCTAAATAAAATAACAGTCTTACTATTATTAGTGTTATTACAACTGGAATGGAACTATTTTTAAGGTCAATGCTGATTTCAATGTTTGAGAGTTATCAATATCTTTGATAAGAGTCCTTAAATAGCATACGGTAATTTTCTCTTTTCTCTTTTTTTTTGATTTTGGTTTCTACTAAAATGTGTTCACAAGCTTTACTGTTCTCGTACTGTATGTCTGAATAAATCTGTATTGACCTTCTGACTGAAACACATTTTAGCGCCTGTCACTTTAAGCCCCTCTGCTGAAAAAGCCCACTCCGCTGTGATTGGTCAGCATTTCTTGGTCTTCTGTATCTGAACTATTGGCGTTTCTGCACCATCATTGCAACCAGAGACTGTAGTAGCATCACAACCGTACATAAGTCCTGACAACTTGTTTAAAGACAAAATTTCTGAATACGGGCTTTGTGGACCAAGCATTTTTACACTTTCACAGTGTTTGTATAGCACCTCTAAGGCTGGCAGGCTTTTAATATTACATTTGGTTAAAACCTAGTATTCTAGTATTTGAGAGCAGGAAGCCAATATGTGTCATTCAGTTGTGAGCTCTGATATGAACTTGAAAATGTAATTTTTTCATGTTTATTGAGTCTGTGAGTGTGCCTATTCTTTACTGTATGAGTGCATTTATGTTTAAAAACATACAGGAAAAGAAATCTGGAGGCCACAAACGTTCATGGTCCACCCAGTTAATTAAAGAAACTGAAGGGGGAAAATTAATAGAGAAAGAGAGGATAACCCCAGAGACTTCTACAATGCTGGAGGGGAATCCCATGACCCTTCTTTTGTTGCACTGGCCTTTTCTCCTGCCTGCCTCAAATTAGACCTGCTATAGTAAATCCATGCCATTCCTACTCACAAGCCTAGGCTATTGGAAACTATGCCTGACATTAAAACCATACAGAAAAATCCCTTATTTTACACATAATCAAAATCTTTTCTCGTGAGCCCTTGAAAGTAAACTCCCCACTGACTTAATTTCATAACTTCAAGGACTAAACTAAAGGACTAAAGGAGTAAAAGATAAGTAAACAGTTATAATCATCTATCAGGAGACAATGTTGTTTGGATCAATAACCAGATTAATGACCCTGATTACCATCAGAGGATTCCCCCCTCCCATTCAACTAATTATGCTGCTAGCAAACATCTCATAGTAGTAATTGGAAAGCTTTTGTCAGTTTCCACACATAAATTATTATCTAAAAGCCTGCTCTTAGGGGTGTTAAACCGAACTAAAGAAAAGCTCCTTCATTAGACAAACTGGACTGATGCAAGAGAACCAAACTGAGGAGCAGATTTGCTTTAATTATGAGGTCCATCAACATTATCATCCAGTCTCACAGTGCTGTTTTTTCTCTAGTGTCCAAGATGTTACTCAGCCAGCAATGAAAACTACTTACTGCATGATGTTCTCACAGCCAAGTTCAAAATCCACACCCCATTTAATCACTATAGTCATTATCCAAACTGAAGACTCACCCTGCCAGCCAAAACTCCATTCTGCGCTCCATTAAGCGGGCACTGCCAGCCGGTCCAGATGGCCATTGCCGGGCTCAGCCACCATGTGGCCAGCTTGGACTCATTGAGACAGAGTGGATCATTTCAGCATCCCTGTCTGCATCCATGCATGGTAAACAAAACTGTACGCATACAAACACACTTCATACACAGACTTGAGAGAACACAAACACTGTGACGAAGACAAATGGCAGGTTGTATCAGGGTAAGTAGTAAGTAGTAAGTCCTAGCAGCGAGTCAAGAGGCCACTGAACAATGCCTCGACATGTATGATAATATGACGATACACACTTTATATGTAAATTTGACACCCAAACCTTGTGAAACACCATAGAAAAACTCATGCAGTAATATGGTATCAAAAACTTTTGACATTTGTAGATTTCTGTAAGAATAGCAATTTTCGGCGATTGGATGACAACATCAAATAATTAAAATATGATGCATTATGCTTCAGTAAACTATTCAGCATTATATTAGAGATGAAAGCTACACCTTGAACATTTACCTAATGAACATTTGAGTACATTGTGCCTATAATGCCTGTTTTGTACTCTTCACTAAATATTTGAATGCAGGACTTAAAATGTGCAATGGTAGTTATACTAATAGCCTAATTGTTGATAAAATTACTTAAGAAAAAAGATTTTAAGTATTACCTCATCACAGGAGGTGTTTCTTTCCAAATAGGCTTATTAGGCCGTTTTCACATTAGGTATAATTGATTCGTTCCATGCCTGAGTACCATTACGCAATCTGTAACAAACTGCTGGCAACATGCTTGACTCCCTGAAACCACACCCCAGAGCATGGTTTATGTATATTGAACGTGTCATGTGTCCAAATTGGACATGGCATGTCCTTGGATACCCAGCAATACATCTGCCAAGCGTGAAGTAGATCGGATGTTTGTTGTTGAGATATTTGAGGACACACAAACGAACAAATGCACAAACACACAAACTGCTCAAGTTATAGTAGTAGGATGTGGACGTTACTGTGAATGTAATGTTCATGCATCTGAGGACAGAGTGAACAGACAGGGAGAATGAACAGAGCTGTCAAATACGGATGAAATCTGCAGGTATATGCTGTATTTTCTTTGGTTTACTGAGCAACAATAATGCCTCAACCATTGCCATTTCAAAAGAAAACACTGTGTTTGCAGCCAGATCGTCATACAATTGCACAGCATAAAGCCAAGTTGAAACATCCAAACGGAAGTAGAAAGAACCACAGAAATAAACCTCAGACAAATTATAGATGCATTGATTATTCCCACGAGTTGTACTGTGTTTTCCAACGGTAAACCATATAAGCTGATTCACATTGCTATAGGCATTGGATTTGATCATAAACGGATTCTTTAATGCACTGTGTGTGTGTGTGTGTGTGTGTGTGTGTGTGTGTGTGTGTGTGTGTGTGTGTGTGTGTGTGTGTGTGAGAGAGAGGGCCTAGGCATGGATCTAATCAGGATTCAGGCAGTTAACAGAGTCCTGATGGTGTGTGATTGCCTGGGTCTAATGTGCAGCAGCCTCTTGGGGAACGCCAGCCCTCATGTCTACAAACCTGTGGCTGCAGAGGTGCATCAAATTTTCTCTATTTTTTTCTAAGCACACTTTTTGTTTTCCTGTACTTTCCTTTACACTCTCCTTACACTCACACCAACCTTATCTTTCTCTTACAAACACATAGTGCCTAATGAATAACGGCTGAAATGAGGACCGTAGAGATTACTCATTTAAAAACCACTTCCTCTGCCTTTATCTCCCTGTAGGGGCATCACTCTTACACAGAAAAGGTGGAGATGGAAAAAAATTAAAATGCTACATATATTTAATGCTGCTAATAAGTCAAATTAGCCATCCTCAATTAACTGGTCTTTAGATTGATATGTGTCCTGAAAGGTAGCCTAAGTAAGGAACACAAACATGTTGGCATCACTTCTCAATGCACTGGGTAGTCCTGCGTGTCAAAATGTGACCCTCCGCCATAGTTGCTGTTTAAACCATGGTTGGTTAGTATGACTGACAAGTGACCCATGGGAAGTACAAAAGCAACACAGCAGTTAGAAATCCGCACCAATATACAGTACATGTGGATAAACAAAGGATTTGAGGCATTACTTGAGTAAATGATGCAGCACCAAGGATTGCATAGATGGCAGTGAACAAAGGTCTTGTCAGCAGAGACTGGATTGTTATTATAGAGTTACATGAAGGTGTTGAAGGATGATCTGAGACAGTGAAGGGAAAAACAATAGCTGCATCTGAACTGAAGACAAAAATAGATAGCAGATAACATTGTCAGGACATTTCATACTGACCTTCAGATGATTTGCATCACAAGAATTTATCAAGAATTTTCTCCGTTTTTGGATTGTCTGTTCACTGTCGAAGCATGCAAGAAAGAAAATCTATTCTTTAAGAATTCAAGGTAACATCAGAATGACTACACAAATTATCATTTTGAGGGTGAAGTGTCCCTTTAACAAATAGCTGTAATGATTATAAGACACATGAATATGGATATATTTGCCATTCCAGTTGGTCCAATCGTTTCTCGTAGATAAGATGAAAAAATTGCTCAACTCATGCATTCCTCGTGTCTGTCAGTAGGACACACACCCACGCACGCACACATGCATGCACGCACGCACATACGCGCGCACACGCACACACACACACACACACACACACACACACACACACACACACACACTCACACACATTTTTCCTCCCCTGCCACCCTCCTTGCTGTGCCAATGTGTTGCTGTTCTAATTAAAGGTGAATTTCCATTGGGGCACTGCGGCTGAGGTCATAACACCATCTGAGTGACAATAGAGCTCTCAGTGTTGTAGCTCCATCAGCATGCCATCAAAAATTGCTCAGCCATCCCCCACAGAAACACAAACACCTACGCTTATTAATAAAATTCCGATGACTGAGATGGAGGGGGGTATTGTTTGTGTCTCCAAGGTGTTAAGCTCACATAGTTAATATGAATATGAATATCTGTATGGGTGTTTGTGTGGACATGTGCATGTGTATTTATGTGCGGCTCTTATTAACATGCTTCTTTATTAAAGCAACACATCTGTAAAAGCTGCACGGGAGATAATCAAAATTCGTAATACAGCCTCTGTAAACTGTCAGAAGAAATATCAACAAGCTGTTTCATGAACACATTTAGTACATGTTGATCACAATTAGACAGGAAACGGCTCCATGAGGACACAAAAGATATCCCAACTGAACAAGAACAAGATCCTAAAGTAAAACACCACAATTTCAAAGTGATCCATAGTGAATTTGTATACTGTGAGTTTAATGTGACATTAAGCAAGATTTTGTGCCAAATACATGCCTATGATCAGCCTCAGCTGAAGCTGCATCAGTGACAAGCACCATCCCTATTCATTTCAGATGCAGTGGATTCACACTGTTTAGATGAATTACACTCACTGTTTGAGTATATCCCAGCCTACTGCATATTTATGAAAAATATGTCCTAGGATGAATAAGGAAAGCAGATTTCTGTGCCGCAGTTTGTGAAGTCACAGTACCAATGTGAGACTTTTCTACCTGTTTTCACACAAGCACTGCAAACTGGAATTTATCTACACATTTGAGAACACAAATGTCTGAATCAGTTGGAGCGGACGTCCAACAGACTTTACCCTGCCAGCTCCACAGTAAAAATTGTGTGTGATGTCTGACTGAGTGAGCAAGTGGTCGTGTTCATAACATCTCTATTATGTGGTTGACAAACCTCCAAGGGTGAAGAAGAAGGTTAAATTACATAGAGATAGAGAAGAAACATATGTAAGAACAGACACTGAAACTGTCACAACTGTACTTTTGTTTATGACCGAAAACGGCTATGTGTTCGCGTAGTAATCCAAGTCACGTCCTGCCTCTCTTCTCATCTGTTGTGTGCTACATGTGTGAAGGGGAAACTATGTCTGTACTTGATTTGTTGGACTTTGTCCAGAGTTCATATGAGAATGGCGTAACTCACCCAAATCCAAAACAATGCACTCACAGTTCTCCCAACGAGGGAAGACGAGGGATGAGTCAAAGCAGTAAAGATTGCTATGGAGTGAAACAGTTCCTTCCATTACAGCAGGACAATGTATTGGGACACAAACATATCAGTCCACTCATGTACACAGGTGCAAAATGACAGTCACCTGATGTTTCCACACTTGTTTTAGATGTAATGCCCTTTTAACAAGCCAGCATGTTGTACTGTGCTGCTTGTTATACAGAATTAAGAAACAAAGGGCTTCACCGCAGTCTTGCTTTACTGAACAGAATATCCCAGCTCTCTGTCTGTCCTTTGTCTCTTTCTACCCATCTGTCTGACTAGCTGTCTCTCCCCCAACCCCTTTCTAAATGAATCCTTCTAAGACCCCTTTTGTTCGTGGTATCCGGCTCCTCCACAGTTTATGGTGTGGGATCGTAGTCATTTATAGCACTCCGGCTGTGCATCACCCAAACTGGGACGCTTTTCAGCAGAGCTTCTCAGAGAGATTAATCTGGTGGGGAGAAAAGGAAAAAGGGAGAGTAGAATAACTTAATGCCAGAGAAGTGAAGTGTCCCTCTGAGGACCACAGCTGTGCACCTGTCTGCATCCTGAAGGGATTTGTTTGCAGAGGGATGAGAATACAATTTTAATGTAGGGCAAAAAGACTCTGTGGTACCATTTGACAACTCCTTGCTGAAAACACAGACATGAGAACAAGTGTATACAAAATTGGGTTCAAGAAGTAGTGAAGATACACTGTCAGATAGCGTGCATTCTGCAACATTACTTGCTTATATCCTTAAAGGTGCTCTGCTGAGTTTTCTTTTTGAATACATCTCTTTCCTCATGAAACATTCTATCAAAGATATTTTTGAAATATATATAAGTGTGTGTATCAATTTGATTACATGTTCGAGCGTGTGCATGTGTGTCCTCTGGGGATGCATGATCCAAACAGACTCTAAGGCCCTGTTTAGACGAAGACGATCTAGAAAGGAAACGCGAAAGTGGCGTTGCGTTCTCACTTTTTATTCTGTGTTTAGACGGGCGTCTTTGGTGGTCGTCAGGTGGCTAGGTGGTGCTGGGAAGCACTGCCACACAACACCACCCAGAGCTTATGCATGTGTAGACATTTCCTTCTACTTATTCCTTAATAGCAGAGAAGCAGGACATCGTACAGTGTGGCAGGGATCTGGAGCATGGTCTGCAGCCTCCCACCGCTTCGGCTCCCACCCGGGCAACTTGAACGACTGATTACCTGCACTTTTCACATAGGTGTTAACACGTATGCGATGCGAGCCACCGTGAGCAGATTAGAGCACACTTTTGTGTTTTTTAACCCTTTACATGGATACACAACGGTGGAGCGTTATTAAGATTTCCACTCTGCAGGGTGGTTTCACTTTTTTTTTACGTTTTTAAGCCCCAAAAACGATACACGTATCTTAACCTACCGTACTCTAATTGGGAGCATAATTTACAAAATGAACATCATGCTGTATTTAAGAAAACTTCAAACTAGGTATAGAGACCACAAACTCAGGAAAATGCTTACTGAGGGAATAAATCAAGTGATGATGTACCGTACCTCACCATATGCAGGACTCCACAGCATAGGCTAACTCCTTGATGCCTGCAATGTGCAGACACAGCCCTGAAATAAGCTGTGTTTATAGAGGAAAGGAGACGTAAAAAGGCTTCCTTCACAAAGATTTCCTTGTGTTGACACTAGGCCACCTCGATTCAACATCAAAGCATCCTCTTAAGAAACTCTGCAAAGTGCCCTTCCAGCACTGAGTCAGTGTTTGTTCTGTTACTATGTTTAAGTAAACTATGGTGCTTCTGCACATCATACGAAATACGCTCATTAGCCATTATGATGCTCACATCCCTTCATGTACGTTCATTGCATGAGCAGTGCATATTTCTTGACACACACAAAAAGAAGGCTTTTGAAAATACAGCAGTTCAGAGGACAAACTGGAGAATGCTGACCCGGTTCCATGTCTTAGCTTACAGTAGTTTTTTTTTAGGCTAGAGGCATAGAAATGTACAGTAGATGTAGTTGGAGCATCTATACTACACTTCAACCTCCAAGGTCAATTTGACCTTAAATTGTAAGAGCAGAAGGAGCAGAGGAGAATGCAGAGGGCGTCATGGATAGATGGAGGACAATTCTGGGCTCAAAGTGATTTTTCACACTTGGGTTGGTTATGTCCTTTCTGTCATCGGGTTTCACTACAGTTAAAAAGCTTTTTCCAGCTCAAGAGGAAATTGTGTGTGTTTGTGTGTGTATCAGTGAGAAAAAGTCGATCTTTGTTCAGCTCTCCTAGCTGTACAGATTGCAGTATTACACAATCTTGAACACCTCACACATTCCACACTAGCGCTCATCCCATCACGTCTCTGCACCCTCAAGCACACAAACTCCTTTCCCTAACCCACCTCTCAATAAATCAACAGCACGCTGGTCCGATTCACCATGTTATTCCCCGCACCCTTCATGACAACTGCACCGCAATGTTTTCCAGAATCCTGCCCCTCTTTTATGTCATTCTCCTTAAATTCAATCTCTGTCCCACTGTGACATTGTTATGAAATCCTTGGCCACCATGGTCACAAACCCATAGATACTGGGGAGAAAAAAAATGAAGGACAGTATGACAATTGCAGTTTTGAAGCATACCAACAATTAATAGCCCAGAGAAGGACATATCTGTTATAAATGGAGCAGAAAGAAAGAAAACCCTGTTTTGCTGGCTCCAGAGTGAGTATGAATTGTACTTTATTGTACAATTGTACAACTCTAAGTGTTACTGGAGAGATGAGAGGTACGATATACAGTATGAAAGTTTTCAATGTTAAGGACATTTGTGAATCCTTTGTTGTGTTCCAGTTTTGCACTTCATAAGGACAGTTAAGCTGCAGTTTCCAGTTTTACTTGTAAGATAAAAATACACTCTCAGTGGATGTTCAAAACATCGCAGCTATTCACTACATTTGTTAATATAAACATTTTATTTGTGCAGCTTTAAATATTACGGCTGATATTTCTGAAGTTGTTAAATTCTGTGTTTTATTAATGAGGATCCTCACCTGTCTCCAGTACAACAAGCAGCAACCAATTCTTCACATACTGCTATTTTGTCAGGACCCTTTGTCTGATGTAATGCCATTGGAAGCCCTTGCATGTTAAAAGCATGAAGATCCCATTCGCTGTTTTAAACACGGGGAACACGTTGTCTATGTTGTAAACTCACATTAAACTAAATGGTTAGGTTTGGGCATCAAAACCACTTGCTTAGGGTTAGGAAAAGATTGTTGGTGGGGATGAAGGCGATATGAACAGGACATGAAGTGGACACAAACCACCAGGGGCCATGACAAAACAACAGTATTTGACGCTCTGGAAATGAGAACTCGCCCACAGCAACACGCAAACCTGAGGCCTTCGTGTCCCCACGATCAGAAGTCTGCACACCATTGAACCAAGCATTGCCCATGTTTCACCTTTCCCTTAACAGTTGCAACGAGCACACAGGTGTCTCAAACTGATACAGTAAAGGGCCACTGTGGCTTTAGGTTTTTATTCCAACCAAGAAAGAACACACCGACTAGACGTATTCAACCAACTGAATCCCCTTCACACAGTTGGATTTGTCGGATCAGATGTGTTCTTGCTTAGTTGGAATGAAAACCTGCAGCCACAGCGGCCCTTTCCTGGATTAGTTTGAGACACCTGCTAGAAGCTCTAAACATTTTCATCAATGGCTGCATTACTATGAACAATTGGTTATGGAAATGGATATGAAGTCTGATGGTTGCATAGATCTCTTCATATGATAATGACCTTGGAATCCATTATAATTGAGCCATATTATTCAAGTACCACATATTGTGTGCCAAAATCTTTCAGTTGCTCTCTGTGGATTAATGTCAGCTTCTGAGGGCAGCAAGGTGCAATTACACCTTGAGGCCTGCACCGTGCTGCTGTGCCACAGGGAGCTTCTTTGAAGTGCCAGGTGGTTGCCTGGACCTCTATGACCGTTCTGTTTCCACAGCTGCTAGAGCAGTAAAATCTTTGGTGTAGCTGCCGGCCAACAATATCACCTTCACTGGGGCCACAGAGGAGAGACAGGAGGTGGGTTTGCTGCAGCCAACATTCATGATAGATGGCACCCCGATATCTGCCTTGTTCAGAAAAAATCATACAGCTGCCAGAGAATTTCACCATTATTACCTGTTCAATGAGCCGCAATCGCATGTTCTTGTGAATTCATGTGATGGATTCTGAATTGGAGATCACAGGAGCAAATATGGCTAACCACTCAAACCTTATTTTATCTCACATGCTAAAAGGAGCTGTGAAGGGTTGAGAGAGTAACCGGTTTTGCACTGGTTTAGCATTCTGAGCAAGTCACATGCTGTGCTGTTGAGGTTGTGACAGGATTTCTTCATGATGTGGCAATTCAAGCCAACATCGTGTTATGTGTTAGAGGAGGACTTTGTTGATGTGTTTATTGACGCACACACAGAAGATGAATTATTAACTCTACTTCCTGCCTGGACCTCCTTGGAGTCCTAAGAATGGCTGTTAGGCTTTTCATGGGCTTACTATAAAAAGAAGCTACTGTTTTTATTGGAAACATTAAACTGACCATAGTTTGAGCTGATTATTTTTTTCTGTTATTGCTACAACAATCCACCTGTGGCTCCTTTTGCATTCACCCCAAAAACTGTTGCCACATATTCAAGCCTATTTTGTATGTAACCCCAGTCCCATTTAGCTAGGACATAATTGGGTTGTTGTAGTACAGTGGGCCTGAGTTAGCCTGGAGATAGTGCTACTTGTGATAGTGATATAAAATAACTTGCTGGTGCCTCCAATAACGTTTAAGAAGTAAACACAAATTTTGGTACTTCCCCTTTTAAACAAAAGTTCACTTTAACCTATTTTATATTTATCAAAAAACTATCACCCTTGTAGGGCCCTCGGGCACTGCTATTTAGGGCTGTTTCTTCACCCTCTGAAATCCGGATGTAGGGGTATGTATCCGCAAAAACGGTCCATGTGACACAATGATCCCTGTGCTGAACAGGCCGCATAACACGCGAGATAGGAATTAAACGAATCCTCGAGGTAGAGATTTTGCCTGGAGGATTTTTGCTTCAGTCCTACACCCTTGTAATTAAAACAAAGGATTTGTTTTGAAACAACAAATAATATTTATTACAAAGTTTCAAATTGTATTTGCAAATTAGTAACCTACTTCACTGTTGACCTTTAAGTATGCATTAACAGTATTCAAAAATCTCATATAATGCTCTGAAAGGTTTGATACACAAATGACCCCTGACGAACCCAATGGGAGAATGTAAAATCAAAATGACCAGGAAAACTCAAATGTCCACAGCCTACACACAAACACACACACACGCACATGCACACAAGCACACACACTCACACACACATACACACAGGGCTATTAAATGTAAATTTAAAAAAAAAGGTTGCTTGTGAGTGTGGAGGCTGGAAACGAAGGGCCACTTCACTGGGTTTTAACCAGCATAAACAAAAGGCATGTGCAAAGTGTTAATGGTGTACTCAGAGTCAGAATTGAAGAAGGGAAAAGGGCAAACGGCAAAGGTGCAGTTTCAGCGGCAAGGGAATGAAGCGTGCAGCAACACGATGTGGTGAACTACGCTCAAGTACAGCAGCTACAGTCTCCCTCCAGAGGTCCAGGGCTCTACCGGTCCTCTCTCTCTCCCTCTTATGGCAAATGTCCGGTCCTGAATCACATAATTTCTCTCAGTTACTAAGCTACAGGCTTAGTACATGGCTAAAAACCGACAGTATCTCTTTTTAACAAATTGGCAATTGCTAGCTGCAATATAGAATTAACCATGTGAAAGTCTATGAGCAGGATAAGCTAAAGGCTAGCTGCGATTAGCAATTCAGCTCATTTTTATCACACTACAATTACACAACATCACCGAGTACATGAAAACATATGCATTTACTTCTGGCAGGTTCTCAGAGTTGTCACACATCAACCACAGGACGACTCTCCGTCAGTCTTGGAAGTTAGGAGTGTTTATCTTTCCAGTTTAAAGCAGACTCTGCTGTAGCTAACTTTGCTGCTAACCACCTCCTACCTGAACAAGGTGAGGACAGGATTGGCTCTACAGACATACATAGACAGAGAGTAAAAAAGATGCTTCACTGCCCAACAAACAAACGTGGTCTCCTGGCATTTGTGCTCACAATTTAAAACAACACCACTCTTTTCCTCTGCATTTTAACTTCATATAAAATGACTGTTTTTTGAAACATTTTATAATCCAACATGTTATTAAACATCACTTTATGAACTGCTATTTATTAACAACATAAACATTTTAATGTCTGTATTTGAACGAAATTATGAACCACAGAGCTACATGTAAACTTGTGTGAATTTAATACGTAACAAATAAAAAATAAGTAAAAGGCAGTATGTAATAAATAAGTGTCAACAAAGGAAATACTGATACAAAATTGACAAAGAAGCAACAAAGTAAAATACTCTCAGTACAGCATCAAAAAAAAAGAAGAAAACTTAACTTAAAACAGTGACATCTTGTCTGTGTGTATGTCCAGGGGGAATGACAGTCCTCAGGCAAATGCGAAAACAAGGAGACGGTGCCAAGCACGTGAAAGACTGTGAAGTCAATCATAAAACTTCAGCAGAGAGAAAATACACATTGGGATTACAGCCTCCACTCTGAAAAGATCAACTAGGTGCATATGAAGGGAACCTTGTGTGGCGTCAACTCTGCAGAATTCAGAATATTCCTTGTCTCTGTCTGCGAAACCTCCAGGGACCGCAAAGGGCTGGGAGCGAGAAAAAGTGAAGGATAATTTGACAGAAAATGAATTGTCTCGGGTGGTTGGCTTTGTCTCTTAGGGAGGCAAATATTCCAATATTATTTTTCTACAACACCAGTCTAAACCCAAATTCTGTGCTTTATATATCATCAAGTTGTGTCAAGTAATTTTGTCTATATCAGCAGCAGGCTATAGCTACTTGGGCTCCAGCCTTGAATGTGATCTCAAAAGCCCCAAATTGTTTTTAAAATACCTTTGTGTCATTTCCGCTCAGTCTCTGACACATCAACAATCCAACAATGCTATTTTCAATCTTTTTTTTTTTTTTTGCCTAACTCTACTCAAGTAGTTTTATTGTCCAAATCTAATCAAACTGTGAATATAATAAGTCAACAAAATGTTTGATTGCATCCCAAGCTGGATTCAAGCCCTGGTATGCTGGGTGAAAATCCAATGCTTAACCCTCTCACCCACAGTAAACAACCACAGTAACACACTTTGTCACTATTTGAGGCGGTGGATGAGGGGTCGGGTGTAAATAGCCATACTATACTTTATACAATATCGTTCCCTCTTTAGGGAGCCATGTGCAAGCCCATGCAGTAAAATCAACTAGTGGGATGCTTTTAGGGGCCATGGCTGTCAGGCCCCACAGGTGAAACTAAATTTTTACATTGAACACATGCAAACACATAACACAGATAACACACAACATGCATATTGGTCCAGGTGCAGTGGGACCAGCTTCGCCGTACCACGCCATGCAAAAAAAGATAAGAAAAAAAAATGCCGGTTGGCCATATATTCAGTTCAGAGTATTGAAGACCAAATTTACTTGGAATTGTTGGGGATCTTGATTTGCAATTAGTGCAAACCATATTATTATGGGATGTATTCAAATGTAGCAGATTTGTCAACATCCATTTAGTGAACTTCAGCAAAGTAGGCATAGCAAAAATAGGTTTCAAGTGATGCTGTATACTGTGTGCCAAAGTCCTGCATTCCTATATTATGTAAATTAAAAGTGTAACATCAGATCATTTTTAGGTGGCTGGAGTAAAAATTATTTATCCTCAACATTTGTTATGTTCAAAATGATGAAGGCAGTTGGAATACAAAATAGGATGCAGCTCTACAAGATGCTTCTCCCTTTGGTAACTATCATGTTTTTCTCAAATGATGTACGTATATTTAGGCCTTCTATTATCTTAAATGGATTGAAAAATAATCTATCTAGTTGCTGAAAATGGGATTTTTTTCTTCTTTATATGCAATAACTCATTAGAGTGTTAAACAAGACAGATAACAGGGCCTTTTGTTCCCTCAATAAAGCCTGTCAGGCAGCTGCCTATAGGGATGTCAATCACAGATGGGTTGTTTTCTGCAATGAACATTATATGAAAAACCTGCCACAAAAAGTCCTTTTGGTTCTAGTACTTTTAGTTTCTCTTTTAACATGAATAATGATGCATATGTTCATGTGTTTAACAGGTTTTTGTTGGTGCGTTCAGCTTATTCTCCTTTTCAATTTGCAACGTCCAGGGCAAATTGCGTCTAGTTGTGTCTTTCCATTGACTTTATACGCAACCACCAGTGCAATTTTCTCTGCATTCTGTCCACAACATACAATTTCAATTTCCCTCATTACTTGTTTCCTCCTGAACGCTATAGGAGCTATGAGTAGAGTAGACAGAGCAGGAGTAGAGAAGAGAGGGAGTAAAGAAGAATGCATGAAACTACTTCCAATGCTACCTGTGAATGCTACATACGACGTCCTCCCTGTTTATTATGTTTTACTAATAAAAGTGAGTAAAGTAAAGTCACGTCTGCTTCTCATTACCACCCTACTACCACCCCTACTCCAAAGTTGGACCCATTGCCTGATAACAAACAAACAAGAGAGGTTTCTTTTAAAGCAGTGATAAAATGATCAGAATATTTTACATGTGCAGTGGGGAAGTATTGAGGAAACTGAGTGCTGAGTGAGTTGAAGCACAAACCTGTACGTGTCCTTCAGTTTCTTTGTGGGTGATGTTGGGAAGTGTTCTCTGTGGCGTCTGTCAGCTTCATGGGCGCGAGCAGAAACTGCATACTATACTATACTACCCAGGGACATTCAACAAAAGTATGTGAGGAATCTGTCAGTGGAAGGTCTTTTTACAGTGTCAAAGGCATTCATTAAGAGGCTTTTCTGCTCTGACAGAGAATGCCACAGAGCATGGGGTTAACAAGAAGCATCTGCCTGGGAACGGAAACACAGCCTTCTCTGTGTCATGATGTGATATCCTTAATCCCAAATGGACAAATGACCAAAGATAGTTTAAAGGTGTAAATGTGACGAGAGAGACACAAGATACAAGGCAAGATGCTTTCCCACCCTCACAGCTACTGTTCTCATCACCGCCAGAGGCTTTTACACCTACAAAACCTTTACCGCTCATTTGAGATGTGGAAAAATTCACTGTACAGCAGAGACATAAATTGGATGTGTGCTGACAAAAATTGGGGCCAGTGGATGGATAAATGGATGATTGACGCAGAGGATCTCGACTTGTAGGTCAGTCTGCTGTTAGGCAATTCCCCTCTCATGTTTTTAAGATGCTGGATATAGCCTGCAGGAAAAATATTGTTGATCTGAGTATATTTCTCTGACTCTTTCTCACACTCACCATGACAGTTGCTTCAAGTTAACTTTTAGCGTAAATAGAAACAGAATGTGATAATTTTCAAAACAATTGAAAATGCTCAAAGACAACATATCAAACGTTGAAACTGAGAAGTTCCATTGTTTTTCCAAACTTATATGCCCATTTTGAATTTGATGCCAGCCACCAGTTTCAAAAAAGTTATAGTGCCTATAGAACGTCATGATACCCTTTTGAAATAGTCACTTTTTTTGTTTTGCAGCCTGAAATGATAATACATAAAAAAAACTTTTGCCTTAAAACATTCAAGTGATTTTCTTTTTTCAAATTTCAGAAAATTAATTTAAAAAAAATGAAAAACTAGAAAAGCATTGTTGGAAAAGTGATCAGTCCTTATAGAATAACCATTATAAAGATTCTCAGGTATAACCAATCACCTTCCAGATTACAAACTAAGTTATTTGGCATCCACCTGACATCAACTGTGGTGGATTTGATTTTACTTCAGAATGAAATCAGCTGTTCCTTGAGGATTTCACTCCTAGTAGGGTAACTCAAATAATTCACCATGGTTGGAAAGATGCTTTCAATAGAGCTCTGGGATAAAGTTGTGGATAGGCACAAGTTAGGAGAAGAATATAAAACGATTTCAAAGGCTCAGGGAAGCTACCAAGAGGCCCATGGTGACCTTGAAGGAGTTACAAGTCTTAATGTCAGAGGTTGATAATGGTTGATCTGTTTAGTCTACATGTAGTTCCAAATGTATGGCACGGTGGCAAGAAAGAAGCCTCTTCTGAAAAAATGTCAGACTGAGTCTTGTAAAAAAACATATTGAAGATCCTGATGCCGTGTGGCAAAAGGTTATATGGTCAGATGGGATCAAAATTGAACTTTTTGGGCTCAACTCTAAGCACACCACCCGAAACACACCACCCGAAACACACCATCAGCACACCACCCGAAACACACCATCCCTACAGTGAGGCATGTGTTGTGGTCTTGTTTCTGTTCAGCAGGGACTGGGCAGTTGGTCAGGATTGAAGGAAAATGGATGCTGCAAAGTACACTCACGTTTTTGAGGAAAACCTGCGGCCCTCTGTTAGACACTTGAAAATGGGCAGGTGGTTCACCTGCAGCAAGACAACGACCCAAAACACACCTCCATAAAAACAACGCAGTGGCTAAAGGACAGGAAGGTGAATGTCCTAGAGTGGCCCAGTCAGAGCCCTGACCTGAATCCTACAGAACATCTGTGGATGGACCTGAAGAGTGCAGTCCATCACCGCTAACCACAGAATCTGACTGAACTCGAACAGTTCTGCAGGAAGAATGGGGAAAGATTTACCAGTCTAGCTGCACAAAGCTAGTAGAGACATATCCAAACAAACTGAATGCTGTTCTTATAGTATTAAATCTGGGGATTCATCACTTTTCCAACAATGATATTCTAGTTTTTCATTTTTTTATTAACTTTCAGAAATTTTGGAAAAAAACTGTTTCACTTGAATCTTGTTAGGTAAAATCTGGAAATCCCACTGGAAAAATATCTTTTATGTATTATCATTTCAGGCTGTAAAACCAAAAAAGTGACTATTTCAAAAGGGTATCATGACTTTCTATAGGCACTGTATAATCCGTAAGATCTGAAAGAACAGGCTTGCCTAAAATTACATCTTACTGTCAAAGAGGCCGCTAGAAACAACGTATCTCTCAGATTATAACCTTAAGTATAATGTTTCTCTACTGGATTTCATCGTCTACAGTACATACTACCATTAAAAGATTCAGAGAATCTCAAAAAAATCTCTGTAAGCAATAATAATAATAATATTGGATTTGGATCGGATAATATTCGCCAAACCAATATTGGATGGCTGTGCTCTTCGGGCCTTTGGGACAGGATTCTGTAGTGGACATCACTTCATAAGCTCAGGAACACTTCCAAAAACCATCGTCAACAACACAGTTCATCACTGCATCCACAAATACAAGTTAAAACTCAATCATGCTAAAAGGAAACAGTGAATAAACCAGATCCAGAAACGCTGCCGCCTTCTCTGGGTCTGAGGTCATTTAAGATGGACTGAGGCCAAGTGGAAAGCTGTCCTATGGTCCGATGAGTCAAAATTTGAATTTTTTTTGGAAATCATGCCGCGGCCTCCAGGCTAAAGATGAGAGGGACCATCCGGCTTGTTATCCGCACACAGTTCAAAAGCCAGCATCTGTGATGATATGGTGGTGCATTAGTGCACATGGCATTGGTAAACTGCACATCTCTGAAGGCAGGTCGAAGGAAATTGAAACTGTTTGATGCATTGTGAAAAGAAAAATACGACAAAAATAGGAATTTTAACTTGAAGGTGAGAAATTGTTGGTGATTTTCAACAGCAACACTTTCAGAAGTTTAAGAAAACGGCATGATTTGAAGCAGAGGACACTCCTTCAAATGTGCTTCATTACCATCAACTCTAGACATTAATAATTTATCTGGAACTGTGTGTGGCTTTGAGCACTGATCTGTGAATTGGACTGCTTTTGCAATTGTGCTGGTTTGCATAAAGGCACCCATTTTACGCCAAATGTGTGTAAAGACTGCATTGCAGCATAGTTTGCGGTTGCTTTGACATTACACTGTTTCTTTTTGTCACTTTTGTGCAGGTTTAAAGGCTGCAAAAGCCTTACAAATCTTTTGTGAATTTGCTGGGATTACAATTACAATTACAATTATACGATTACAATACTATTATTATATTATAGAAATGTTCTTGTAAATGTAAATATCTTTTTCTATGTGTAGTACACATACAATTAAAGGGATAGACTACAGAAAATTTAATTTAGAAATGTGTTGTGGCAGTATACTCTACCATCTGCGTGGTTTGCTTATGGTCACATACTACACTTTTACATTCAGTGTTGACATTTATTACAGGCATTTTTAATGAAGAAAATGCAAATTCAAAGAAACCAGCTGTCCCGCTTTGTACTGAGGTAGGGGGACTACAGGGAATATACTGTACAGATAAACAGCCTGAAGCTTTAATACATAAACTAGCTAATTAAACACTGTTAATATCACCTACAATAAGTTTCATAAATGTTTGTATCAATTACAACAACTCTGTGCCTGAGGCACATATGAGACAGGGTCACCTCAAGAGAATGTAAAATGTCAACTTTAAATAAATGGTAATTAATTGTGTGAATAGCTCAGAGCCTTTTAGGCCTCAAAAAGCAAGAACTTGAATCAGAAAAACATGTGACCTCGATACCAACTGCAGTGCGTTTGAAAAGAGTTTCTTTTTAAAATACAAACACTGGCTATAATTATGAGAGTTGTTAAATACCTGGTTACTTATGGTACCAATCTTTGGGTCAACAAACCAGGGGGCTAGAGCTAAAACAAGTTAGAAAAGCCTAAATAAACATCCATTACAAAGAAAGTTAAGCCTGTCATACATGCACACATTGTACTTTTTGTTGTTATGACTGTCTTGGGCCAAGGGGCAATTAGCTTAGCTCAGTACAAAGAAAAATTGAGCTCTAGTAGCTTTGTAAATATTTATATTAAGACTTTTAAAGTTCACTGTGCAGTATATTGTACCTATAACTGCTTTTTATTCTTTACAGAAACATGCCACACTGAGCTGTGCCCAAGACTGACCTTGAGGAGGACCAAAGCGTGTCCGCCCCGACCTCCAAGCCAGTTGTGATGACCCCCCCTCCCCTTCAAAGAAAGCTGTGATGCGAGTTTCAGCTCAAGTCTTTGCAGCAGGACAGCAGCGAGAAAGATGCTTTAATAGTCTCTGTGTTCAACTTTCAGTACTTCTACAGTAACTGAATATCTGTGGTTTGAAGTTCCCCCACTTGTCCCCATTTTTACTTTTAAATATCAACCTAATTTTACAGTTTCACTCGCTGTGAAGAACCCAACATTTCCTGATTTTGCTGCTTCATCATTAAAAAATTTTGATTAACTAAATATTGGGGGACTTTTATTGTGAATTCTTTATAGGAAATAAAATAAAGCCTACCATAGACTCTTCTGTCCGTGGTGGGCTTCATTTCATTCCCAGGAAACACAGGCTTTAATATCCTACATATTTGTGAATTGAGGTATAATTTCTGACACTAAAAATGTAAGTACCAGAATACAAAATAGACGATACAAAGAGCTACTACAAAGCCAAAGCCCTAAGAATCCACGCCACGGAAGACACACCTTTGAGAAAGAATTCCTACACACGAGTAGTCCCGCAGTGCGCCAGACACTCCTCTTGTTTTTACCTTCTCTCACCCTGTTTAGCTACAACAACACATTTAGTAAGGGTTTTGTAGTGAAATGAGGAGGTTTTGTTTAGATAACTCCTTGGTTGTATCAAATTCATGTATCAGCTTTAACCTTTAATAATGCTGTTTCTGTTGCTCTGGTCTCAAAGCATCTCGCCAAGGGATTACACATTTACAATGTAAACGTTATGCAGCGCCGCACATTGTTGCACAGCACCATGCATTGCTGAAGAGAAAACTTCACTAAAACACTATCACTAGGGAACTTTAAGTAATGTTGACATAAACAGTTCTTCGCATTACTCACTGTACATTATCATTTTATCATGGAGTTGCAATCATACTGCTTCTACTTATATTAACTAAAATGTAAAAAGTTATGTCATTTTGCAACTTAATAAATGATGATGTTTTGCATCATCCATCAAAAGGATGAAGTATTTAACAATCTGGTGTTTTTATAAACAGCTTGAGGAAAGAAAAGCCGAACAAGATCTCACTGCTGTTTAATGTTCCTGTCAGCTGGCAGAGGGGTTGACTTGGGACAAAACTAATAATAAAGGACTTAAATGGGGAAACAAAAGTGAAACTTAGAAACTCAGTAACTATAAACAACAGATTGGATTTCAGCAAAACACAGGTTCCCCTATTATCCCTTCAACATGTTCATACACTGAGGATGTTATTACTCTCCAGTATATACAGCACTTAAATGCCTAGAGACTTTAATGGTGTATGGTAAGTAAATATATTTGGCTATCATTCATACTGGCTTATTGTTTCCCCAGTGGCAGTTTGTTGCCTCCAAGCAATATCCTTGTATCCATCTCTGCTATCATGTAGAGAGGTAGAGCTTGGCTGTTTGTGTTCAATCCTGTCAACACAATCTTTGACGTCCATCACAGATCTCCTGAGGTTTTCAAAACCAGGCTTTTATTTAAGTTATATTTACAGTGTGCATTATTTCTGATATACTGTATATAGACCATGCTACTGTGAATGTCTAGTGTGTGTGTGTGTGTGTGTGTGTGTGTGTGTGTGTGTTTCCAGTCTGACTGTATCTACCCTCTCCAATCTCTAATCCACCATTTTTCTGTTTATGTTGCCTTGGGCTGATCAAAGCTCCTTTCCACTGTAGAGGAGTCCCCAGGGTCTACTCATGAATAATACCCCCCCCCCCCCTACACACACACACACACCCCTCTGATTCATAACAATCCCAGCTATAATTAAAACCCATGTCTTTTTTTTTTTTTAGCAGTATACACATGAAACCATGGCTTGCTGCAGTGTTTCACAAACCAGAGGTCACTGCTCAAAATAGGTCATGAACATGCTCTGAGCGCATGTAAAATTCTATTAGGAAGGAAAAAAATATCAGAAGTGTGAATCTGTGATGCTTACTAATGTCGCCTTCAAATGGAACTGGCTGTCCCTGTTCACTGTTCATACATTCACAAGTAATGCTCTGTAATTAGTAAGTATTCATTACTGCAGTTTTTCATCCAGAGCAAAGAAGGAAATCAAGTAACGTAGGGAGGCAGGTTGCAGTGGCAGATGGGTACTATAACATAGGACTTTTATCCGGGGGGACTGGTGTTCATGTCCCGGAAGTACTAAAACAAACAATGACCTTTTTTCTATCTTAACCAAGTCGTTTGGTGTCTAAACTTATCTGTTCTCCTGTAACCTAACCTTAACCGTCACAGTCACCAAACGTTTCGTACGCGAATGAAACGTCAGATTCGGAAGAGTCGTTAGATTCTTCCTGACATGAAGCCAAATCTTATACATTTTACAGCTGCAGCAGCAACATGCAGTGAGGGTAGAAGACTTTGCTGAGGTTGAACTAAGGTGGAAATTATCAACAGAGACCACCTGACCCCATTTACCAATAAAAACAGATGAATAAAGTTGTTGACATCCACACAGTTCCGAGGAGAGGTCTAATCAGGCAGAATAAAACACCTGGACCTATCAATAAAAAAAAATTCAAATCCCTTTGGATTTAGTCAAGCCTTTGTTCTGACAGTGAAAAGGCACAAACTCTGTGCCATAAAAACCAGAAACAGCAACAATAACAGAAAGGTTATGTCAGGATTAACTGATGCAATTGCTAATTTCCAATTACCATAAAACGTGTTTTGTGCATCATGGCGTTTTGAGTGCTAATGCACCAGGCAATTTTAGGACAAAATCGACTGACTTTTGCGCTTGAGTGGACAGAGCTGCAATTAACAGGATACAAAATTAGACTCTTGAGAGAAAGAAGTGCAATTTTTTCCTGCTAACACAAACTTTCCTATTTGGGTTCTGTTGACCTCATATATGCAATGTATCATTGCCTGTAGACTGTACAGTATTTGCTTTAAACGTTTTACAAACCATGACGAAGGCAACATAAAGGAAGACGGAAGAATCAGAGTTTGGAATTTATGATCTGAACAGGGTTGTCTCTTGGAAAATATGCATGTGTATCAGAAATAATCTGACATTTTTGGAAAATGTACTTTAAAATGTGTTTAAAATTAGTAGACAAATCTAAGATGAAACTGTATATGTGACAACACAAAACACACAACCAGCCCTGCAGGCTGAAGTTTGATCAGTAAAACTCAACATATGGTCTTTGTTCTCAGGGAAAGTTTTTGGGTCTGACTGTGAACACTTCATTTCAGTATTTTTCATTAATTACCAATGTATTTCTGCCTTTATTGCTTACTTGCTGTCAGGCTTGTTTGCTTTCTTGTTATGTGGTCTGGTCAGTGTGTGAAGTGGCAGGCGTTCAAGGATGATTTAGTCATCAGACAGGAAGTGTTGGATGCATATTAAAAGTCAATTCCGCTCCCAACATCCAAGGGGCCTCTTCATCTCCTCAGCCCTCCTGCTAAGCACCTTCACTGGGCAGAGGGAAGCTCATGGCCAGCCTCTCCACTGGCTCGAAACTCTTTTGTTGTCTTTCGTTATCCTTTCTTTCTGTTTTTGGTCCTTTTTGTTTTCACTATCTTGCTGTAAAACAAGATAATAGAAAAGTAACAATTACCGAAATCTTCCTAAATGCTCGCTGGCGACTTATTTGACCTTGCATTTTATTTTGAAATGTATTTGTTTTAGTTCTTCTCAACATTAAAGGGCACTTTTATGCAGTTATCTTTTTATTCAGAATATGTTATGACAAATGGCAATGCTTTTGGACTGTTGCTTCTTTACTGCAGTGGAAGTGTACCTCACAACTATGCATCAAGGGACAAAATTAGATTTACATTTAACAGTATTTAAGGGCACACTCACACTTGGCCAGGATGATCCGAGGCGTGCTTTAGGGAGATTGTGCCCCCTCCCTCCTCTCCACTCACACTACTTGAAAAGATCTGGGCCGCAGTTGTTTGCTTCTGGCTTATACGTCATCACCCCTCCTGTTTTTGTTTTGTGCAACTGTTTTTGAAAATTTTCATCTGAGCAAATCTGCAGTAAAATCTCCACCTCTGCATCAGACCACCGCAAACTCTTCGGCGGCATCTTTTTAAATGTCTGTCAGGATCGCTGTCAATGCTCGTGCTCGTACATGTCAAGTCATGCTATTGTACTAAAGCCCACCTCTCTTGACCGGGCCGCGGCTGGGAAGTGTGCCGAGCTTAAGCACGGAACAGTTGTTCTCACACTGGTCCAACGAACTAGACTTTAGCCGGGCACGGTATGAATGGTGAGTGTAAGTAGATCCTAAGTGACTTCAGTGATTTCAATGCACAAAAGGGAGAGTGACTTTATTCTCTGTTCAGGACCCCAAGGTATTCTGATCTTTTAAGTTTTGACAGATGAGACAATCCTACTGAAAATTGGTGCAGTCTACTTTGCTTTAAGCCTGTTTGTCTCAGTGTTCCCATTTTGCCACAGTGGAGTTTGTGAAAGAGGATCCGCTCCCGATTTTGTTTTTGCCCTTTGAAGAACACCACCTGAAGGTTGCACTTTGGCGAACATTATATTTACCACTTTATCACTGCATGTACCTCATCGTGCCATGACTTCCACTGCTGAAACAACTCTTTTTGAAACAGGCTTCCCTCTTTTTCACTCTCACTCTCACTTGTTTACCTTATTATGGAAGCTCCCTAAGGGGATCCTTATCAGTTATATTCGACCTCACCTACCCCAGCTCTGAATGATGTTGGGGGGAAGGAGGGCAGACGTAGCAATGGAGGGATGATGGAAGAAGGAGTTTAGAAAAGAGAGGCATAGGTGAGAAGGAAGTGTGGTTAGATTGGAGAGTTACTCTGGGGATGGTGGGCAAGAGAACAAAGAGTGGAAGAAATGCATGCAAATAGGCACAGACACCCACAATTACCATACACCCACACACACACACACACACACACACACACACACAGACAACTACACAACTACACACACACACACACACACACACACACACACACACACACACACACACACACACACACACACACACACACACACACACACACACACACACACACACACACACACACACACACACACACACACACACACACACACACACACACACACACACACACACACACACACACAAAACTCCTTAGGTATTATCTGCACACCTTATTGTTACGCACCGCTTTGAGCAACACACAGCCTGCCTTCTTATTGAATACTGCAGGACATAAAGAAAGAAAGAGAGAGGAGGTGGAGGGAGAGGGCGAGGGAAAGGGGGGATAGATTTTCTCTCACCTGCTCACCTGGGGCATCTGTCATTGATTTGCCGCTCTTTTGAGTGGCTCTTTTACTTACACACAACTTTATTTATTCAGGCTCACGACGGCGCTCAGCCAATTACGTATGCATTATTGACGAGGATGCTCTTGTAGCTCCGATCTCCGCCACTCCTCCTCCTCCTCCTTCTCTTCTCCTTTATCTTCTTTCCCTTCCCTTTCATTTATCTTCTTTATTCACCCACCCCTCTTTTCCCTCTAATTTAATCATACCATATCACCTCCTCCTTTTAATTCCCTTCTTCCTTCATCTCTCCTCCCTCTCCACTCTTCCTTTTTCCCACTCTCCTAGTAGGTTTGGAGGTATTTTTACGATAAAACAAAGATGAATCACATCTCCATCTCACAGTGTTAAGATAAACAGTGAATTTATAGACACATCACACATTTAGATCTTCCTCTGGTTCTCAATTGATATGATGCCATTACATAAATACACAGTAGTGCTTCATCACTAAGGGTCTCCCAAGTTTCAACCCTGCTAATCTTCAGTATTGGCTCCAAGGAGAGAGAGAGAAAGAGAGAGAGAGAGAGAGAGAGAGAGAGAGAGAGAGAGAGAGAGAGAGAGAGAGAGAGAGAGAGAGAGAGAGAGAGAGAGAGAGAGAGAGAGACCGAGAAAGCGGCACATCTGAGCCGAACAGGAAACAGGCTCCACTCCACCTTGATGTGAAAAACCCAGTGGAGATCTGACCACAAGACTAAAGGAGCTGGATGCATTCTCCTCCTCCTCCTCTTCCACTTCAAAAGGATGTCAGCTAAAAAGCTGCTGCACCAGGGAACATGAGAAAGTACTACAAAGAGACAAGTGTTTGTCTTCACATCTGTAGCCGAGCTCGCACTTACAAACTCCACGCCAACACAGTGAGGCATACGAGATTATGCGTGTACATATAAATAAAAACAAACACAAATGTACACGCAAACAAACATATGATTGTATTATCTGAGGCTGAACGGGGACAGTGTGCTGAGTAAAAAAACAACAACAGGGAAAGAGGTAGTGACAGCCACACATACAGCAGCAGCGGCAACAATGTACAAACAAACAAAGTGTACGTCAGCAAAATTGTTGTGCCAAAGGTTTGGCGAGCAAATTGGACGTCTGAGAGCCCTTAGAAAAATGACACACAAAAGAGAAGAAGAATTTAAAAAATGAGAGTTGAGATTTGTGTGTGTTCAAAGGGTGGACTATGTTCTTTAGAGATGCAATGAGTCTGTGTGTGTGTGTGTCTGTGTGTGTGAGTACAGTATGTTTGTGCATCTGCGTGTATACTGTATGTTTGTGTGTTCGTGAGTGCAGGCTACCATGGCCACACATCCCCCTGTCAATCTTTAGCCAAGGAATGGCACATTTTGACACATTTTCTGTGAGTTCCATATTTATCATCCTCATTGGTTCAGTAATTATTCAGCTGTGTACATCAATCTGTTCCCGTACTGGTTAATTATTGTTTAAACAGCATCCATAATATGCTGGGATTCAAATTTCTTAACAACTGACAGACCAAACAGGACCGATAATGAGCTCATTAATGCTGCTTTGTAAATACAGTCGCCCACACAGCCTGGAAACACTAAAAACAGAAACAAAAAACAATAAGACGAAGCACGCATAAGCAAGTCCATTTACTCCAGTACTGTACTTACTTAAGTATAATTTTGAGGTAGTTGTACTTTGCTTGAGTATTTACATGTCCTGCTATTTTATACATCTATACCATGGCAAATCATTTCAGGTCTATTATAAATATGATTAACTGCTTCGCATACAACAACCCACCAGTACGTAATATCAGCTCCATCAGCTACAATATTAAAATGAACGCATTACATTAACGCATCAGTAATGATTATCCAATAAAATTAAGATATAATTACTTTGACAGGGGGAATTATGCCTGCATCATGGGTACTTTCCTTTTATACGCTCAGTACATTTAGCTTATAATACTTATAAGTAATTTTACTTAAAGGTGCTGTACTCAGGGCGTCCACTAGCTCACCTGGTAGAGCGGGCATATACAGAGACCGCAGTGAAAGACCTAGAAATGCTGACCACTCAGAGAAGACTGGGCTTTTTCAGGAAGGAAGCTTTAAAAGGGACCGTTGCCGACCCACTATGCATTTCTGTCATAAATATATTTTGTTATTATGTCGGATGTTCTTTCTAAACATGACCAAAGTTTTAAAAAATTAGGTTAACGTGTTAATGGGCAACCAGTCTAACCCCCTATGATCTGATCAGGACACAGACAGCTGTCAACGCTTCCTTTTTATTAATACTTTCTAGTCTGACAGAAAGTACAGCTATGCACAGCTCCGGTAGAACATGTTGCTGTTCACTACATGTAGCTACATCCCAACGGTTGTAATATTGGTTGCTTGTGTTGTTCATTGTTCCCTAATTTACTATCCCACTCCTGCTACAAAATGTCCTGTTGTGTTGTGTTTGGTTTATAAAGCATTATTTGGGATTTCTGACATTGCTTTATTCCCCCACAGTCCACTGTTTACTACAGTTAGCTACATGTTAATGGAAGACAAAGCTGTAATATTGGTTGCTCGTGTTGTGTTTGGTTTAGATGGCTTTATTTGCGACTTTGGATGGTAGAAAACCCCCCTAAATACTCTGTTTGCCGCCAGTCCTCTGCAGTAGTACACTGACAGAACAGAATAGCGGAGCAGAGACCAGGAAGTGCCTGACCAATCACAGCAGGCTGGGCTTTTCGGAAGGGGGGCTTGAAAGAGACCGATGCTTCAACAGAGGTGCAGCAGCCATGAGCAGTATGATAAAAATAAAATGTTATTTGAACATTAAAACACGTAAACTTTGAGACTTCAAAGCTGCCGATTTTCTTTGGCCACTTTGGGGCAAAAGATTGACAATGATTAATGTTCTACTCTACACACACACACACACACACACACAGGCTGTTTAGCGACTGAAAGAGAACTCATGAGTGTTAATGTCCTGTACTATAAATCTACAGGGCGCGTAGCTGTTTTCTGCCAACAATTTTTCACTAAAACCACATTTTAAATACAAATTGTAAGATCAGATGTATAGGACGAATCATCTCCGTCAGTTTTCCTTGTTAAGTTACGATGCACATGCAGCATGACTGGAATGGAATACAAAAAAACAGTGAATATTTAATATTTGTATGTATGCTCCTTCTCAGAGTAATTGTTTAGTGAGAGTCTTAGTCACGCATGAACCTCCTTTAAACAGAAGACGGATGAGCTGTTTTCAGTAGGAGACTTGATAAGGCATCACCCTCAGTGATCAGCTATTCTGTGGAAATATTTCCCACTGTGGCTCATTTTCTTGTGGATTTTACTCTCCCATCTTTACATTGAGTGGTGAATATTACCATGACTGATAAAAGATATACTTTAGATTTTCACATCTTGATGACACAACAATGACTCTCCTTGGTGAAGCTGTAAAAAAAGATGACTTCTATCATTTCAATCGAAGACTGAGAGCAAATATGGGCTGATAAAGCAACTGGCACTGACATTTCAATCCACTCATGGACATGTTTTGTGCACTATTTGATTCTGTTTCTTTACATTCTACAGTGTTTGGTTTACTGTCTTGGTGGAGCCTACAGTCAAAATGAACTGTGGAAACTCACAGCTAAAAGCATTCTGCTTAAAATAGCTGCCTGAAGGCATTTTGAGGACTATTTAGGCTCATGCTGTGCGATGTTTCTTCACACAAAGCCTGTGTCCTTCAGAAACAAGTCGAGAGGTTGGTGGTGGTGGTGGGGGTGTGGAGTTAACAAAAACAGAAAATGCAGCTGTTGAGAGGAAAAAACACGGCATCTGCTTCTTCAGCAGTCATGTGTAAAAGTTTGAAAGTCACCCTGAGAGTAGATACAGACTTTCAGAGAGAGCTGGAGTTTATAGGCTCAAATTAATATCTGATGGTTGTAATAAAACTATACTAAGCCTTAAGTGGTTCACTTTCATGTGCCTGCATCTACAGTATCGCACAGAAACTACCTGCAGATACCAAAACTGGGACCATAAACCTGGTCTCCTATAGATTACATTTATTATTAGCCAATTTGCATCAGTAATTTATATCCATTGTAAAGCAGGAAGCAGTGAGATTCGTACAGTGCAGTTGGTGAAGGTGAAGGAGGTCAGGTACATGCACACAGTGAGCATTTCATTTCTTCAGTGTTGGCCTGTGTTCAAGTCCTGTATCATACAGAAGGTAAACATTTTTCATGTTTAACCATACCTAGAATCTTTTTTTTTAACCATAAAAAAATAATTTGACGAAGCTGAAAGTCAGTGGCAAAAAACATAAATGGGAACTCAAGTGAACACAGAAAAATGAAAATTAAGGCCTTAAATGCCTTTTTTTGTTAATCCAGTCAAATCTGTTTCACCAAATTGCTTCCAACTGAGTACACAATCCCCTCAGTGGATGACACACAACCAGTTTTAATTAAATACTGAAACAGCTGTACAGGAAATAAAATAACCTCTTTGAAAAACTCAAAAGCATCAGACGTGCTTGGAATGGACACCATTCTCCTAAAGTAGTTTAATTTAGTCATTATAATTAACGCATCTTTTGATCAAGGGTATATCTTTCAGCCTCGAAACCTTCTATAATCACACCTATTTGTAAAGTGAGTATAACCTGTATAAATAATTACAGACCCATAAATGACAAAAGGCCTGAGGACCAACAGTTGAAAATTAGCCTTTTGGCCAACACTGGCACATTTGCAGTAATATTAATAAAGGTGCACTGTCCCCGATAAATAAATGATCTGCTTATTTGCATTCTTGAAGTGGCTTCCTGGAGTCTCCCTGATGGTTGCATGGCAAATTTACTCACAACTCACAATGTCGCGCTCAAACCAGAAGCGATGGACGCGTTAGAAGCAGCACGATTACATACAAAGTCAATCTACATATGCAACTTCAAGACAGGCAGCGTTTTACTCGCATTACTTGCGATGCGATATATGCTAACAAGATCGATATTTGCGTGCAACGCCTCCAATGTGCGAGCTGAAAATATGAAACTTTTGAGCCGAATTGCATGACGCTGTGGCACGTCAGCCAATCAGAAGGTAACAGGGGGTAAGGAGGGGATGCGAGTGACACTTAACCAACTTAAAAACACACTTATTGGTTTTGGTAGAAATTAAACAAACACTATAAGGTTTGAATTGGTGGGCTTTAGAGGTACTGGTAGGCAGATTTTCTTACTGTACAGAGTCAGGCTAGCTGTTTCCCTCTGCTTCCAGTCTTTCTGTTAAGCTAACTGACTCCTGCTCAATCTTCACAATGAACATACTGATATGAGAGTGGTAACAATTTTCCTATGTACCTTAGCAAATGTGAGGGCCAAACTCACCTCACAGCAAGAGGGTTTCCTGGTACAAATCTGTGCTGGTGCCCCTCTGTGTGAAGTTTGCGTGTTCTCACGGTGTTTGTGTGGGTTCTCTCTGGGTTCTCCGGCTGCCTCCCACATGCAGGTGTTAGGTTAATTGATGACTCTAAATTGCCCGTAGGCGTGAATGTGACTGTGAATGGTTGTCTGTCTCTATGTATAGACTGCTGTCCTGTCCAGGGGGTACCCCGCCTCATGACCAATGTCAGCTGGGATCAGCTCCAACCCCATGCGACCCTGTCAGGGACAAGCGGTTGCAGTTGATAGATGGACCTAAGCAAACGTCTATTACTTTGATCAAAAATGTCTTAGTCCCCTTAATCTAATCACACTTCATTTGCCTTAAGGTGATACTAGAGACATGAATAGTATTGTGTTTCCCTCGAAACAAATAGATAATGCTAAATGTGCTCAGCTTTTAATTCAAATGTAGGAATAAATTATGTTGCCACATTATCACGGCTCATTTGATATTGGAACCTTTCTATTCGCTACAGCCAGCTCTCATGTGCCAGGTTCAGTGAGAGAAAGAAGTGATTTTCTGGACGGGGCTTAACTGATTTTTTATGATCATTGTAAATATTTCACTCAAGAAGATGGATGACTTGTAGAAATGAAACATATTCATTGCAATTTGAATTGCCTCTGCTGTGATCACAGTGCGCTGGTGAATGGGGTGACATTTTTCCCCCATGCTGGTGCAGGTCAATGAAGATTTGATTAATCTACTTTCACACTTGTGATTTATTATTCATTTAATTCTACTTTAGTCAGTGGGATTCAGACCCAGAGCAACTGTTTCTCTAACACTAACATAGACACACGCACACACATTACATGGATGGCCTTCATTACTGTTGTGTTGAATATGGAAAAAAAAAATAGATTATAGTCAAAAACAAATACTAAACTAAACTGACTTGAATTGAATTGACTGAAGGTCTAAACTAATCTCAATAAGCAGATGTCTGCATATAAATGCAAGAGTCAGAAGAAGACGGAACAAGATTTCTGCATTCTGGTTTCTGTTTGTTTTTACCAATCAAGTTTTGATCAGGCTTTGGTTACAAGCAGGTAAACAGGTGAAAGTGCATTCTCTGTATGACAAAAGTCTGTTTTTTTAATAATAGCTCTTTTAAAATGTCTAACTGCTAATCATACCCGACACACTGAAGAGGAAATGTAAGCCCAGATATCGACAAATCGGATACTCGCTGGCTACGGCTAAACCCCAGAAATATTGGCCATTGCCCCCAAGGGCAAATCGTTTTCAGACTGAGCTGTTGGGTTCCTATACGGTCTATGGTTCCAGGATTGAAACCAAATCGACTCAAATACATTTCTATTAGAATTAAACATTTTGAATAGGCCTAATGCTGTGAAATATAGTGACTAGAAATAATGCAGACTGAATTTGGGTAAAAAGGAGATATCAAAGATTTGGGACATCTGAACAACGAGCAATTTACTGGAACTGACCAGGACAAACCCGGACGTCTGGTCTCCATCAACTGTGTTAACGATGCTTTTGCACTCAACTGCATTTTCATTTTCTGATTTAGCAGTTCACATCACACATGCTTAAACTGTCATCAGTTTGGGTTGTTCAAATTATTTCAGTTTTATTATTTCAGAAGTTATTCTGTAATCTATTGTAATTCTGTGCGTACAGTTTCTCTAAACCTGCCTTTTTAGCTTTACAAGTAATTCCCTGTGTTTCCCAGAATTCCACTGGACAGACTCTAGATTAAAAAATAGAAAAGTAGAACATAGAAAAGTAAAAGCACATTGTTGCCAATCTTATTTCTCCCTCTCCTCTCTGTCACCTTATCCCTCACTTCGTATCGACAGCTTCGACCTGTGCCAGCTGTCGCCTGCATGTGAAAAAAAATCAAACATGTCTCCCTACAGTCGGATTGATGGAAATGCAGATGAATGTGAATGGTGGGAGGATTGTAACAGACTGTCGTGGGAGCATGAAGAGAAGAAAGAATCCACTCTAAAAAGACTAAAAAGACAGGAAGTAACCAAGTGAAGACCTCAACACGTTGATCCGTTATAATTTTTTTATTTTATGATTTTATTTCCATCATAAAGCCGGGAGGACTCTTTAAAAATCCATTTGAGAGCTCCAAAGGCTTATTTATTGAAAAATAATCTTGTTCACTTTATTTTCATCCTTTCCTCCTCCTCTTTTCTTTTTGCGACAAGTCATGATTGCACGGACCGATGTTGACTCAGACTGGGGGTTCAGTCTAATAAATTACTCTGTCCATCATTGGAGGATGGGAGTAAAAGTGAGAGATAACCTGGTTGTCCATCATCCTTTGTCGAAGTGCAGAGAGGAGATTGGATATTGACCCGAGAATGCCGTCTCCAAGCCAAGATATTTGAAGACTCTGTCATGGAATGACACTATAGACCCGATACTGAGTCTCGCTATAGTCACAGGCTTCTTTAAGTGCACAATTTCCAACTTACTTTTGGTGTGACAGAGTTCCAAAAACGAAATGTGTGTATCAAATCACCATTCAACCTCTTTTACAAACTTTTATTCTGTAGTTGGAGGTTTAATGTGAAGGTTTGTTGGCATGGTGATGGTGGTAGCCCAAACTTTGCCCCTGGTTGTAATGACACCTTGTATCATTGGAGCCTTGTTCTATGAAGTCTTACTGCTTTTCATCTCTAGCAAGTTGACAGCTATTATAATAACTACAGTCAACCAAAGTCCTCACTTACATCCTGGCAGTCAATGGGGCCTTCTTTCAGTTCTTCAAATCCATGCATGCCTGTTCCTCAATATCCTACATTTACCGCCAATCTGTGTCTTCTTTCCTTCCTTTGTGTGTGTCCTTCACGTCCTGTCATTATAGACAGTCACTGCACAGCGCCACCTGGCCGCGGCGGAAGTCCCTGCAGGGGCAAAGACGTCTGTATTTTGGGGAGTATCCTGCACAGCTAAAGAGGAGGGGTTCCCGCTGGAGACCGCACTCCCGCCGCGCCACCGAGAAGGCTGGAAGGATATGGTTGATTTCAGAGTCCACCACCTCGCACTGCACATCCAACCTGAGGGGTTAAACAGAGGAGCAGAGCTCTGAATGCAACCAAAAATGACAGCTCACTGGGTTTCCTTTCGTATTCTTGAAAGGAAAAAAAAAAGTTATTTTTATTTGAGACAAGTAAAAGATAAGTAGAAATGGCATAACCTCAAAATAAATGGAAAGAAGAGACAGGACAGAAGAGAACAGAGACATTCTTTCACTTTCACAACACTACAGATGCCAATTTAAAAAGAGAAATTTAGTGGAGAAGTAACAAGGAAGTTGGAAAAAACTGTGAGGCATGAGGTGTCAGTGTGAGAAAGATAACTTGTGTGAGAGCAGACATGAGCTGGAAGGAGGAGTAACAGAACAGCGGAACTATAAGCCGAGACAGGAGGAAAAGAAATAAACACAAAAGATACTTGGAGGGTGAAACAGCAGCAACAAAAATTAACTGGAGCTGAAAGCAGTCAGAGGGGGATGTTTGAACACATGCAGGCTGCTGTTTGAGTCTCAGAGCTCCAGGATAGACAGAAACTTAAGTGTTTGGTTCAACTGCCTGGCGCTAGTACAGTAAGCTACTGTAAATAAAATAACCTGGTTAGATTCATCCTCACCTGTTCTCAGTGTCAACTAAGATACTGTGAGAGAAGTTTTCCATCAGGGCAATGCAGAAATACACAGTGGGTTTAATGCTATGACTTTGTTTGGATGGAGTGTAACCACAAGGAGCCTTTTAGATACAGAGCCATTGTTTTTCTTTGAGATGATTTGGATTTTTGTGCAGAAAGAGGAAGAAATATACCAAATTGCTTGTTTGTTTCCTCTTTATGTTCAATGTAAACAATATTGACAGTGTTTCAACTACAGATGAAGTTGAGAGAGCTGCACATAGAGAAAGGTTGCGATGAGATGAGAAACATCTTCATCATTTTGTGGGCAAGACCAAAGACTGCACCCGAGGAGTTGTTACTGCATTAAAAAGTATCAACACATGACTTATTTAATGGCAGAAAGCACCTGTCTTCTTGCCTCAGACATATCACTCTGGGTAAATGTAAGGTGTAACGGTGTGAAGAAAGGTTGCTTGTGGGAACTAACTGCTCCTTTAAAGTTTGGTTGACGGACAGCATGTGCGTGCGTATGCAGCTTTCAGCCAGGTGTAACTCAGATGGACTTCAGGCTGACTTACCTGCGCAGGGCCTCCTTGTTGTTGATGAAGCGGAAGTGAGCGGGCTCACAGATGAAACCATCTGAACGGCACGTGTCCACACAGGACTGACCCTCCTGAGATACGAGCAGCCTGAGAGAGCTGAGAGGCGGCCAAGCAGGTGGAGCTGTCACATTGGACGCCCAGCCAAGGGCTGTTGAATTGGGCAGGGGCAGAAACAGAGGTCCTGTAATCCTGCTGCCACCAACAGACCCCTGTCTAGAGAGGTTGGCTGAAATGAAGGGAGGCTCTGGGGCACAGAAGTCCTGGAGGTGAAAAATGTGGTGACATTGGTTTGTGCAGAAATATTAATGTGGTAGACTGTTGGAGGAATACCTACAGTAGGAGTGTGTTTATAGGCAGAAGAGTGAGGCAGCTCGGTAAAACACATACAGTATTAAGGAACTTGCCTGTCTTAGAACAATACTCACTGAAACTGTTTTTTTTTTATCATTCTTCTTATTCATACTGGCTCTCAAGATACCCCTTCCTAATTCACATTGCAATGCAGGTGATTGGAGACAAACCCTCAGTCATTCTAACGTTTCCATGAAGATGATATGAGGCTTAAGCAGTCTGAGTTGGTCAAATCAATCGTCCCTCTGCCAGGGTTCAGCAAGGGGAAGGACTGAGAATATGTTTATTGAGTTTGTTATATGTATGTTTGTTTATTTTTGGTTTTATTTTTACATGTTCAACTGAACTGAACACTGTCTAATGGAACAAAAAAGGGGGGTTGGTACTAATAAGACAAACTTTGATTATATACACTTGATTTGACAAACTCAGACTTCTGAAACGTCAACAATGTTCATGGAGTGAAGACTGTGGAGTATGTCCGCCATTACTTACATTGAAATCTCATACTGTCGTCATCAAGTAAACACTCTGAAGTTGCTCCACAATGCATAATGAAGGATTGGTTTTGTTTGCTTTCTTTTTTTTTTTTTTTTAAACCTGAATGAGCTGTATTTTATTCTATTGTAGCGTTCTTAGTTGTGACATAAACTCAGAACATTCCCCTGGAGCTCTCAGTGTCATCTACAACATCTTTCTCAATTTATCGTCTATGAAGCAGCTCCACACTTTATAGTTCATCACAAGTTTGAGTTTGAGCAATCTAGTTTTTGGATTTGGGACAGAGTTGATCATGTTTAATGATATGTTTGGACTGTCTCAGACCATAGCAAAAACATCTATACATTTTAGGGTTAGGGGTTAGGGGTTAGGGTTAGGGTTAGGGTTAGCGTCTAGTGCCCCTTTAAAAGTAAAGGTTGTTCAAAGAGCGAGTGGTTACTGATGTGTTTGCAGCAGGTGATGTTGGTGTTCTGTATTTTGGATGGGCGCTATACCACCACCAAAGCTGCTGGCTATATTACATATTGATAGCCTGTATAATATGCAGCCCGATTCTGCTATCCACCTACTGTAATTTCATAAAATAGAATAGATTGTTTTACACATGCAATTTATATATTATAGCAAGTCAAGCTAATGGATATCATAAAGAATTTTTCGCCCAGACTGGAGGATCAAAGATCAAAGCTGATGCAAGACGACTTTTGGTAAACATTATGTTTGTTCCCTGCAGGGGTAGGAGTGTAAGCTAAGCATAACTCAGGCGACTCAGTAAAAGTGTTTTGTTTTCCTTGGTTTGGATTTTGTGGTTGCCATGGTCACACGACAAGATGTGGCAGCATTTTTAAAAAAGTTCAACTCTCACTGTGTTTACATTGGAAAAAACGGTACTACTACTACTGTAATACTAATATTTTTTATCTGTATAGGACATGTGAAAGCCCGGCAAGGAGGGATGAGTTGTTTTGTATAGAACCTTTCAACCTTTTCAAAAATAAAAACAAAAATATGTAAAAAACATCCAAGATAGTGTGAGGGAAATTAAAAGAAGGTGCCTATCAAGCCAGCCTCGGCTGTTACAGCATGCCAGTGTATTATTATCAATGCGTATGTGCTGATGAATAAGTTTTCCTTAGTGTAGAAGAATAAGTGAAATAAAAAGGTTGACCAACTGTAAGCACTGGTCTCTGTGTTAAATCTTGATCGGGAATCTACTTGTAGCTTAACTTTCTCCTGTTTCTCCTCCGACAGTATAAATGCTGTAGTAGCGGTTTCTGTATCCAAACCAGCTACTAGTTAGGAGCACACGAAGACTGCTGAGGCACACCTCTGCAGTTTTTCTGACATCTAGAGTGGGATTATTAAAAAAAAAAAACTTTCTTTCAGCCCTTTCAATCCTCCATCATCATCATGGCCATGCGTCTGCTCTTTCTCCTCACTCATCCCTCCTCATTAGTGTCACGAGACCTTCTGCTTTAGAGCCGAAGGACAGATATGTGGTTTGTAATGAGAGTTAGCGTGTAGATTAATCACAAGTCCACATACATAGAGTACAGAGACACTGGCACACACTCACAGAGGCAGAGATACACGATGTTCTGGGTGTTGAATTCACACAATGATGAAATATTGATCAGAGTGGGGAGTTGGAGAGCTGGTGGAAAGAGTGTATATGACAGAGAGACAGAGAGAGAGAGAGAGAGAGAGAGAGAGAGAGAGAGAGAGAGAGAGAGAGAGAGAGAAAGGACTGAAAGAGAGAATCTCTGCATGTGTGTGTTCTGTTCAGAGCTCTCTGTACATTTACCTTGACATGGGCTGAACCTCACCTGATGCTGTATGTAAGCATGTACTCTCTCCAGCATCCCCTCACAGGTGTACTCATAAGGCAGATATGGCTCAACCTGAAGAAGACACAGGGACACACAAACACAGACAGCGCTCCATTATAATCTCCACATTTTGCACGCATCAAAATGTACTTTTTGTTGCTGTTACTTCATTATTCACGCCAATTGCAAAAAAATGTCTCCTCTTTTTGTTCATTTCAGCGATGAATGTTTCTATTGTCGGGTTTCTGCGAGGCCCATTCACAGTCTGCTACTGCTTGGAAACTCATTAGGCTTTATTTATATACCAATAGATCATCCCCTGCTGTGATGTGCCGTTTTTATAATTAAAGCACACTTTTGATTGGCCTAATTAGAGATGAGCTGGAAACACTATATAAACAGCAGATATTCTTTAGTGTTTCTCATTAATACATGTTCAATACGGAACAAACTGACACAAAGCTGGATAAATGTAAAATGGCTCCAAATGCAATGCTTGGATGAATACAAAGTGAATTAGCCTAATTATATATATATTTAAATGCCAATTAAAGTCCCATACTTGATTTAAAAGAAGTTGTTACAATAGTCTAACAAATGGAGAGATTGTTCTCCTCTTGTAAAGGTAGCAGCAGAGATCGAAGCTGCTTGTCTTTATGCCTCTTGATAATAATCTTTTCTTTCTGTCACTAATCTTTACTTTAGCAAGCAAAGGGTTGTAGTGCATGTTCTCATTGACAGGAGCGGCCTCAAGAGGTGTGTTACAACAACAGCGTAAGCCACAAAAATACCACAAACCAAATATATTGCGGTTTAAACAAAAACTTCAAACTACCAAACTTTTGAATTGTGGTACTCACCTCCTATTAAGGAAAATACCAATTTAATCGGATACAGCATTGAATATTGAAAAATAATTTGGCCAAAGACTGTGCAAAAGGCCTCCCACTGCAAACTACAGGTGAAAGTGATGCAGGGAGAAAGACTGAGGGAAAGAAACGAAAAGAGTCCGAAATAGGAACAGAGAAAGGAAAGGAGAAAAAAAACAAAGATGAGGAAGAAAGAAAGAAAAACACAATCAAAGAGATGAAGGATTTGTTGGAACATGAGGGCGTGTCAGTCATCTAGAAATTGCTTTGTCCTGCATGACTGAACATGAGCCTCTGCCTCATGCACGCCCGCCTGTGCACGCCCCCCGCCCGCACACACCCACACACACACACACACACAAAAAGACTCGCCAATGTCTGTAATGTGTGGGTACTGTGTTCTGATATGCCTGATCTATGCTGTCTCTCCAATTGCTTGTGTTTGGATAAATGAGAAGAATATTATCTGACTTTGTGTGTGTGTGTGTGTGTGTGTGTGTGTGTGTGTGTGTGTGTGTGTGGGGCGCATTCTGCCTCCAGTGAAGTGTGAAGGGGTTCATCAGCTCTCTCTCAGTGGCCTGACAGTGCAGACGGAGACAGGGCAGTCAGCCGGGGCTGCTGAACTGTAAACTGACAAAACACACACACACACACACACACGCACACGCACACGCACACGCACACACACACGCACAGATATCACCTTTATCGCTTAACTCCATACACGCCTTTTCTAATCTACTAAAGGCACAAACTATTACTGAATCTTTAACTGATCATGCAGACAGCTGTCTTCCAACTGCACATGATCCCTCTGTGCCCTCCATGCAGTGGAAATGAAAGCCTTGTTGGACCATTTCATCAGATTTTTCAATGAAATACAATATGGAATAAGCTAGATAGCTGAAAACGAAAAAATGCTAAAGCCACATTATTATGACTCGCGATTTCTTTCTTCTTTTTGCAGGAACCATGCATGAGTGCACTGCCTGAGACAATGCTTTCACTAGACAAAGCCATGTTCAGAATTGTGAGCCACGGCGTAATCTCTCATTTGGAGCGTCAATGTCATGCACCTGAAATCTTATGTTTTGTAAACAGACTTTGTTTGAGTTATAAAAGGTTTATGCTGTGTGCCTGGTTGGCACATTTTGCACTCTGAACACTTCTTTTAATGAGTAGGTAAGCTTTCGAGACAATGCAGACGTATAGTCGATCTGAGACTCCCTCTCTCTTTGCTTAAACATGCTTTATCGAGTTCACAGCTCCAACAAGAGGTCATGTACTTTACTGTAACTTCATCACAGCTCCCTGATGGCAAAGGCAAACACAAAACATAAACGCCTGAAAACAGAACAAGAAGTATCGTAAAATAATCGAGAAATGTATTATCACGACTCCAATGTTGCAAAATTGTCTTCATTTTTATTATAGTTTCTCTTCTTATTTCATGACGTACAGATTCTTATCAGGGAACTGAAAATGTCCCAGGTAGCCCCCAGTATTAATATTCAACTCAAGAAGGATGATTTCATGTGGTATCAGTGCAGAACATCTCTTCACATTTATGATACAGATGACTGATTTGACTGAAGGAGAAGCTCAAAGGATAGAAAAGGCTTTTTCAGTTTCAATTTGGCGTCACTGCCAGACAGCTTATCTACCTCAGAGAGAATTTAAAATACCAGCTTTACAATGTACACGCCTAGTTTTCTAACGTTCCAGTGCACAGTGGGTAAGAGTACCTTGGTCCTCATGATTTCCCTGATGGCAAAGTCGAACTCCAGGGAGTTGTTATAGTCCACCGTCATGACGTGAGGTCTGCCGATGTATTGCTCTGCATACGGGTGCTGGGATGACACCTACAGAAAACATATGCACAAAGTAAGAGCTCTATGTGTCTAAAATAAATGTCTTTACGGGTAATTGTGGGGAGTTGGACAATCATGATTGTTCTTTAAGAGATAATTTGTTACCTTTTATGTGGATGTGCAATCAGTGTTGATGGTAAATGTAGTTTATTGAAGCAATATATTCCTCAGTGCATGCAACTGTAAATTGACTGAGTAAGCTGCAGTTGCAGCAGGGCTGGCAAAAACTTTCTATTCAACTACAGGTAAAATATCAGGATGATGCATGTTTTCTGTCTGTATGAAATAACCACTTGGTAAAGCCTTTTTCTGTATACTCCTGTGTGAATTAAATTGGTAAATTAGTATTTTCTCATGTGGGAAAATGAACATAACAGTTTCATATATAAATTATAGAGAAAAGATAATTTTTCCAACAATGTTTTAATATATGATTTCATAATGATATGCTTCCAAGATGTTTTTCTCATATAAAGAATGCACTGACATATAAAGAATGCACTGTGCCAGAAGAATGCACTGCAAGAATTTTCTCCAAATAGATCGTGTTGTACCAGGAACGCCATGTTCCAGCCTCTTATCAAGCCCTAACATTGCCTGCTGCACCTGCAATTTGTGCCAGTTCTTTTAAAATATCTAATGAACAAAGTTACTTGGCAACTTAGGTGGCTGTGAAAACTGCAGTGGCCAAAATATTTTCATCAGTGACTAATGGTGGGGGAGTAATGAACATATGAGCATACCTCTCTAGAAGTGGGCTTGCCTCTGAAAAACTCATGATTGAGTGAGCTGTGAGGCAGGTGGAACTTGGGCTGCAGGAAAATGCAGCCATTGGCTATTGCTTCCAGAGGGGCCGGTCCTTCGTAAGGGAAACCAAAGCCAATGAAGAGCTAGAAAAACAGTCACCGATGTTATCTTGTAATCATGGTAATTAGCTTCAACATATTTTTAGATTAGAAAAGAAATGTATTGTGTGTGCATACATCAAAATCACTTTCTGGATAAATGTGAGCATACTGTAAAAGACAGAACTGAAGATTCAGACCAAGACTATATGCACTTAGAATGACACCATCAGTGTGAAATCAGCAGATAAAGTATGTATGTAAGCATTTTTTTTCTTTACTGTCTTGCCTTGGCTTTGCGCAGCAGTTGTTGCAGCTCATGCTGGGGCAGCAGGCCGTGGTTTTTCACGAAGGCCGGGACCTCTGGCGGTCTCTGAGTCTCATAGTACACTGTGCCGTGGACCTCCATGTACCTGTGGAGAATCTGCAGGAAACCCTCCTTGCCCTGCTGGGAGAGGATGGGGAAAAAGATAGGTTGGTGAGATCGAGAGTGAAGGGTGAAGAGGGGAGGGTGTAGGGAAGTTTTTCAGAAAAGAGCAGCAGAGAAAACATGATTAAAGAATCTGTGTCCAAGTACAGTGTGCTGTGTTTGTTTTGTCTCTGATCTTTGTGTGAGCTGCGTGCATAACTAATTTTATGTCAGTGTGTTTCTATAGTACAGTGCATCCTTGTTTGTCTCAAAATCTAAGACTGCATGTGTACCTTTTACATATGATCACAACTTGTGTGTCTACACTAGCATTTTCAAGTAATTTTCATGAGTTTTTTTTTCTTCCTAATAACCGCACTGCACATTGAGAAGACAATCAAACCTATTTGGAATATGTGTATTTTTGTGTTAGAAGCCCTTTTGCCATCGACTGTAAGAGTGTGTAGGTTTTTTGTATGACACTCATACCAGAAACAAGAAACACGTCCTACTGATACAGACTTCCGAGTTGACTTGAGAGATACAAAGGAGAATATAACAGCTGCAGGCTGTTAATGGTAAACATGCACATGAATGACAATGACTTCTGTCTAACCCCTAAACCGCTCTCAACTACTGCTACTACCGTCGTGTTTTCTCCCTGTTTTCCAAAAGATACCTTTTGGATACACGTTGGATAGTTGTAACCATCTTATTTTATGAACAAGTGAGAGGCTTCCTTGCACATGGCTTTAAATTGACCCTGAGGTACAGAATCTGGTATAAAAGCCTTTTGTAAAATCAACTGGCTATTCACTAAAAGAAAAAAGAAAAAAAAGTAATTGAACTGAGTGCAGTGGTTAGCTGATAGGTATCCCTTATATAAAATAAAGGCATTAATTGCACATGTTGTGCATTCATCTTTGCAAAGTTTTCTAGTATATATACTATAGTCTTTAAAATGTGTGAAAGGGGGAATCAGAGAGGCAAACTGTCAAAGTCAAAGTCAGGTAGAGCATGAGGATTGGGAGAGCAGAAACCGAACAGCATCAGTCAACAACCATAACTGGATCATATGAATGGAGCATGACCCTGATCCTGAGTATTGATCAGCTCTCGTGTGATGAGCAGATTATCGTATCCCTGTACCGTGGCGTGGCCCCCCACAGCCGTAATTGGAGGCTGTAGCGATCGATAGCTTCCTCTGTGAGGATTTTCCCAGCCAATTAGGAGATTAGTTCAAGCGCTAAGTGCAGCAGACAACATGAATTAGCAGAAGGTGAGACAGGAGTGTGTAAAGAGTGCAAATTCCATAACCTGGCTGCACTTGAAGCTTTCTCTCTCTGTGTCCAAGCTAACTCTCTTAACATGCATTGGATTAGGACTGTTTGTTCTGCTGCGATAGCTGTAACCAGCCATGACAGCAACGTGGATATTGTTTTTACTTTGTGGGTCTGTGTCAACATGGTAAAAATTAGGTCCTGGAGTCACAGACAGAGGTGTATTTGTATTAATTTGTTTGTTTATTTAAAAAAAAAAAAAAATGGGACACAATATATTAATGAACATTTACACGTTATATGTCTGTCTCTCTGTGGCCATATTTTGCCACTGTGAGAGTGTCACAACAGTGCACGATACAGTTACGACATGTTAGAGGTGTGTAGTAGGGATCAAAATGAAGTTTGAGTTCAAAGATAGGTGTGGTCTGAGCAAAGGCACGAGAAGTAGGGGGGTAAGTGCCCCGTTGTGCCCCTGGCCCAATTTGGCTTCATTACTGGTGTGATCCCATCACAAGATGGTCTCTAATTATCCCTCACATTGTTTTTTGCTCTATAGGGTTATAAGAAAGTTGTTTGCAGGGCATTCATTTGTTAAGTTTAATGATAAAGAGGAAGCGTATTTGTACATGCCTAATTTTCCTTACTGTTGGTATGCCTGTCAAGCTTTTCCGTTTTCGCATGCCACATGTTGTTTACGAAGAAATGGTGGCAGACTGAGCACACAAGATTCTTATTAATTTAGGAAACAATGGGTCCTTGATTCAGATAGAGGCAGAGAAAAGCAAGCTTCTCATTGTAGTCAGCAAAGCAAAAAATTATGAAATACTAGCTATAAATAAGGCGGGAACCATTTGAGACCACCAACATCATTGTGCATGCTGTATTGGCTACATTTGCCAAGGTATGTTCTCAGTTATAAGAAATTCAATCCTACATATTTTAAATGGCTGCCTGTCCTGGCAAATCCTTGTGCCCCTTGACAAGTGAAATGATAAAAAGATAATCACTATCATGCATAAAACACTTGTGTTCAGTGATGTCTGTTCCTGTGAATTCTGCAGTGCATCTGAGTGCACTTGTGACCACTAGTGTCTCATTGCTTTTTTGGATCCAACCCATGGACTGTATAAAAGAAGTGAAACCAATGTGGAAGTGCCTTAAACCAGCATTCTTACTAATAGCCAGCAGGGGACTCAGAAAGAAGTCAGTTTGTATAAAAGTCAATGTTTAAAATTACCATACATCCCACTTGATTTATTACCTCAGTTATTTTTTTCTTAATTGCTCTCATGGTTTCAATCGAGCTTCAAGTGTTCTTGATCTTGGAATTGACTATTTACTACCACGGCAACATGTGAGTCAGGACAGAGCATAGACTACATACAGCACAGCGAAACAGGTGAGCCTTAAGATAGATTTCAATGTTAAGTCTGAGGCACTTATCGTTATCGCCCTAATTCCACAGAGGTGGCCCCACTGCAGAGAAGGTACGATCCCTCATGCTCGCCAACTTAGTCCGTGGGACAGTGTGTAAATATATATAGAGGTACCTCATTTTAACTTGAATTGCAAGCCTATAAACAAATTGCAATGTCACCATATTTTATACAGTCTATGATTCAACACTAACACACTAATAGATGTCTTTGCATAAATACGTTTATGTCTTCCTTGAGATGTATACAGAGTAACTTTTGCTTTTTTGCAAATGCGTACACTGTGAGATGTCCTTAAAAGGAATATGTGGTGAAAGTAACAGGCTCTTACCTGAAGCTTATGAAGATCCAGCCCGATTCACCATAAGAGAAAGAAAGAAAGAAAGAAAGAAAGAAAATCAGATAAAAATGTAGGTAAAGAATAGAACAATAGGGAAAACAAAGAAGAGAAAGGAGACAAAAATTACACATTGTCGTACATTTTCCGCCTTTTCACCAGGCTTTTGTTGATTCGTTTTTTTGCACTTCTATAACCCCCCCATCTCACTTCTGTGCTTGTCTCTATCACATGCCACAACTATAAAGATATGCAGGGAATTGTACAGGCACACAGTGGAAAGTACTTGCAGCAAACATCTTCATAATCATTTCAACAATGGAGGCACAACTGTTCCGCTCCACAATAAGCAAAGGAACAAGCAGGCAGCTTTTGAGAGGAAAATTGCCTGTAAATTAAAGCTGCACAATTGTGTATATAGAGCCGCATGGAGCTGAGCTGTAATGGTGCAAACAGTGGGGGTGTGCAAAATGCTGTCATTGGATTTTTCTGTTAACACTGCAGTATATTGTGGGGTTAGTGTGTGTGTTTGTGTGTGTGTGTGTGAAAGAGAGAGAGAGAGAGAGAGAGAGAGAGAGAGAGAGAGAGAGAGAGAGAGAGAGAGAGAGAGAGAGAGAGAGAGAAAGGACTGAAAGAGGGAATCTCTGCATGTGTGTGTTTTGTTCAGAGCTTAGTTCAGAGTCTGCATGTATCGACGTTGAAAGAGACTGCTGTATAAGGAAATTCAAATTAACCTGTAGTTGCCTGCATACGTATAAGTACAATGTGTGGGTGTGTATTCTCTGTATAGACTGTGTCGCCCTCCAGGAAATGAATTTACTTTTTACATAAAAAAAACACTGAACAGTGATTTGTTTTGTACCTTCCACATGCTGGCCTCTTTCCCGTACACCACGGCCATGTTGTTGACTTTGTTCTGCTGGATGCTCCTCTTCTCCGTCTCATTCAGTTCCTCCGAAACAAAGCCCATGAATGAGTTGTCTGGTGTGTGAGCTGAATGTGTATGTGTGTTTGAGGGTAGTAAGGTAAGGTGGGATAGTAGTAACGAGAGAGAGAGAGAACAACACAGAAAGAGAGAAATAAAGTTGAATTGTTAGACAGTGAAGAAATACAGAAAAAGAGCCCTACATCTTTATTTGCTTCAGTTCAGAGGCTAAGTCAGTGTGATTATCGGCTCCCTAAGTTTTATAAACAGTAATTGTCATAAAGCTAGCTGCTGCTGGCTGTGTGAGGCTGAGATGGTAATGGTAGTTTTCCAAATACTAGGGTCGGGGGAGAAATCGATTCTTAGATGCATCGCGATTCACTCTAGAAAGTTTATGTCTTGATGCAGAAATGTCAATTAACAAAAACCCAGTTCTCAACATTGTTATCGTCCAACTTTGTTCCTTACGGCTGAACCATTTGGACGATCAAATGTAACCGACGTAAACACGTGCGTTGAGTTCACGTTTAAGGGTAGGCTACCTTGAGTTTTTGGTGAGGAAGGCTAAGCTGGAGCAACCGCAAATTGCACACAATCGTACCTGCACTGCTGGCATAAAAAAATCACATGAGAATGATTTGACTGAAGGGAAAATGGACCTTGTCTAGAGCGAGACTGTATGCAAGTTGTCAAGCACACTTTAGTTTCTTCTCTCGTTGATATATCTCGTTATACTGATATATCTCATTGTTATAACATATATCATTATAGCAGTTGTTAGCTATTCCATTTGTTACTACTTTTGTATAAATAAAAGTTAATGGAAGAAAATTCATTTGTTTATTTTAATCATGGATTTTACAACAAATATTCCATGTTTTAAAAGTAGCAAGTAGTCAAACAGTGAGAAAAACACACTTTATAGAAATCAAAGTTGTGATGCATTGTTGATCATTTTATAATCGCATCTTAGCTCTCTGAACCAGTATTGAATCACGAGGTATGCAGAGATTATCACCCCTACAAAGTACTGAATTTAAATTTACATTATCAAAACTTTTTATTGCATACTTTCAGTCCCTTTTTGCAGTGTACACTCCTGCTGTTCTCTCAGTTAATATGTAGTAGCATGACACAGGCAATAAAGGTTGAGTCAGTCCTAATAGCATAGGATAGTGTGAAATGTGGGCGTCTACAGTAGGCCGCATATTGATGTTATAGTGATTCTGCTCTTGAGTGCCAACAATAGCTGAGAGAGCAGGACCTTGTTGAGAAGTAAATACGAGAGCAGAAGAGAGTGAAGTAGTCAAGCTTTCGTCAAGACCAGCAGATCAGAATTATTGTGTAGCATGTAACAGAAAAAGAAAAGCAAACGTGAGGAAGAACAGATACCGCTCGAAGCTTTGGTGTTGCTTAAAATAGACACATTACTCCAAATTAATGTGAACAAGCAGCCAGACCTGTCGAAGAAAGTGAAAACAGTGTCAAAACTGGTGACAGATCTGTGTGTGTGTCTGTGTGTGACAGTTCAGACTTTTAAATTTCATGTTTTGAAATAATAAAACCTAAATCCTTGTGTTTTACACATTAAAAGATATGAGATATGATGTGAGAGTTGAAAAACATGTTTGTGAATCCTATTTATAATGCCATGTGTAAATCAATATGATCCAATCTGTAAAATCATTAGTATATTGACAGTATGTGTAGGGTATTATAGAAGATAAAAAATGAATTAACTCAAGATTTTTTGTTTATGAGGTTTTGTTCTTACGGAACATGGTCATGTACTGCCTGGCGTTGAGGTTCCAGTATCCCCAGTTGGTCCGGTAGCCGTGTAGCGTTGCATACTCCTCATGATTGTAAGCTGGCTCCGTCCCAAATGTGTCAATCACTCGGATATGACATCTGTAAAGACACAGCACACCCACCTTAAAACAAAGTGTTCCATTGTCATGTTTGTAATGATGTCATTATAGCTATGCTATACAGTGTTATCAAGCATTCAAGACCGGTTTATACATGGATAGAGTTATAAATGTTGACAAAAAAACAAGCTTGCATAAGCAATAAGCAAAGTAATACAATGACAAACACTAAAATTGTCCTTTTATTTGCTTGCAGGTACATTATAAAGTGTTCTCAACCATTGGTTAGTGTCTATATATGGCTACTACATTCTAAAAATGGGTCTGGTTTTAGTAAAGTGTTGCCAAAATATTCGATTTGTTTTGTGTTGACACACAATGTATGGTAACCATATAAAGGAATATGATGCTTCTTCATCATGTGTACTGATATACTTATTTCATAAAAGATATTTAGGCAATCAGTACTTAACATTAAGTAATTTGTGTGTCACGTGCGTCACTTTATTGCTGTCTCATTTTCCACAAAGTTTGTTAATGTATTTTAAGGTGCAGCTGAGTAAATCAGAAATCCTTAATCTACATCGGATCATTCTCATTTATTTTTGGAGCTTGGCGACCTCAGACAAATCTAAACTCTGTCTACCTTGCAGGATATGCATGGAGGGCTGTCCCAGGTGCTGACTAAATTACATGCTAGGTTTACACGCATTGTGAGCTCTGCAAGGCGCAGCACAAATCTGTCGTGCACTTTAAATCTAGTAAATCAAGTATACCTAACCTTGTGTGGTATAAAGATTTCTGTTTTCAGCTTTGAAAAGAGGCTTAGTAACAGAAACTACTAACAGCACAAATGCTAACAATATTCAGCACAAAAAGTACCTATATAATGGTTTGTCACTAAAAAACAAAAGACAGACAAACAATTGAGCAAAAGCCAACAAAAGTTACCAAGTGCAGTGTGGGAGGCTTGACATGAAAATGACAAGATGAAAAATAAATAATAATTGTGAGATAAGGGTTGCAATCACAAACCAATCGAATGCTTAGTAACAGAGCATGAAAACACTGAGGTTGTACATCAGGGCATATGACAGAATCACACGCACAACTCACTATGCCCTTGTCTGTACAAGTGAGTGTGTTCAATCTGACCAGTCTGTTAGCTCAGGGGGATTAACAAGAGTTAAAGGTGGCAGAGTCCACTTTCTCAGCTCTGACAGATAACTGTGTGTGTGTGTGTTTGTGTGTTTGTATTCAGTTGAAGGAGAAAGAGTGAGATAGTTCAATGACATTATTTATTTAAACGTCATTTAGCAGTTTTCTGGCACACCACAGGTCCTGCAGTAGTACACAGGTATTTACCCTCACCGGCCACTTTATTAGGGCACCTGTCCAACTGCTTGTTAATGCAAATTTCTAATCAGTCAATCACATGGCTTAATGCATTTAGGCATGTGGACATGGTCAAGACGATCTGCTGCAGTTCAAAGCGAGCATCAGAATGGGGAAGAAAGGTGATTTAAGTGACTTTGAACATGGCATGGTTGTTGGTATTATTATTAATATTATTGTTATATAATTGGTATATTGTATTATTTCAGAAACTGCTGATCTCCTGGGATTTTAACACAACCATCTCTAGGGTTTACAGAGAATGGTCCGAAAAAGAGAAAATATCCAGTGAGCGGCAGTTCTGTGGGTGCAAATGCCTTGTTGATGCCAGAGGTCAGAGGAAAATAACCAGACTGGTTGGAGCTGATAGAAAGGCAACAGTAACTCAAATATCCACTGGTTACAACAGAGGAATGCAGGAGAGCATCGCTGAACGCACAACACCACCTACTTTCTAGCAGGTAATAGCAGCAGAAGACCACACTGACACTTTATTAAGCACCAGGTGCACCTAATAAAGTAGCAGGTGAGTGTATTTTCACATGCCAACATTATTATATGTTTAGATGTAAGATAAGTGCATTATCTTTTCATTGTATCTTTAACCTTGCAATTTCCAACATTTCCTTTAGTTATTGTTCAGAACTGAAGTTGTTGTTTTAGGTAAATATATAAATCAAAATGATCATTTATCTATTTGATTAACATGTAAGTGCAGCAATGGTGATATATGCAAGAGTCCTAAAGGACTTCTGATGCAATCAGTTGTCTGTTTGCCTTTCATGTGACAGCAGTCCCCCGAGAATCATCTGTTCAGACAGGTTTGTAACCACATCCTTAATCAAATAAAGCAAGTCTTGTTGTTCTGTTTAATGGACTGTTGAAGCTGCTTACAGAAGAGAAATTGCCTGATGGATTTCTTACTGTATACTAATCAAACTAAAATATAATATTACAATCCTGTATCCTGGAAATATCTGGATGAGATGTCATGTTTTCTGTATTCAAGGCACGTATCCCTTTGAATGAGCAATGTCATTTCAACAGTGATTAGAGTGTAAAACTCCTTTACTAATGTATTTCCAGTCTAGTGTCTCACACACAAAAAAAAATTGTCGGATCTCTAACCTTAAATGGTCACAATTTCCTAGAGCAGCAATTAAATTTACATTCAGGCATCTGCTGCAAAGACAGGGCGCTTGAGTCAGTGTTTATCTATTTTCAGGAGATAGTACTTTGGAAGCTTCAATGCAGAAAAGAAAAACATTCCCCAGAGGGCATTCTAGTCTTGATAAAAGACAAGGTGAAGCCCCAATCTTGTTTGACACTTCTAACATATTTCTGTCAATGACTGCAGCATCCAAGGGGCCAACCACTAAATTGACAGTGATCTCGGGAAGGAGCATATAAAAATGGGCTGATCTGCAAGAGAGTAAAAACATGCACTTATCTGTATAGCTTGTTTTGAAGCACTAAGGATTAGATTCTGTGGAAAATGTGTGTCTATTTGAAGGGGTCAGAGAGAGCTGACAATGAATTATTAATAACAAATGTTAGTTTCTCTTGTCTCTGCGTTGTCTCCCTTCCTCCCTCTCTCCAACCTGCCCTGTGCTATCACATATCACCAGCTCTAAAACGGTGAAAATGTTTCTGCCTTAAGATAAGAGATCCCTGAAGGGAGGGAAAAAAAGAGGTATGGGAAGAAGAGGGGATAAGCGGAGGAGTAGCTGAGCTGAATATATATCGGGAGATCAGAGTAGGGGGCTAATCTGGGTTAAACGGCTGCTCAGCAAGGCTCAACAGTCCTCTGGGGTGAAGGGAATATGGGAGGGTGCTGGTGTGTTGTCACCTACAGTGAGGCTTTGGCTTCAGGGGAGTAAGACAAATCAAGATTTGTCTGGAACACAGACCCTTTAATTTTAAGCAGTTTTTTTATAATGCTTTGCCCAGTCCAATGGGCAGTTAAGATCTTCAATCAAGTTTTTTTTAGATTACAATGCCCATCATAGGAGCATTTGTAGCTAACCCACATCAGTACACTCAACGCAACATTGGTCTCAGATGCAGGATGCACTACAACAATTATTGGCTGTCAATCCAGAAGCTTCTGTCCAGTGTCCATCTTTGCTTCCATCTCTGTTGCTCTCTTTTCAAGTTTGAGGAAAAAGCAGTTACAGCCTTAGGGAGACAGCATAATGACACTCAGACAGTCACACAGACTTTTTATACACAACATTTCACTGTATGTCCTTTCCACGACACCCTAACGTTTCCTTGTACTGATGACTGGGATGATGAAATTAAGTTTCAGATGTCACTGATTATTAATATTATTTGGTTATTGTGTAATGTAATGAAGCTTGCCTACGTCAAACAGTCAAGTTGCATTCTACATCCATGTCTGTTCAGACTCATAATATATGCAGTGAAGACTTTAAAGGAATTAAGAACGTTATTAAGTGTATTTTATGGGAAAATGGAAGTTATCCCTAGTGAATAAATTACCATTGAGAAACATGCATTTTTACAGAGTAGAGAGGAGTGGTAGAGAGCTTTGTCAGTTTAAAATGATTCATGTTATGCGGTGTGTACCTTTTTCTCATTCTTCCATTCTTTCAGAGTGTAGTGATGTGTACAATAATCCATCTTTCATCCATCATTTATCTCCCATTCCTCTAGCAGATGCTGTGGCTTACCAACTATGTTAAACCCTTTAGTTTTAGACTTTGTAAGGTAGAACGTCTTGAGCATACTGAACTGGAGCCATGGTTTCACCTACATGATAATACGTTTTCATGTGACAGTACAATTTGTTATACAAAACTCAACTAAATGTGATTCTTTACATTTTTTTCCCCTTACTCCCATACACATGCAATCAGACTGCATGGACATTTAATATACTAATATAAATTGAGGTAAAGGCATGATGTTGTTATTACTATAAATATTATAACCATACCTTAAGGCTTGATGGTTTTGTTTTATGTTTGCATTATCTTAAGTTCTGTATGTCACCGTGTTTTGATGTTTATCTGTGTGTAATTGTATCTTATCTCTGTTTCTATTATTCGTGTATAAAGAAAAGAAACATTTGGATTTTTGCTGAAGCAACTTAAAATTATTGTTGCATGGAGCAGCAAACAGGACCCACAAGTCATCAGTATCTATGTTTTAGAGAAACTCGTATTCCGAATGACTTAAAGTGAGTTTGAGCGAGATGACAACTGTACCGTAATCAAAACAAACAACCAGCTACTGATACCTTAATGAAACCGGCTCTTTTGTGAAAAGTTAGTGATGTGTCCCCAAAGAGTTAGCAGACTCCAGAGGCGCACAGATAATTTAGGTCATCTTGTCTCTTAGTAAGGAGCTTTTTTTTGTTTATTTCCTTTTAGGTGTTCCCCTGAATATCTTCTCTGGCCTGCCTCTATCAGACCAGTAAATTCAGTATGCAGAGGAATCAATATGCTTGTCCTATTATCAGATGAGTTGGTGATATTTAAGACTGATCTCCTATCGCCTATCAGCATCTTTAAAAGGAACATGTGTGCATTTACACAACATCCCATGCACACGCAATCACACAAACAAAACAACACACTGAACAGGACAGCATGGTGTTGTCCAGGCATAATAAATGAATGTGGATGCTGCTGGGAACATAAAACAAAAGTAATTAAAGGGAGCTGAAGGGCCCCAAAGCTCAGAGCACTTGATTAATTATGCCTTTCAGCACAAAGGACTCAACTAGACTGGCCTAACCTGACGAGGCAAGAGAGAGAGAGGGGGGGGGGGGGGGGGGAGAGAGAGAGAGAGAGAGAGAGAGAGAAGGAGAGAGGGTGGGAGAGAAAAAGAGAGAAGCGAGGAGGGTGGGGGGAGAGAGAGAGAGCAGGGGAGAGTCAAATATACGAAAATATGATAAATGGATTAAGAGTCAAGACACAAATGCCTGATAAATAAAATATAAACGTAAAAAACGGAGAGGGGGAATATACAAATAATTGTCCTTTTCTTGCTTTGGATCAAAACAAAAGATTGGTGTGTTACACACTCTATACCTGGTGTTAATTTTTGACTTAATAATGTGCTGTGTGTTTATATAAATCTGACCAAATAATTTAATATCCTGGGCATACTTCTTCATATATTTGAATACGCAAAGCGCATCCTCTCGTAAAAGTGAGGATAGATGTTCCTCGTTCCGTCTGTATTGCTGAAACATTCAGACAATTCCCTCATAGCGAGCTTCTAGGCGAACAAAAGAGTGTCTATAACAAACACTAAAAGTCACATTCTGTTAGGGAAAGCAGAAATCAAGACTCCACACGGTAATGACAGAGTGGGAGGACTGCTGACCTCAGCAAGCAATTAGGTGCAGACTGCTGGCTGGCTGGCATCTTGTCTGGAGGGATTGTGAGATTGTGTGTGTGTGTGTTTGTGTGTTTGTGTGTGTTAGTCTGGGAGAGACAAATCATGAGAAAGAAAGAGCAGCAAAACAGGTTGTGTGCTGGGAAAATAGCTCCCCAGCACACCCGTAATGCATTTCCCTCTCTCATAATTGGATTTTAAAAATACATGGAGCGGTCCTTTATATGTGGTGTCAAGTTGACTCGAGATACCTTCCACTTCTCTCCTTTTTTTGTGTCATCTCTCTTTCTCTGTTCTCTCTTCTCTTCTTTGTTGCCACCTCTCTGCACACATTCAATGTTTTATCTCTTCTTTTCTGTTTCACTTTTAACCTCCTACTCAGACATGCCCTCTCTTCTTTTAACTTTCATTGTTACTTCTTAATGCTGGGAGCAAGAACAAGGGAGGCAAAATGTCAACCGCTGCTACTACATACACAGGGTAGACAGAGATGCCAATGTATTGCACTGGGAAGGATGGTATTGGGACAAGTTTAGCTTTCTTAAGGGACTGGAGAGGACACGGCTCATGCTGAACCTAATGTGTTTCTGATGCAACAACATGGAAGAACTCTGAAGACATTATGATGTGCTCTGCAAGATTGTGCAGCTGATCTTTTCTTTCAAACCCACTGTTGCACTTCATGGCCTAGCTTCCAAGTTGTCCATCTTTGTCACATTGCCAAAAGCCATTAAGCTCACTTCTCTAACAAAAACACCCCAAACTTTAACGTCCCACTAATCTTTCTTCTTTCTCATGAGGCAGATGTCTTGCTGTCTCTTCTTCTTTCTTAATTTAATTTAACCCTGCTGCTGACAGTGAGTCTTAAAACAGCAGCAATAACAAGCTACGGAAACAGGGTTTGATTGGACGAACTAATGTATGTGTCCAATGTGCATGCATGTTAATTTCTCATACGCCTCTCCTTGTTATATTTATATTATTCTTGCTGAAAAGAGCAATGGTGCGTGACAGGTGGTTCAATGTCAGTTTGTGTGTGAGTGTAAAGTTGTTCCGTTTCATACCAACATGTAAAATCACACATTTGACGTATTAGTGGATGGAGATGAGTGGTTAGAGTTAGAGAGATGGCAGATGTATATGTGTGCGTGTGCATGTGCAGGAATGTGTCTGTCAGAACAAGTGTGTGAATTTAACAAGCTGAATGAATTACAGTCGGACATCTGGACAGAGACATGTACATCTTATTACCAGCAATAATGAATCCATAAACACAGCCAATAAACGTACCTGCCGGCCTGGAAAATTGCTCTCACACACTCACACACACACACACACACACACACACACACACACACACACACACACACACACACACACAGGAAATGTAGTTACTAAAAATGACAATGCACATCCACTTACTTGTGTTTCTTGAGTGAGAGCCCCATGTGTTGCTTCATCTGCTGCATGCCATGGTAGTCAGTGTAAATGAGGTCAAAGGGCAGCGGGCCAGTCAGCGGACAACTGCCTCTGCCTGGGGGCACACCGAGGAACCTGCAACACACACAAAAAAAACCCACAGAGTTTAGACAAACATTACCCAGAGAGAAGAGAGAAGATTCACTCCAAAAGTAGTATGGACAATAGAGGAATGAATAGACTGCTCTTCAGACATGCTCTGAAGTTCATCCATCATCCAATCATTCATTGTTGACTTGGACAAAAACAATTTAGTTTTGTTATAGAAGGGGACAGTAGAGATGGTGAACATACAGTACAGCAGCGTTTTCTGGAAATCAAAGGCATTAATTGACGTGTGAAATGGGGGTGCTGTGGTTTCACTTATTTATTCATTTATTTTGAAAATATGTATTAGTTCTCTATTACTTTCTTCTGTGAAACAAAGTGTATCTATTGTTGACATAATAATGGAAGAGACATGGGTCAACTTCTACCAGTCCATTACATCATCACTGGTCATCAACCAGCCCGAACTCTAATTATAGAGAGCAGAGTTCTGTCGAGCCACATGCAGCAGCTAATTAGAAACAGTGGAAGCCTAGAGTCCAGATTATAGTTAATTACTGCTGCTGCCTAGTTATCAAGTATGGGTCATTTTGGGTCACAGTTTATCTCATAGATGTGGTGTAATTTATTAAACTATTATAATATAGACCTCAGATGTGATACTGTAAGGGTTTTCTAAAGCTTGAGGGTTTAAAAAGTAGGAAAATATTCTCATTGCGCTCCACTTTTATGGGTCACATAATATCTAATAATAAGCCTGTTTGCTCTTTCTGATTCACAATTATCCTACCCTTTGCTGTTTTGAAAAATAGTGGGCTACTGTTCAACTTGCTTACTGAGATCACAGTCATCCTATACTGCACATTGGCTTTCTCTCCGCACCCCCTAACTTCTATTGCCTTCTGGTATCTTAATGCATTTAAACCTGACCACATAGGTGACTTAGCTGGCTCAAAGTCTGATGCTTATTACACAAGTTTACTAATAAGACAACATATCTTATTTTGTGTATTGCTTGTGGCACGGCTCTACACAATAATCTGTTGTTTGGTCCACCACCCTGGTCCAGATACAAATAATGTGTGTTGGATGGATTGCCATGACATTTTGTACAGTCATCTGGAAAACAGGGTGTGCTGAATCACACATTCCTATCAGAAGAACTGAGTGGTTAGCAATTAGCATTTATAGCTGAATAGACAAAGAACACCATTGATTGACAGTCGATCTCTGAGAAGTGCCAAGGTGGAAGCACCACAGCAGTGAGGTCTTACAGTCGGACAAAATATTGAACATTTTCAGCTGGGACATGTAGCTCTATGGCTCGCTCTGTTGGTGGGTCCACAAAAATGCCCCCACCCTTTGGCTGCCACAGTTTTCGCCGTAGGAGGCTAAAATTTGGCTAGGAGGTCAAGTTTTTGTGTTTGTGTTGATGCCAACTGGCTAAAAGGGGACATGGTTGGATTGATTCATGTACATATGTGGTCACAGCTACTGCGACTATGCGCTTGTTGTTTTAAACAATCTTACCAGAGGTAAACCTTGAATGTATGCCTCTTAAAGAATTCAACGCCTCTAACCGGGAGGTGTTAAGCTCAACCTGCTGAGCCAAGCGCAACATAAATGAGAGAAACAGACTGAAAAGATGGCAGCATGAGGCCAGAGCTGGAGCACAGCATGAAGAGGGACAACGACAACAACAGCATGGTGTGCTCATATGATAAAGACCACAGGATTGCCCTTCAAATAAACTGCATTACAAAGTGACCCAACAAGGTTATGTGAAATAATCAAATGCCCATCACTATTTACCTCTCTACTTGTTTTGAGAAAGTTAAAAATCTAATTCCCTGGAGTGGTTAGAAGTGTGTTTGCTGATCAGGTAGAAACGTATGGGTTATGCTGAGTTCAATCAAAGTCAAACCAGGGAGGCCTTTGGCAAAATATAATTCAAACAAACAGGATGAAAAGAGCTGAATGCGTAATGACCTGGCTGAGTTGAACCTTACAGCAGCAACATCAGCAACAACAACAGCAGATGGTAGAGACGTAGAGAGAGAGGGAGAGAGAGATAAAGAGAAAGAGAGAGAGATAGAGAGAGAGATTGATGTGGTGAAGTTGTGTGTGTCAGATGCTTAACTGTGTAAGTGCATGCGTGTGATATATATATAAAACTGCAGTGTTGTAAGATCCAAATGCCTGCCCGTCTGTTTATGATACATACACGCCAACCACTTTTGATTACAAGACTTTGAAGACACACACACACCCACACACACACACACACGCATGCATGCACGCCAGAACATACCAAAGGAGAGAAGAGATATACGTTTTTGATGTTCTCTGGCCAGTTTCACATCCGTGTTTGACTCCATTTAAACTTATTGATTGACTGAGGGCCTCTCTGTTACCGTGCCGACAGATCTGCTATTGGATATCTGACCTGTGAGTGGTCTGCAAGCTCTTACTTAGCTCTTATTTCTGTGACAGATGAGGCCAGAGGCTAATGGAGACTGTAATGCAATTCGTACCCCCTGTGAGTTCTACCCTACTATGCTAGTTTTACGTTGGAGTCTTCTCGGCAGCACCGATAGTCCAAAGGGTCATTTGATAGTGTTGTAAAGCCGCACTTAAAGGAGTTGTGCCGGCAGCTTCTAACCAAAATGTGGTATTTCTGTAAACCCACAAAGCCAGAGTATGGTTTCTACACATAAAGGTACAGTGGCTGTTTTTGTCTGGTGTACTCATAATTAATAATGCTTTTGGTTTAACAACGCTTTTTAAAGGATAGGTTCGCATTTTTTCATTTTGTCTGTCTTCAAATAAATACTCAAATGTCCATATGTATATTGAAACGGCTTTGATCTCTGTAATTGTTCCTCCTGTACATTCCGTCCTTCCTAATGTCTCTTACATTTCAACCCACACAGGCAATAAAAGGTTTGAAAAACACATCTGTAATGTTGCCTGCATCCATGCATTTTAGAGGCTAGCCACCATTTGCGGTTTAAAGCCCTCTAACACATTATGGAAAAGCATGAGGGCATTTCAAGTGTGCACTCTGCCTGGAGTGTGGGCCTCTCATTAGTACTGTTCCATTAGAGATGCTGCCCCTATCCCTATAGATAATGGAGAACTCTCATAGTTAAAGAGTCCTACTAGAAGAGTCCATTCAATGAGTATCAAAGGCTGTACTGAATTAGGTTCTCAAATGAATCTTCATGCATGAGTTTTCAAAGTCCGTCTTCATATTTTGTGACGTCATCACCATAAAAGAAAAAAATCCTTGGGTTGCAGCTGTTCAGAAACGTTGAGATTCAGCCAACATATTATTCTGATTAAATGAGTATGTAGGCAGCAGGCTTATCTAATAAAAGCAAAATATAATAAAAAACATAATCATGCCTTTATGTTGCATTAACAACAAATGCGAATGACACAAATACAATCGCTTCAGACGCTTGTATCGCGCCACTTGCTCACAGTTGTCACATTTTTGATCAGTGCTTCATTCGCGTCAATTGCAGGTAGCAGCCGAGGCGGCTGGCTAACTGAAGCTAACTGTTGTTGCTGTTGTGCTAAATGGGGAGTTATGCTAGTGCTAAAAGGGATCTGAATAATTTTAAAAGAAGAGAAATGAGCTCTCAGAGGAAGTGTGTGGCTCTTAAAAGAGTTGTTATGTTGTAGTGAGATCAGGCCTCCAAAGCCGTACAGGTTGCTGCTGGTCCCCTCCTCAACTTCACTCTGCACTGACGGCTTTCTTCTTCTTCTTCTTCTTCTGGATTTCTGGCAGAATAGATGTCTAAAGGCACGTCACTGCCATATAGTTATATCCATTATATTATATCCACAGGAACAGGCTGGTTTCCCCCAAAGACTGCAACAATAGTGGCTTTAGTGCGTCCAGTGAGCCCCTGGATGTCTCAAGAGAACTTTGATGACGCTTACCGCAATCTCAACGCTGATTGGCTTCAAAGTTCAATATTTTTAACTTTATTCACTTTGCTTCACACGCCCCAGACGTGCAAGACGCTCTAGACGCTTCATTAGCGCTACATCTTGTCGTGCCAGATGCTCCATTCGTGCCGCCTCTGCCTGAATTGCGTGTCATCGCACCATTTACATTGATCTTCAATGTAGAGTTGTCACTCAATTCGCGTTTGGTGTAAACGCCCCATTAGGGTTACAGCAACATTATGCTAATAGTAGTGTAGCCCTATTTTCTATCTGCAACTGTGTAGAAGCAGGTTTAAACAGAATAAATGTACATGCAAAAAAAATAAAAAGCTACTCAGCATTCAAATGTTGATTTAGAATTTGAATGTTAATGTAATGATTAAACTCTTATTCGGTGCAGCCCAATAAGAAGCAAGCACATTTCAGAAATGACAGGGGAAAGTATGCTGTCTACAGCATCATTTACTGTAGACTTGTTACATTAAATTATGCCTTAGAAGCTACACTGATGTTCCCAACACCGAACTCAGAGTTACAACATTTGGATTCTTAATGGATTCTTTTCTTATAAAGCTTTAGAGAAAACACTTAAAGGGGTGCTTACAAGGCCTCATCACGAGGGCTTGCTTGCTTGGTACATCATTAATACTTATATATCTACGTGCAAAATTGTTCTCTTAAAAATAAATCTGAAGGTCAACGATGAGCTCTCTCTGTGGAAATGAGGAGAGGGTGCAACATAGAAGAGTAGGAGAGGAAGAAAAGGTTTGAGAGGAGGATGAGGAAGGAGATAATGTATGAGAGGAAGAAAAGGACAAGGAGGGAGAACATGAAGTTTTCAACCATGGACATGTTTTTTTTTTATTACGAGCAAGGTATTCAATTGAAACTGTGTGGTAACTGTGATGTTTTCTGCTTTTTTCCGTTTTAAAGTATACATTTTGCTAAACAGAGGTAAGAGATAAAACAGATTAGCATACAAGGGGTGTTAATGTCATTCTAACAGAATGAGCTCAAAGCTTGTTTCAATTCCCAAAGTACACACCACGTATTATTCTGTCTATAATACTCTTCAAAAACCCAGTGAAAGAAGCTTTTATTTTAGGGGTGTGGAGTTGAGGTGACAATCAGTGCTTGTGTTCATCTCAAATAAGGAAACTAATTGGAAAAGGGAAGGCACACCTGGCATGTGATTGGATGAACCATCTGTCAATCTAGCTCTTGCCAAAGTCAATCAGTAGAAGAGAGAAAACATCTTTTCCATCGAGAAAAGCCATTCAGTGTCGTTCTCTTCCTTCAATGAAGTTAAACTCTTCAGCTCTTGTAAAACTGATGCAATTGCAGCATCTAAGCTAAACTCTTTAGGAGCCTCCATTGTTGTTTTGAATGAGCAGTTGCCTCTCATGACGTTCACGTCACCCCCCCACTCCTCCTCCCCTCTCAACTGCCAGTAGCTCCTCACAGGATGCGGATTGGCCAGCTCACTTTTGCTCTGAAAACAAATGCATTACTTGGAGCCCAACAAGATTGATTTTTGTTGGACATTTGGAGCAGCCAATCTTGTGTGATCTTTTGTTATCGTGAGAATTCAGCTGCTGTGCAAGGTTAGTTTATCAATGTGTCAAGTCTGAAAAACAATCCAATTAGGATGACATGTTGAGGCTATTTGCTTGGAATCAATATCAGACTGCATTCATTTTCACATTATATTATATCAACATATATCCTTATCAACACTTTGTATCACACAGTCAATCAAGGACATAGACACAATTTCATCAACTGCTACACCATCTCTGGTTATGTGGTGTGGAAAGCTAGCATTAACACACACACTATATGTACAATCCATTTTCATTATGCAGCGCTGGAGCTCAGTCAGGCCTTTTGTTTGCCTGCAGATGTATATCAGTCACTCTGCGTGTAAGTCTGTCTGTCTGTCATGACAGAGAGGAGGGGGGGAATGAGAGGAATACTAACTGGGATTAAAAAGAAAAAAGTAAGACGGACAGAAAATAAATAAAGAAAAACAGACTGTTATGTGCCAACAGCTGAGAAAACAGCCGCATAGCAGAGAACGAGCAGCTCCTTGATTATTCATTTTCCATCAGCAGCCTTTTTCTCTCCTTCTTCTCCTCGATTCTTTCTCTTTTGGCATCTGTTCAACCATAGCATTACGGCCAAGAGTGAAAATGAGTTGTTTATTCTTAAAATAGTCTGATTTTTCTCTCTCATTAGCCAAGGAATGCTGAAGGATGATTTTGCAGATGCAACTACATTGAAAACCTGAGCTCTGGACAGCTGATACAGCATATCTGAATCAGCTGTCAAATACATTTTCCCTTTGATATACTTGGTCAAATATTAACAACCTGCTCAGACCTTGCACTTGACAATTCAATGGCATGCAACTTAATCTGGATGTACTGCTAATTGGACACAGTATCAGACAATGTCAGACTTGTAGGAAACAATATAGCTGAAATGGTGTTGAAAAGGACTTTAAAATTAATTAATTGAAGATTATTTTCATAATTATATTATTATAATTTTGAGGGGTACACAATGAAAGTATTACTTTTCCATAAAACATATATTTAGTCTGAATTAATATTGTAAATTTTTTTTGACAGGTTTGACAATGACTTTCTGTCACGTTCTGCTTACATTCTACCAGCCAATAGTGGCTGACATTGCAGGGTTGCCAGGGTTGTCAGCTGTTCAGTGTAGCTACTGTAGGCTGGCACTGGGTGAAATGGAGTTTGCCAATCCTGCAGCTGCTTCCTGCAGCTGCTGACTGGAGATGACTGGAGATGGGCAAAAATGAGAGTCAATATAAGCCAAGCATTCACTCAATGGACTGAGATAAAGGATTTCAACAGCATTAAAACGCATGCTGAAATGGCTATGTTTCTCCTTGATCAGTAAACTATCTTTCACGATTACTTAGCTGTAACGGTAACAGTCAAACTCTGCAATACTTGTTTTAATGGTGAGATTTGCCGGAGGGGATGAGTTCAGACAGATTTAAACAGACTCCGGTCTCCTGTAGGATACTGGACCAGTCTGACGAACCTGGCAACCTGACTGTTGGAATTATTTTTTCTTGTTGTGACTATGATCTTGAGACACTAGATGGCTGTGCTCTGCTCATTCTCCATATTCAACCTTTAAGTATGAAGTCATAACTTCAAAACTGGCAGTTTGGCAGGGTTCTATGCAGGTACATTTACATATCTGGAATTGTTTGCTGCCAGTGGTCAAAGGTATTCTTTTAGTTATTTTTATAATAAATAAAAAGGCTCAACTGCTGAAAACAGGGCTGTTTATCTTACATCACGGAAAGATGGCTTTTTAGAAATAGATGGTTTTTACAAGAAAACAACGCTATAAACATATTATGTTATTTAAGAATATAATGCATTGCTGTAGATTAAACTACCAAACAGTATAAAAAGGAGTAAAAATTAGCTCAACCTTAAACATTTACAGAGGTAAAATGTAACATACACATTGATGCAGAAGTGTCATTGATCCAAAAACATCATATATAAGTGACAGGAATATTTTTTTTGCAGAATAATTCCTTTTACATTTGGTACTTCTAAATCTTGTTGATCTTACATAATATTACTATTTTTATGGTGAAATCTGAAAATGTGCCCGTAAAATTAGCTATAGTTTGCAAATGTAAAAAAAAGAAACAATAAATACAAAGTTAGTTCCAAGTTGGATTGCGTTGGAACTTATGAGACACAGAATAGAGTCATATAGCACATAGTGCGTATCATTATACGGATCCACACCTTATGAATGCTGTTACACAGAAAATACCTGATTTAGAAGTTCAAGGACATCTGTAACGCAGACACGCACACGCACACACACACACACACACACACACACACACACACACACACACACACACACACACACACACACACACACACACACACACACACACACACACACACACACACACACACACACACACACACACACACACACACACACACACACACACACACACACACACACACACACACACACACACACACACACACACACACAAAGTATGGCAGCTATCCCAGACACAATTCGAGTTCCATGCAGGGCCACAAAGAAGTCCAATTATCCAAGGTACTCTTGTCTCCTGGCTGGCACTTACTCAACAAGCCCTCAGAATGAACATTCACACCAGGGCTCCAGACTAATTCTTTTCACTTGGAGCACTGGGGCCCCCAACTGAAGATTTAGGGGCGCAACCAGAAATTTTAGGGGCACACATCGCAAATCAATATAAGGTAAACTGCCAGCACCATCTCTGTCATGACAGTAGCTACAATATTAAAAAATATATATACTATACATTCATGTAGGACACATTGCCCCATATGTCGTCAACAAAAGAATGGGGAGACATATTGTGATGACACCCCTAGATGCCAGTCTGATCAGAAATCCCCAGTGCGTTATCAGACATCTCATCTCTCTCCCTCTCTGGCTTGTCTTTGCTTTATCTCTGTTCCTTGACCCAGCTACGAACTGGCCCTCCCTGCTTTACTCTCAGGACCTTTTGAACGAACCTGGAACTCATTGAAGAGTGAACAAAATGACGTCAAGGTCATTAAATGAAGAACCATATAAGACTAATTTATGTTAGTCCTCAAGTATTAATTTAACAGAAACTGTCAAACGATGAAATTTATCTGTTAACTAATGGAGAAAAGGCTTTCTCAAGAGATAAGTTTATTGCACCCTGACTCTAACTCAAGACCCTCGCATTTCCTCACAGAATCCTTTGACACTTTTTACGACTCTGAGCAACCCACAGACCTGATCTGGTAAGAGGCCCAGAGACTCACACTTTAATGTGTTCTTAAAGAAAAGTACTATAGGAAGTATAAACTGTTATAATGTGTATTTTATTCATCCATAAATAAATTAGTGTTGTTTTGAACGACTGGGGTTGTTCTATGATCAAGATTGCAGAAGTTACAGAAATACGGTAATATTTAACCTGACTAGGTTTCCATCAAGTTTAGTCCACATTACCTGTCTATACGGTGGTGGTGCCCCCTTTTGACGAGGAAAAATTAATTAGCCTAATTAATACTTAATAAGGTGATTAATTAATTTATTATCATACGTGTAGTTCTCTCTTCTTATCCTACATTCAGAATAAGTGGTGTGACGAGACTTTGCCATGGTATCAACAGAGGTATCAAGTTTGAATTACTACTATTTTTTTTTAAGTTTTGACATTCTGGTGAAAACTTAGTTCACTTTACAGTGTATCTGACATTTCTTCCTACTCCGTCTTATAAGGAAAATGATAATACTTTGTCAGATCAAGTTTGGACATTTTCAATATATTCAAGACCCTTCCACACAGGGATGTAGCGGGACAAAAATTTGGCCCAGTACATCCTTGGTCCACTTTGGGATGCAGCTGCCTTTTATGAGAGCGTGTGAAGGGCGCATGTAGATGCTTTGTTGGAAATATATTTAATAGGTAAGGTATGAAGGCCTATACCTTCTCAAAAATTTGATCCTTCATCTTCATCTGGCTCAACTTCCCCTTTGCTGGAGCCTGAACGTAGAGCACTGTAGAGCTACATCTGGATGAACATGAAGTAGTATAAATGACATCACTAACGTATACATTTACTAATTACTAACCATTGAAAAGTAACACAGATCTCAAATTGAGCAGGCCGTTATACTGTATTACATTATTAAGGCAATAGTGGATCTTCTCATCATTTTTGTTTTATATCATTTGAAACATAATAATTCCACTCCTGCTTCCACATACATTTGATCTGGGATTATGCCCCATATTTAGTTTTAGGATTGACTGGTGCACAAAACAGTGCTTCAATCTAACCCTATTATAAACCTTTTATCCATGATTTGATAGTCACAGATTTTCTGAAGGGGTTGACCTACGATCTTTAAGTTCGTTTGGTGGGGCAGTTTTGACTTTTAAGTGATGGAAAAAACACCTGTACCATGTAGTATTACAATACTGTAGAACAAAAACAAAATAAGAATTTGTCTCCTGACCCCAAAACAAAATAAATGATTTGTTTTGTCCTTTTGCAGATAGATGTGATCTTTCCAGGACATCAACTTTCTCAGATAAAAAAAACTGCTTAAAGCTTTGAACTGTTTGTCCATTCTGTATATAATCAGTCAACAGAATCTCAGTGAAATGCTGTATGTAATGTATGTGTTTGCAATATTTGTGTATTATTCTGTTATTCCATTCAATATCAAATGACTGTATTGGAACGATTAAGCACAAAAGCACAAAATGAGCAATAACACAGTGTATTGCTTGTTGATAGCTAATATCTATCATTTTGCCTTTAGGTCTAGTACTGTATATATATATATATATATATGTATATATGTGTGTGTGTGTGTGTGTGTGTGTGTGTGTGTGTGCGTGTGTGTTTGTGCTTGTGAACAGACGATCCATACTGGCCACAGGGATGTGTGTGACTGACTATCCAATCAGTGCTGTCAGCTAACTTCATCCCCACTGTCCTGGTTGACAGAGGGCACGCTGGGGTCAACAGTGAGAAGACAATGGAAGCAGCTGAGACTGTGAAGGAGAGTGAGAATGTGTGTGTGCATGTGTCTTTGTGTGTATCCTGCCATAAAAAAAAGACATGACAATACAGACTGTGATTATGTTTGGCATCAGATCCAGTTCACTTCCTTTTAACAGTTTTACTGGTCTTTTGCTCCATCCTAAGACAACACATAATATATTACATCTGGAGTAGGGATAAACTTTTTTTCAGGGTCAATAGAAATTATTAGTAATCGAGGAGACCAAATTTGGAAGCAATATACAGTAAATTTGCTGTAAGAATTAAGTTCTTGTTGGCAAAATTAAGAATAACACAAACACCAAAAATAAAATGAGTTGAAATGCCTTTAAGCATATGTTTAATTAAGAGATAACATTTCAACAGTATTTTAAAACAGAAAGATGGTTGGTTGAGTGTATTTTTTTCATTTTCAAAACTATAGAATGACAGAATAAAAATTCCTTTATTAAAAGGGTGAGAGTCTTTACTGTGCTAACTATTTTGCTAACTTTTCCCACTTCCTACCAATATTAACTGCTCTGTTTCAAAAATGTTAGGCTTAAAAAACGTGCATGCAGGCAGAAATTCACAGTGGTATTCTGAGCAGAGGAGGTCAAGCCGTTTATTATTTAATAAATAGCTAGTTTATATAGTATAACCACTGAAATACTGCCAGGCTGTGCTGTCCATCTCAGCCGAGGATGGAGAAATGTATGGCTGAGTCATAACCATAACCTTTGCACCCCTGACCCATCATAAGATGCCCTCTAGTTATTTGAAAAAGAAATAATCTGAATCTGCAAAGTAACTTTTAACTAAAGTTATCTGATAAAGAGGACAATATTAACGTAGTGGAGTAGAAGTATAAAGTAACAGAAAATGGAAATGAAGTACAAGTACCTCACAATTGTGCTTGTACATTACTCAAGTCCTACAGTACTTAACACAGACCTAACAAATAGTTATGTTGCGTCAGTCATAAATGCACAATAAACCAGGGTTTTTAAACAGCAGAAAGCAAGATGACGCTTGTGACAATATGTTACAGTGGCTACTTTTTTTTTAGAAATTATTTCTCAGTGTCACTGTCAAACTGGGTGCTGTCTAATTTAGAAGGATGTCTGAGCGCTGCTTGGGTAGAGACAGACGGAATTTGTGGTTGAGATGTCAAAGAGTGGCAGAAGCTACTGGGGGAGGCAAGGTGCATCTTAACACCGCGCCATGAAAGGTGTCATGTTTCCATCACTGCCTAATGGAGCTGGTGCTGATAAATACCTGTGACTACTGCAGAGTAATTTGTCTTGGGAATGAATGCTGATTGTTAACTGGAGGCAGCGGTAGGCAGCCCAATACTCCCATTTTAAGAAGACAAGTCTACTTTATATGTTGAGAAGTTACCTCAGTATGTGTGTGCGTGTGTGGTAGTTTAGATAGCTTAAATATAAAAAAATCCTGCCTGAAAAAGTAAATACTGTTGTGTCTCAACAGGTTCTTAATTCTCAGCGCAATCAAATGATAGTTGGACGCAAGCACGGACACACACACACACACACACACACACACACACACACACACACACACACACACACACACACACACACACACACACACACACACACACACACACACACACACACACACACACACACACACACACACACACACACACACACACACACACACACACACACACACACACACACACACACACACACACACACACACACACACACACACACACACACACACACACACACACACACAGTAATCAAACTGTCAAACATCCGTGTAATCATGTTTACACATCCGTCTTTGATTACACCCAGGGGATGGCAATCTCAGTACGTGTTGGCAAAGTTTCTCTTACTTGACGCACAACCACACACACCCATAAAGACAGATATGTACATACCATTCAACACAATCCTTTACACACAAACACTCAGATGCACCGAAACACCGTACAGTATATGGCAGAGCTATAAGCAGCTGACAGGCCCCAGTTAACAGCCAAGGCAGGGTGCACTAGAAAAAGGAGCCGCAAGGCATCATAAACACCAATACAGAGAGAGAGAGAGAGAGAGAGAGAGAGAGAGAAAGAGAAAGCTGCAGAGGGAGGGATGAATCAGAGATGAAAGAAGGAAGAGGAAAAAATGCAACACTCCTGTCGGAGAAAATAAAATTCTCAGATGAAGAGCTCCAGTGGAGAGGGCAAATTAGAGATGCTGGGGGAGTGAGAGAAAGAGAAAGATGGGGGAGCAAGGTGAAAGGGAAAACAACAAGTAAGTTGCAAAGGATGGGTAGTTAGAGAGAGTGGGAAAGAGAGAGAGCAGAGAAAGAAAGAGAGTGATAGAGAGAAAGAGAAAGAGGAAGAGGACAGAGGAGAGGGCAAGAAGGGAAAAAGAAACCAGGTAATGTTAGACAGAAAGATTAAGAGGTTAAAAGTCTGTGTGGGAATATGTGTGTTTGAGGGAGGGAGAGAGAGAGAGAGAGAGAGAGAGAGAGAGAGAGAGAGAGAGAACGCTATACAATAAAGTAATAAGAAAGGAAAATACACCTCCATAAACTACAGGGTCTCTGGATGAGATGTGAATTTACAGATAAGCCTACACACACACACACACACACACACACACACACACACACACACACACACACACACACACACACACACACACACACACACACACACACACACACACACACACACACACACACACACACACACACACACACACACACACACACACACACACACACACACACACACACACACACACACACACACACACACACACACACACACACACACACACACACTGCACCCTTTGCTAATAAAGCCAGCTCCTGCTTGTCTCCCAAGACGTCAGGCGGTCCGCCTTTTTCCCTTCGTCAGCAGCTTTTGATCTAATCCCACTAAATCAAGAAGAATAAGAGTCGGCATTGGTTGTGACGGAAGAAGTCGAGGGAATTGAAAGCACACACATACACCGACAGTCACTCACACACACACACACACACGCACACGCACACGCACACGCACACGCACACGCACACGCACACGCACACATATATATGAAAATGCATATGGTGAGATACTGGTGTGTAAATAGATACTTTGGCAGATATACATATCATTATGCTCTCACACATGGTGCAGATCAGATAAATCCACTTAGCAACCTGCCACCGGCACTCAGGAAGGAATCAGACAGAAGGAGAGTGCCAGTCAAATGATACAGCAGGCAGATGCCTTTCTCTCAAGTGTGGAATGATCACACCAATATGAATGAATGTGTAGGAACAAACACTCACAAATCATCCGAAGTAAAGTGGACGTGTGGATGCAAGTGCCACCCCACACACACACACACACACACACACACACACACACACACACACACACACACACACACACACACACACACACACACACACACACACACACACACACACACACACACACACACACACACACACACACACACACACACACACACACACACACACACACACACACACACACACACACACACACACACACACACACACACACACACACACACACACACGCGCGCACACGCACGCACGCACACGCACGCACACGCACACGCACACACACCATTCATTTAGTATTACCCCGCTGACAGGGCAGAGCCAACTGAGAACTAAATTTCATCAATGTGTGTTGTAGGCCATTGACCCTCTGAAGATGCACTCATTTGCCTGAATAGAGCTTGAGTCCACACCTGAAATTAGACTTTAAAACCCACACTGGCACCGGAGAAAAGAGTTTTCCAGTGGCCGTCAAACAGCAGAGAATAGTCCCAAGCAGCCATTTAAAAGTATCTAAAGTGTTAAATCTGATGAGCCGTAAAGGAAGTTTGGCTCAGAGTTAAAGTGATACTGCTGATTCTGTTGTATGCAGATAATTATTTTAGACTGTCCTCCCATTAAAAACAACAGCATCGGTAATTTCAGCAAATGCTCCAAAACAACACATGTTCACATTCAAGTTACAAATGGCAATCATTGGCGATGGAGGCAGTTGTTTGCTTCCAGTTTTCTTTCGACAATCAGTGAGTCAATGTTGGTTTCTTTTATTCATGATTCCAACTGATCCTTAACCTTGATCAAATGGCCTGGCTGTAGAGTCGGTAATGCTGATCTGTTTGTGTATTGGTTGCTCCAACACTTTGGTCCAAACTGAAAAGTCTCATAAACTGTTGGATGGCTTTGCAAGAAAATTTGACATTCATGGTGCCGGGATGTTGAATCTTAATGACTCACTGATCAACTGACTTTTTCTGTAGCGCCCCTAGTTGTCCACGAGTTACACACGTTTGTCAATTGTTCCAAAATGTTCCAAACAATCTAGTTGGTTGTTTGTTTTTTTCAAACACTAAGCACATGAGGAAAAATTATACTGTAGCGTCACATCTGTGGTCCATGTAAAAGCAGGACTAGGAGATGGGCGAGCTGCACAGTCTTTTCTCAGGCAGGGTTCAGCTCCACTATGCTCTCCCTTTGAACTCAACAAAGAATAAAGGATACTGAGAAGTACATAAAAAAGTGGTGGGATGTGGTGTATGCGGGGCATAGACGTTATGGCCTCTCGTACATCTTCTCACATCTCTCCATCGGACACATGGAGCAGAAACACAATGTTGGTTTGTCGGTGAAGGAGCTGTAGAGAAGCTGTTAGAGCAGAGTCTGTCTGCATGATACTGTCGGCATTCACAAAAAGTACTGCTAGTGTGTTTTATAACTGCATTTGAGTTGCCCAGAATTTGTTACACAAGCCAGATATATATATATATATAAAGAGAAGAGAAGGCTAAGCTGAGACAAAGGTGGGGTGAGAGAAAAGACAGCAATCTATTAAGATTAAGTGAAATCAACAGCTTTCTTCGCTCAGCTTAATTTCAGGGTTGGCTGCCCTAAAATGGCCCAATTTTCTCCTCAGAAAGGGCACAGACATTTCAGGTGTATGAACATCAGTTTGAGACCGGATTTGACAGCCCTTCACTTTTGAAGCCATTAGGAAGAGGATACACTGACAGCATCATTGAGCAAAATGTTTTGGCTTCTCGTGTTAAGTCTTAACTCCAGGTTGGCCTTGCTTACTATGTGCTTACATACTGTACCTCAGTATGTAGGCACCAAACCCAATTATGCTTGACTTTGCTCACATCAGCCGCATTTCAATGAAAGTGGAGATAACAAGAGCTCTGCTATAACTAAAAACCCTATTTTTAGCAGTGTTCGGCACAGACAATAAATTGCCGTCTCTGGTTTGGATGTCATTATAAGTGCCTTAGGTTTTCAAGATACAATGATTTGGTCTAATGGGCAGATAAAGAATCGACTTGACACTGACCTAGTACACAGATAAAGCTGTTATGATCAAAATGAATTACTGATGAAGTTGAAATAAATTATTTTGTGGGAAAAATAAGGATAAGAAGCCAGGATGTGAGGACACCATGTACTGTATGTGATCTTCTGCCAAAGGTGCAGTTTTACGATGCACGTAATTGATGATGTAGCTATTGTTATTTTCCTCTGCATGCTTTCAACTTATCAAAATTGATGACTGTGTGCTTGCTGTGCAGGTGCTGAACACCAATTTATAAGTTATGGTAATGCACCATTTAACTGAGAACCAATTAGGAACCATTATGATGTTGATAATCTTTCAAGCCAGGGCTCATTATTTCTCTTAACCCAAAAATTAATTTAGTACTATCAGCATCCCGATACAGTATAGCATAAGAGCATCACCATCAATCTTGTTGATTAAAAGTAAAGCTATTACACAAGCTCTTTGTCTACATCAAATAAACACTACAAAAAGACAGTTTTACTGAAGGCTTAGCTCTTTTTTGTAATTAGTATGATTTCGTCCAGTAACATTATCCTTTCAAAAGGCTGTCACTCAGCAGGTAAAATGAATTTGAACTAACACTTAATTTGTTCAAATTATATACTACAGTTTGCTTCCACTGCCTCAGTTGAGTGACAAGCTAATGTTACTCTAAGGTTTAATCAAATGCATCCACAACTCTTCTCAGTAGGTAAAGGACATTATCATATATTCAGCGATTGTGTTTTTCCACTTTGTGTTATAGAGAACAACAAAAATCCTACTTTACTCAGGATAAAGATGGAGCATTTTAGGAAAAGCCAGGTGTTACTACATGATATTTCCTCTGTCTGCCTCAGGCAACGTTTCATGAGAAATAAAGCATGGTGAGGGAAAGGAGGGGTGATGAATGGCTGATAGTATTGGTTTTACTGGAGCTCGTCTCAATATGTCCGCTGGCCTTGGAGTCTAATGTATTCAGAGCTAAAACACTACTTCCCTGTTTCCATTTACTCAGCACGCACACACGCACACGCACACACACGCACACGCACACACACACGCACACACGCACACACGCACACACGCACACACGCACACACGGTTTCCTTCTGTGTCTTTTAGAGAAATTGCGTGTACGTGCCCGTGGGATTAATAGAATAATTTATTACACGTGCGCGCTTGTGTGCATTGTAACTTGTGAGCAGACTTCATCACGCATAACAAGAAGCAGTGTACTACACTTGTGCACGTGTCTGTCACCTGTCATCTGTTAGATGTTTTCTTTTAGGCGATTACACGCATGTGCGTTCGTATGTTAATTGACTGTGTAGTACGCTGCTTCTTGTTATGTGCGATGAAGTCTGCGCACAAGTTAAAACGCACACACACACGTGTAAAAAATATTTATTATCTTCATGCAAGAATGTGTGCACACACACACACACACACACACACACACACACACACACACACACACACACACACACACACACACACACACACACACACACACACACACACACACACACACACACACACACACACACACACACACACACACACACACACACACACACACACACACACACACACACACACACACACACACACACACACACACACACACACACACACACACACACACACACACACACACACACACACCCCCTTGCTGTACCTGTCTGTCTAGCTTGTTTTCCCCACTCACTTTTCCCAGCGAGAGCCAACTGTTCTGGCCCTGCAGCCAGTAGAAGCTGACCTCCCTTAGCCTTTCTTCACAGTGAGAAAACTGAGGCAGTATAAAAAATAAGATGGAAACTCTCCACTCTACCCATGTCTCTTGGCCTGTCACAATTCTTCTTGCACACACTAGATAAAATGGCTTACACAGGGACAATAGAATTGTTTTTTCTGCAGACATGTTGAGATGTTATAGCTGGACAAGCACGGGTGTAATTAATAGCGTTGATAATGTCTGCACTCTATGTAGGATTATCAGGCCACATTTACACTTACAATACAGATGTGATTTGATACACTTTTGTTTACAACTAGCTACATACAGTTTGTGTTTGGATGCCAGAACACAAATCTGATTATACTCATTATCGTTTTCCTGGGCTACATGCAAATCAGAGTCAGCACTGCTCAAGTCCATGGTGTTGTGGTAATGCACCTAAAGATCATCAGAGATAACAAAATGCCCGGAGAATATGTATAATATTTTGGCATATTGATAATAATATAGCAAAATCCCTCTTTCCTCTTCTTGTAAAAAGTAAAACAATTGCTCATCTTGAACTTGGAGGTGTTCATACTCATCTAATAACATGTGATTTGGAAATGACCAAGTATAAATCATACGTTGTAAAAACCACGCTTGACCATTGGCCAATGGATAGCTTGCAGCGCGATATCTTAGTAGGAGGTGTACATTTGGAATTCGGCAGGCAGAAACTTTGTTAACATTAATTCAAATGTTTTAATTAATTCATCAATTAATTAATTAATTAACATGTCTCCTCCTCCTCCTGATCTAATTACACATGAGGGACATGTTTAGGCACACGGACAATCCTACAAGTCCATATCTCTATAAAGCTCTGTACTGAACAAGAATGCTGAGTTCTCTAAGCCCCTTTTTAAAAATTGAAATCAACTGTCAGGGATTTCAATACTTCTTGTAACTAAACCATGTCCACATATTCAGTCTAACTCGGAAAGTAATTACTGAAGCTTAAGAGGCAACAACTGCCATTTCATCAAGATATGTAGTGGAGATCAAAATTAGAGAACAACGAATCAATACTTGATTTATACTGAAATAGTAATCCATAATGTGATAGAATATCCGCTGTAGCTATACCACTGCTGGACTATCATGTTTTTTTTTTAATAACCAAGGCACTTCAACAAAAACATTTAGTGAAAAAAGCAGTGAGCAAAATTAGAGAACACTTTCAGATACCTCCCAGTTATTGACGTTAATCTGGCATCTGGTGACAATTTACTTTATTTTTGGACACATCCTATGTATCGGGCAGCTCTCCTGGTATCTTTGCAAGATGGCAAACTGCTCTAAGGTGACTGAAACCCTGCAACAGCAGGTTGTCCAGATGAAGGCCAAAGGGATGACCCTCTCAGCCATCAGAGAGAGTTTGGGCATTCCAAATCTGATTTCAAGAATATTAAAACTTGTCAACAACAACAAGTCAATTAATCTAAAAAGTCCCTAAAAAGGCCGGTCATCCACATAAAACAAGTGTATTAGAGGACAGGAATATGCAAAGACTCTCAATCGGGAATCGGTTCAACACTTCAGCTGGAGTTTCTTGACAGTTCAGTGCTGAACAGGGCAAGGATCTGTCTCGGCACACAGTGTCACGTCATTTAAGACAATTGGGACTGAAAACCTACTCTGCAGTGACCAAACATCTCATCAGCAGAAAGACTGAAAAGGCTAGACTTGGCTTTGCTGAGGAGCCCGTTGTGTGGACAGAGGACAAGTGGCCCAAAGTGCACATCAGTGATGAGAGGAAGTTACTGAACTGTGAAAGAGACTGAAGAAGAAAGGACTGAGATCAAATCAGAGCAGTGTGAGAAACTAGTAAATGTCCTGTGGGCGGAGATGTGATAAAGTCATTCAAAGCAAGGGCCTCTACACTTTCTATTCATTTTTTAATCCTATAGCACGAAGAAAGCATTGTTTAAATCTTTTCTTTTTTTGTTAAAGTGCCTTGGTGTGGAGTGGTTAGAGCAGTCGCCCCGTGTAAAGAGGCTGAAGGTCCTCGAGGCAGCAGCCGCAGGTTTGACTACGACCTGCAGCCCTTTGCTGCATATCTCCCCTCTCTCTCACCCCATTTCCTGTCCGTCCTATCTAAGAAAAGGATTGAAATACTGCCAAAAACATAAAAGTTTTTAAGTAAAAATCAAGTATTTATTAGTTGTTCTCCCCCCCTCTGTACTTCAAATCTGAAACAAAGGTCTTTACCAAGTGTGTGGTGGTGGTGAATATCTGTGTGTGTGTGTGTGTGTGTGTGTGTGTGTGTGTGTGTGTGTGTGTGGTTGTCGTCTGTAAGGGGTTAGACATAAGAGTAGTAGTGATGAAATGCTGTAAAATCTGGAAAGTTGCTAACAAGCACATTGATTTGAGCTTAGAGGGGAACAACAGAGAGAAAGAGTGAGAGGGAGCCAGGCTAAGACAGAAGGAGAGGTTATGAGACACAAGGCAAGAGGAGAGGAGGTGAGAGGAGCTGAGAAGAGAGGAAAAGGGAGACAGGAGCTGAGACGAGAGGAGAGGACAGGAGAGGAGAGACCAGAGCTGAGAGGAGCATAAAGGGAAAGGAAATGAGAGAAGCTAAGAGGAGCTGAGAGGAGCTGCCAGTGGAGAGGAGTTAGCAGTTTGTTTCTGCTAACTCACACACTTCAAGAAGACAAAATGATGCAGACGGAGCATACTTCTCATTTTCACGCTCTAGTTTCTAACAAAGAGACAAGCTGACGCTCTATCTCACAGCACACACACACACACACACACACACACACACACACACACACACACACACACACACACACACACACACACACACACACACACACACACACACACACACACACACACACACACACACACACACACACACACACACACACACACACACACACACACACACACACACACACACACACACACACACACACACACACACACACACACACACACACACACACACAGATTAATGTTAATGTGCTATAGTTTCACAGAGAGAGAGCTTTACCTCACAAGTCTCTTTAGGAGATTCTCACACCTCAGCAGCTTCTCTTGAATAAAGCGATCGGATACACACTCCTCTCATATATCAAAGTTTGGATATTTTTAATAGTAGACACTTCTCCCTCGCACTTACAGCCAAGTGTATAATAATACTTCGAGTCATCTGCTTTACAAGTCATTTCCCTGTAAACTTGCATAGCTGTTGAAAAATAAATCAGAAGCAACAGAAGAGTACTGAAGTTATGGGGAAAAAAGAAAAGAAAAAGCAGCGATGTAAGGAAAGTGAGAAAAGCTTAATTGCCAGAGAGAAGAAAGGAAAGCAAGATCAGGATTTTAAAGAGGATGTGTATGCATGTGTGTGTGTGTGTGTTCTTATCTCCTTGGGGCAGGTATAATAAGGCAGCTCATAGTCAGCCTGTGAGAGAGCAGGAGGTGAACCGAGGTCATTGACTCCAGTCTCTCTACACACTGCACTTTAATGACAGCAGAAGTGAGAGAGTCAGACTGATGAGGGAGAAGGAGAAATAAGAGGGTTTATAAGCTACAGAGTCACACAAAGCATTACTTTGACTTAACAGAAAAGCATAAACACCTCAGAACAAAAAGAGGAAAAAGCAGTAAACACCTAAAAAAGATAGTACATCCATTTGCTTATTCTGCATATTATAAAAGTAATATTTCTGAGCAGAAATGCATTTTTTTCCTAGCTGAAAGTGTGCAGAGATAATTTGTACCGAGTTTGTCTAAATACAAAGTATTTCACCTGGTATTTTAATAATCTTAAGCCCAGTTCAGAAGATTAGCAGCGACACAAAACCATTTTAGAAAGGTAAAAGTTGCAGTGCTGTGAACTAACCTGTCTCATCTGGCCTCAAACCGGCGCATGTTGTCGCCTATGACTCAGCTTGTCAAATCGCTAGCAGCTGTTTTTTTAACGTAAGGCACACACCTGTTGCAACAGCCAATTAAGACTTAGAAAAGTCCGCTGGTCATGTCACAAACTGCCAGCTTGTTGATATGGCAGTTATGGACAGTGCAACAAGCTTGCGAGAGAGAGAGAAAGAAAGAAAGATTGAAAGAGACAATCCGTTACAGATCTGCACGTTGCAAGTAGTTGCAGGCAGCTGCAAGTAGTTGCAAGTTTCAACTCATCTCGTCGCAAATCTATGGTCTGAACTGGGCTTTAGACGTTGCCACACAAATAATGTAACAAGGTCGGAACACAATAATTTCACCAATGCTGACAACCAGATAAAGGGAGAGAGGAAATTGTAACCAGAAGCAACTGGATATACTAAGAACACAGCAAAAAGAAGGAAGGAACAAATTAAATGAATGTGAAGTGGCCATAAGGAGAGCTGAAAGCAAGCACGAGAGAGAGAGAGAATGAGAGAGAGAGCAAAAAACTGAGAAAAACAAGTATGCAACTGAGAGAATCTGAAGACCAATCCAGTTTTATAAGGCATTACGTAACCTCTAGTGGATAGCTCTTTTTGCATTAATCTCTTGGGTTATGCAAGCCATTTCTGGGCCAAATCACTAGACTTAGAGCAATGAGCTTATGATGCAAACTAGCTTTGGTTCCTTTACAGCACACAGTCACTGCTATAGTAGTACATGCACATTAATGGATTCACAAGAACATGGAGCCTTTCTCTTCCTGTAAAATGCTCCCTTTAACACAAGAAAGACGAAGATATCTGTAGACGCTCTACTCAACCGATACAACAGTCAAGTTGTAAGTACATCTAAACTGTCCAGACTTACATAATAAATAAAGTGGAATTTAATTATAGGTAATTAAAGGTATGAATACATTTTTGTTGAAACATCAATGCTTCACACATCTTCAACTCGGCAGCACAGAAGATCTTTACAATCACCACAGTTTCAAGATTAGTGTCATCACTTCAGTATCCAACCAAATCTCTCCCCTTCTGTTCCTGAGTTACGGCATTGAATAATGAAAAGTAATATTATGTTGTCACAGTTTAGTTGACCTTTGACCTTTTGGTCAAAGTGGACACTTGGGTCACGTTTGTAGAAAATACCTGCAGGGGTTCCTGAGATATTGCATTCACAAGATTGAGACAGACTTATGGACGTATGGACATAGGGACAGACTGACAACTTGAAAACATAATGCTTTTGGCCACAGCTATCACCTGTGCGGAGGCATAAAACGTTTGTGGTTTGGGTTAAAATAAGTACACAAACATTGATCCACTGGGTGAAAGGTGTTTTGGGACCCATCCACTGACCCAATTTCCTACCTATATGGATTTTGGTGCTCTTAAACTATGTGGCCTGATTTTCTTCTTTGCTCTGGTCAGTGTGGGGCTTGATATGTGGATTACATGTGCATTACTTCTCGTAGATGTATGTATGAACAGTGAATGAGGACAGCCTGCTCAATGTGAAACTGACTCCGCCAGGGAACTCTCAGTTGGAGATCTTTTGGGAAGGGCCGGAAATACTGGTTGCTGATTGGATAGATCATCCGTCTATCACCACTTATGTTGGTGATAGACAGACCAAATCAACCAATCAGATCAAAAAAGCTCATGACATACTAACAGAGCGTACAGGCAAAGCTCAGAAAGTAAACAACATGTCCGTAAAGGATATTTGCCATTTGTGTAACACAAATTTATGGATAAAAGGCACAATTTCAGGTGCCAACAGAAGGATCCAAGAGAATAAAGCATTAGTGAACGGCTTGCTCGATAGCTGCACTCAATTTATCCGCGGATGCCGCCATGTTGTTTACATTGAACAGTCACTTCTCGCTGCGTCACACTACGGCCTGCCTTAAAAACCAACGCTGATTGGTTTGGTCGCTTGGAAAACGTCTCCAAATTTTCTCTGCCACAGGTTACCAGACTGATCTGCAAGTAAAATACAATGGAGCTTGCAAGATCAGGAATGATCTCGTGAGGCTACTTCTATGTGCCTAAAAGCAACACCCACTGTTGTCCTGCTTTACAACTAGACACAATAGGCTAAACTTTTAAATTTGCTGACCAGTCCAAAAGCTATAAACGTCAAACCTCACTCACCAACATACCTATGTACACAGGACGGCTGGATATTCTTGTGGTGGTGTGAGAATGGAGTAGAAAAGACTTATGAGAAAACACACTGAACAAAAGACACTGATTGAGATTTCTTTTGTTATATGAATGGTTGACTTTGATAGTTTGACTGACAAAAATAGAGGACAGGAGGATACGTCTGAGGAAGCAGAACTAGAATAACTGAAAAGAACAGGGAACATAGCTGGCAATGTACAAAGGCACATAAAAACCTTTTGTGGCACGGATTAAACTTGAAGTGCAAAAGATTTGTGAACAGATGGCCTTTATAGCAACTGTTAACCATTACTAAAAGAGCTGTAAACATTGATCTTGACCACTACAGAAAATTTAACCATTACCTTTAGACACATTGTCATCTTTTTTGGTGAAACAAATTATAAGAAAACAGCAGCATTAACTTTAGCAGTAATTCTCAATAATAGCACCATTCATTGCATTATGATTGCAACTCGTAACAGCAGCATAAAGCCACATTATTGCCAAACAGCAGCATTAACTAATAAAAGTAAGCTGTTGGGTTCAAAGACCGATGGACAAATTGAGAAATGGTCTGAAACGGACTTATAGACTTTGAGGAAAAATAATAGAAGAATAAGTTCAGCTAGGCATGTGCATGAGCAGTGCAAACTATGATTGAAAATCTATTGTGATGTTTTTGCGCAGTCCACCGACTCTTGTAGTCTTTACTGCTGTACACATGCTTTCATGTGATTTGAAGAGTTGTGAAAGCAGGTATGAAATAGAAAATGCATAAAAATGTGTTGTGTGTGATACATATGAATAAATGTAGACATACGTTATCCATAATGGCACAATCAAGCAGGTGTTTTTATTTAAATACTTAGTTGTGATGATAGACCACCTTCTATCCTAGAAAGACCAAAGACATTGAATCCGTCTGGAAAAGCATAAAATAAAGCATTTGTTTTCTCCACTGCTTTTGGGATGAGTAGTCAAGTTCTCTTTTTTTTCTACTTGACCGCCACTTCAAAGTCAAAATTATTTCACCAAGTGAAAATCAAAAAGACTGTAGGTCAACCCCTTGAGAAACTGAGCCTGCCACAATAACACAGTAAGGCTGTCCAACAATATTGTCTGATCCAAACCATGTCCTGAACAATGGAAACACATTTCTATCATCACAATGGAGGTTCAGGGTATCACAATTTTAATAAGGTTAGACTAAAGCACCATTGTGCACCAGTCAATCCTAAAACTAATTACGGAGCTTAATCCCAGATCAAAAGGGGTCTTGAATGTATCTTCTCCGTGACTGTAATGTTAAATCTATGTACCCATGTTTTTTGTCTTATGTGTTTTGAGTTTTGTGTTTGTTGATGTTGCAATTGGAGCTGTGGGGATGCAAGAAAAAGTTTAGACTTGATCTGACAATAAAGTATTATAGTATCATATTGCATCATATATTGTACTATTTTGTAATATTGCAGGAGATACAGCAAAAAACCTTTACCTTAAAAACGACACAAATATGCATATTTCCGTTTTTCTCGTAACAACGCCAGGACTAAAAAACACCTTGCACTCACTGTCAGCACATCTCAGGAACAAAATATACTCGATGCTTTTGGATTCCTTACTGTTTCTCTTTCGTTAACTGTATTGGAGGGGTTGATTGGCTGTAACTCTCTTTCCACCTCCAACCCCAAAAGGCTAATCTCCATGGCAACTGAGACATTACCTGCAGTTGGGATGAGATTGTGGGCCTTGACAACTCAAGAGATGAAGAGGGAGTGCACGAGACAGAAAGAGTGAGTCACAGAGAGAACCAGAAGAGAGTATTAACTTCAGTTGGATTCTAAATCGGTAACCGGGACACATTCCACTTGGAAAAATAGTGAGCCTGAGAAATATGTATAAAGACAAACATGTATTTTCCGATGTTCTTGGCCAAAAATGCTAACACAGAATATTGCTTGTTATTAATAATCCTATGAAGTTAACACATATACAATATATAATAACAGTAACTTATGAGAATTAACAAACGAAACAGAATCTAGCATTAAAATAGATCTTGCGTTCGACCCTTCACTTACCCTTCGGTTAAGCTTTGGACTGTTCTGTGGAGAAATAAGAATGTGACAAACAAAAATCGAAAAATAAAACATTTTTCAATACAGTGACTACTTCTGCGGTCCACATGGCATGCCCAGTGTGTGCTACATTACAAAAGGCCATATCTTCCTATCTTTTGCCAGATTCTTTTATCTTTCAGGATTACTGAACTTTCTATATGTCTCTTTACAGTAGTGACAGGATCAGACACAAAGGTGCTGACCACCTACCTTCACATTGACTGCAGCAGCTTTCAGTGATCTGCACCCTGGAGTCTATAATGTAGAGCAGGCAGAGTCCTGTCTTTTCTCCTTCTCACACTAATACATCTCAGGTGCCTTACCAATCTAATTGGCACCACATTTTAGCTTCATTTCCATCAAGCTGCTCAGTTGGCCCACATTGCGAAGAATGCACACTCAGCAAAGATGGAGACATGCAAAAACCTCTATTGAATTAATTCAGGTTTGTGTGCTGTTGTGTGTGAGCACGTAAGTGGGTGGTGCAAGAAAAGTGTCTGCTTTGTGCAGAAAAGAAAGACAGTGCAAGATGCATTTATCAGGGAGTCGTCAAAAAATAATCCAATGCAAAAAGCCATTTTATGCATATTTGAATAACACAAGTCCCAGCCCAAACTCCAATGATGCCAACTCAGCACTTGTGCTGCTCTCCCCTCTCCGCCCAAGTCTCCCCTACTTGCTTCTCCAGTGAAATGTTCTCATCAGTCCATCCACCTGCACAGTGAGCCTGGAGACTGAAATATGTCACAGAAAAGAGAGATTGTATGTGATTATATATTTCCTATAACATTATGACTTCCAAGCCACAGCACAACACACTCACTTTAATACAGAGAGCGTTTGAAAACTGATTAGAATTCAAAGGATATTGCATCTCAAGTTAAATCAATGGAAGTTGTTTTGTCCATATATTTTGGTTTATTTTCACTCCTAGCCATTGGGTGTGGGCAGCAGTATGTTAGTGAATCTCTGTGGGCTTCGATCATGCATCTCTAGTGAATAAAGTCCAGCCACCTGATTGAACTACTAACTGAAGACCACAAATCAGGGTGTATGTTATATACAGTGACACAAACCTAAGGCCAATTCATCCCCTCAGTGGCCAATTATAGCTACCTTCTGCTTCCTCCTCAGCCAACTACAACTCTCAGATGAGGCCATAAGAACAATGTCACACACACACACACACACACACACACACACACACACACACACACACACACACACACACACACACACACACACACACACACACACACACACACACACACACACACACACACACACACACACACACACACACACACACACACACACACACACACACACACACACACACACACACACACACACACACACACACACACACCCACACACACACACACACACACACACACACACACACACACACACACACACACACACACACTTTTTGTTCAGTTTTGTTCCAATAATGGTCAGTGTTGTCCAAAGAAAAGCAAAGAAATGTCTCTATATCTGTTTTTGGACTCAACTTCCACTAAGCAGCCTCTCAATTGTTGTTTGTGTGCCTTGTTTTCTATTTGTCTCAGTCGGCCTGCCTATCCAGATTGTCAGACCATTTGTCTGTTTGTTTTAGTTGGCAATTTTTTTTTTTATCTGTGTGTCTGGCTACATCTCTGTGTGTCCTTGTGAGTACTCTTGCACATTATTTAGGACAGGATAAACAATGGAAAAAGTGCAGTAAGATCATAAAAATGGACAATACTAGGAACATGTGAGAGAAAATTCTGGAATGTAATAATAGACAAAAACAGTATAGTAAGAAATCTGATTCGAAATAGACTGCAGTGTACATATTTGAAGTCACACTGCAATCATAACCTAACACAATGTAACAGGACATTGTTTACCCGTCAGTATGCCCCTTCACATCCTTCACACCAGCATGCAAAACTCGGACTTAAAAACACATCTGTCATTTTTTATTTGAGTGACATTTTTGTTGAATAATGATAGTGAGCTATTCAAGGTGTCACTATTGCTTCTTTCTTTCTTGTTTTTTAATGAAAAAAAACAATTGCATTCGCAGTGAAACAACATACAAATGCTGTAGATTTTCTGTGCAGAGAGACTGCTTTAATTACAAAGAAGTACGGATCTGTATGCCACTAATAGTTAAAACATTATATTGTACTTTTAGCAGCATCTGTCTGTTCAGAATTGATTTGTCACTGACGGTTTAACTGAACCAATCCTTTAGGAGAGAGGGTTTCGAAGTCTGAGACTGTGGACCTCTCCTCAGATAAAACTTGAAAAGAGGTGCCACTTCAATAGTTTACTTGCTGTTTCCCTCAGTTCTTGGATGCCTATGGGATCATGATTATGTTCTCTTATCCCTTAGATGCTTAACAATTGAGCCAAGATAGCCTTATACTGCCGTTTGACATAATTTCAAACTACACCTCATTCATTTTTAAAAAGTCTGCCCTCAGGCATTTATTAGTTTGGGACTCTGGGAAAGTAGGAAATTACTGTTGAGGCAATTGATCTTCTTTTGATAGCTCATGTACATGAGCTCAACAGTGACCGCCCACTTTTTGAAAAGCTCCAGTTCCGGAAATTATTTTCCCCATTAATTTACTCCATTGACGTTTCAGAAAATCCTTTTATAAAGAGGATTTTCATTTCGGGGACCACACTGTTGAGCGCTATAACTAATAGAATATATTTTCACTTCCATTCAATGAGCCTCCCTTGACACAGTTTTGAACCCACTCTAGACACCTCTGCTTTATAGTATAGTATAGAATGTACATTATAATGTAAAACAAGTTGGCTGTAAGGTTTTCTAAACATTAGCCAAAGATCAATAAAGGCATCACAGATTTAGTGGGAATATGATTTATGCAACTCCATGACAGCTAAACTGCATTAGCACATAGTTCAACCATAACACCGAAATGAAAGGTGTGAGAACAAAAAACAACAACAAAGAACGATTGGACACACTGCATAACCCTTCTCTGTTCCACTTTACTGCAGCAAACCATGCGGAAAGATTGACCACATGAGGCAAAGTTGATGTGCCATTTCTCTAACCAGTGTTTTTTAAGGAATTAGGATCTGAATGCAGTTTGAAAAAAGATTAGACTGCTCTCTCAAGTAATCCAATTTTTTTCCTTCCAATGCCACTCTATGTGGGCGAGGTGCACAAAATAATTCTTCATGCTGGTATGTTAGATTGCACTTCACAGTTGCCTAAAACACATTGCGGCCCGGGTTATGAGAAAGACAGATTTTAAAATGTGGTTTCCCGAGACACTATAGTGACACGCATGCAGTAAAAATCATCCTGCCATCAATTTCAAGTCTGGCAACTGAGCTCAGCGTTGTGGATGATTTTATTTTTTCCATCTCCAAACTCATTTTTAAAAATAAAATTCCTCTAGATTTTCATACTCCCTCTTGCTCCCTTCAGAGGTGTTATGTCTCTACAAAATGACTGCCAAAGGCAGGGGTCATTACATACCTTTTCTGTGATTTGTGAGAGTTGTTGCAGGCGGTGCACAGTGCAAGTGTGCAGCAGGGTTTCTATAGACATCATTATATTGATCTACCCTATATCTGTGTCATCACATTTATCAACAACTGCAGAACGGCAAAGACTATTGGGCAATCAAGGCTGAACAAAGATGTTACCCATTTAAAGTGTGATTCAGTTGCCTTCTCAAACTCATACCTATTCATAATTCTACTGTTCAACATAAGCAAGCCATCTTCTCAGGATCCTGACAACCTGTGTGATTTATTCAGGCTCAGCCATGAAGTAGATATTGCATAGACTGGACAGAACAAGCCTGAGGGATCTCTCCCAACAGGGTTGATTTACATTCAGCCACCCGTCTGTGTGTGTGTGCGCGCGTGTTGGCTCTATAGCTGTATCCGTCAGCAGAAGCATGCAGGCGCGCTGACACAGGGCATAAAATGACACACACCAACGCAGTCCCACTGACAGGAAGCTGTGGAGTGCGTCAGTATAGGATCAATACAGCAACAAATAAATCAACAGGACCTTAGAGCACTCATAAATAATCTTAAGTGAGAATGGGGTGTTTTTGGAGCACAATGCTCACTTAAATATGTTAAATACAGTATGTGGGTGTGCAAGCATTTCCTTGTCTGAATAATCCCTGTACACGTAATGTCACCTACTGGATTCTTTTAATGCCAATTCAGATTCAGAAGAAAACACTGGTTGATTGGATACATGAGAAATGAGATTAACATATGCATTATCATCAGCTGCTCAAAAACAACATACAGCATGGCATTTGGTAGCTTTAGGGTACAGTAACTCACCCTTGCAGCTCCTTGACAGACATGGAGATCTTTAGGTTATGTCCCAAAACATGGAGGGCAGTGAGGATGTCAGCCCACTGGACCATCTCTCCCAGAGGACCCCCCTTCAGCACTTTGGGGCTGAAGACGTCTCCGGACTCCTCTGTTAGGAAACCCACATGGACCAGGATCTGAAGGAGGACAGGGACAAATTGTGGCAGAGAGTTAATAAAAGTCTTTGGAGAAACTCGATAACAAAAACTCCATTTGAAAAGAATATGGACATTAAAAAATATCATAGGTGCAGAAGCTTGTTGAGGCTGTTAATGACTACTTCATAATCATAAGTGGTCTCTAACTAACAAGACTTAAAGCTGGGGTAGGCAGTTTTCTCAAAAAAAGCAAAAAATACGGCTTACTTCATAGTGGGATCAGTGTTTTTATTACCCAAATGATGACCTAAACTGAAATTATTCCTTTATGTGCTCCAGCAATGTCAAGTTCAACAGAAAAAAATGCCCACACATATTTCTTTGTCTATATTTCATAAATTATTTAACAAAAGTTTGCCCGTTATAATTTAATAATTATTAATGCTGTCCTGCTGCAAAGTATTTCACACTTGTATTGTATCATTGTACTCTGAACTCAAAGAAGCATAAATATCTAAAAAGCATATTTTCCCTGTTAGTCAGTAAGCCTGAACGCATCCAGTCCTCGTTATGATGTACCATAATGTACCTCTATCACTTATAACTTATAAAGACAAAATGCCCAATGTCATAAACTACATCTAATTTAATGTGATTTATATCATATCATTTATAGATTTGTGCATACTGTGTTGTATGAAGTTAAGCTCCTTGATAATTAAGCTTCTGCAGGGTGCACTGTTTTAATGAGTTTGAGGATTAGAATCGTTAGCATTTCAGACCCTTCCAAAGGAAATTATGGAAAAGTAATTCTTAGAAATCCCAAATGATTTATCCCCTAGTGCTCCGTTGGAACATCACGCACATTTCTCATTTCATATGCAGCGTATGTCTACATACAGATAACTACTGTAACTAATTCCTAGGCGCCCGATGGGAAAATCCTTTTTTTTATAAAATATCATTTAACACATGTGAGGGAATGATCACAGTTTATATGTTGGACTATTATACTTACAGGCTACAGTGCTGTCATGCATGTCCACCTAGCTACTGCGTAATTAGTGCAGCCCACCGAGAAATGAGCAACATGTTGCCTTTTCACAGCGGATTAGACACAGCCATGTCCAAACGCTGCTCTGCGGAGTAATCCTGATTAGTTAACGCAGCATCAACAACTCCATGCAACATAATGAGTTTAAGGCAAAATGTGTGGAGTTTGCCAGAAACTTTTGACAGCAAATGCTTACTATGTGTCTCTCTCTATGCTTTTATGTAAGTGCATGTGCGTCCTATGGTTGTACCTTCATGGCTTTAAGCTGTAGAGGTAATGAGTAAAAGCTTCCAAGAGCTTTTTAGAAACGAGCCGCAGTGAACTCTCGTACAGTATTACTTTCTTCCCCTCTCCATCATGCCACATTAGCCACAATGCACTAATGCTTGAAGGTTACTGAAGGAGTCAACACAGGCACAAGCCCACAACAAACAAACGCACATAGTGCTCGTAAATATTGCACATTAATGATCTTGGAGAAGATTATGTCTGAATAACAGAAAGACAAAGAACACTGGATATCTGTTTATTAATATTTTTATATAATCATAAAAAAATCATATAGAGTGCAGGGTTGATTGTTATCATATATATATAATACAATTGTTAAAGTCATTCCACTAAAGTTGACATGTACAAAATGTGTGTAAAACATTGGACAATGATGTGCATGCAGCAAGTCAAGCTCCAGTGAGATTCCAGCTAGCGTGAAAAATCCCCTGATTTAATAAGCCTGCTCTATTAACTTCTGCTTCATAAAAAAGATAAGTGAAATTTAATTGCAGTTTGGGTGGCAGATGGCAAGAGTGAGAATTCATGGTGCCAATACTATTCACTCTCTTGGCTTGGCGGTGGGAATGGTGCTGGTGAGAGTGTATCACACAAACACTGGCAACCATACAAAAATGGAGATACGAGTAGGCAAATTTCACATACTGGCAGCAGCACAGTAACACTGGTAAATATGAGAAATATCACACAGTGGCTGCAGAGCTGAATAACAGTGTACTGGAAGTGGAATCCACACACAAATGAAAAGTTCAGAGGGAGAGAGCTGAAAGTGCTTTACAAAACCTGGAACCTTGCACCAATGATCTAGACCGCAGAGGGGGTATTTCACTTTCTCTGTAATAGCTAGTATTTATCTCCATTTGCAAATGTTAATTCCTCTGTACGGGAACCGAATTAGAGTGGAGTTCAATGACACATATCAGAGCAGCACTGGAGAAGTAACCTTTATATCACAGAATAGCAATCAATAGCTAGAACAGAGTGGAGAGAGAATCTAGTGTGGGTGGGTTCGCACTGTCTTTTACCGTGCAGATCACCATGCACACACTCTCGCTGGCAACACAATCTTGCATATTTACCTGAGCACTCACTTGAAAATAATGATGTACGGGTTGGAAAAGCCATGCAATGGAATGACGACAAAAGAGGGAGTAGCTCTGAAGCTAAAGCTGTACATCCTCATAAACTCGTATCACGGCCAGCTGCCTCCCTCAGGAATCTGATCACACACCAGAGAGTGGAGCTCTTTATACAGTGGACTTATTGCACTCCCAGATGGTGTGTGCCTGAGAGTGTGCTGACGGATTTTGAATTTTTGTTTGTTTTTGATTGTTTGCCTGCATTTGTTTCACACTGACATACATCAGTGAACTTGTGTGTGGTTTGGATGCTCACTTATTCGCCCTGTGCTCGGGGGATTCTTAGAAGGATCTGAAGCTACTTTCTACTGTTAACGTCCCGTGGGGATTGAGCACAGAGACCCGCCAAACCCACTGAGACAGACAGAGAGGTATGAGAAAATTGCTCTCATGCTCAAATCTATCACTCACCTTTAAAACGACCCATCTGCCGGTGCGTGTTCACACGCCACCACTCTTGCAGGTCTTTTCACAACATTGTCCCTATTCTGTAAGCTCTTTTTTATTTAACTGAGGTAAACTGTGAAATAAGGAAATATATTGTCTTTCATGTGCTTATGTTATGAATGTTTAATGAACTACAGTATGTCTAAGATGAATCTTTGGAAAGTCCTTGGTGCGTTCATATGACAGTAGAAGTGGCTCTCAAGAATGTGGTACCACTTCATTGCTCTGCTCCGCTCATCACTAACTGGCTAACGACAGAGGAATGCTAATGCTTGTCTAAGCATCTGTTAGCGCAAGACTTCCCATGAATGCATGTGTAAGTGTGTGTGTGACCCTGTGCACTGTGGCCCTGATGAAGGTTGCTCACAGCTGTCCGATGGAAGGCCACGGGGGGCAACACAAGCTGGTACTGCCAAACAGCACTACTCTACCCTTAATTTCACCTTCTCTGTCATCATTCTGTTACGCTTCTACAGACTTACTTTCCCCTCTTTATTTATCTCCTCACGTCTTTCTTCCTTGTTGTCACATTCCTTTAAACTGCTCCTACCTACCCCCTGCTCTTTCCTCCTCAGTCTGACTTTTTCTTATCCCCCACTACTCCCCCCTCATCACTCCCTGCTTTATATTCCATATCCCATTAGTCTCCTACACTGTCTGCACGTCATCAGTCAGAGGTCAATCAACTCTGAAGAAGGCATACACAGGGAGAAGGGAAATTAACAGTGTGGCATATGCTGACATACAGACTAATTGTGCATGCTCAACACACACCAAGTAGGCACAGAGTCACTTGGTGAGACACTTAAACTAACTCCAGACGGGAAGCTGTAGCAGGTTAACAGGGTGAGGTCAGTGTCCTTGAATCTGTAATATTGTCTCTTAAAAGCCTCTCCATTATGCCATAGCTTAGCTGAATGTCTCCTGTGATGTCTAGGAAAAAATAGAACAGCAATTTGCTTTACACAAAATAATCCATCAGCTACGTCATAATGGATGAATGGGTTGACCCAGGCTTTTGATTGAGTTTGATAACGGCACTTAAAAAAAAAAGGTGAATTCTCTCGAATGTGTAACTGCTTTCAAAGTGAAGTGCAGCACAAAGTGGATTGTATTCTTTCAGAGCTCCACAATCACTGAGGAAATAGGCAGATTAATCACAAAATAAAAGAGACTTCCTACAATTTTTAAGGCAGGCTTCGTCTTCAATCAGCGCAGCACCCTGCATACTAAATCACTCAACGGCTATCTCTCAAATATATTTGACTGAATGACTTGACTTCCGAATTTGATTTCACGAAGTTTCCACAGTCACTTTCATGCACACACACCTCTCTGTTTCCTATCCTTGCGTCTGCCACTGAGAGTTCAAAAGAATCATTTAGCTTTTTCTCTCCCTCTCGATCATTTCTCCCTGTACACTTTCCTCTCTTCTGTGCTAATTTATTCTTCTCGGAGTAAACATCCACTATGCTTACAATCAAAGAGAAAGGCAAACAAGGAAACAGAACTGAATAAACAGAGCCTCATTGGACTTGCAAAGATTGCACACTCAAGCAGAATGCTAAAGTTGCTATTGGAAGCGAGGGATTTTGTCAAAGACAAAGGTTAGGTGAGTGCAAAACTGTAGTCAATTCACATCAGACAATGTTTTTTTTCCCGAGGCCAGAGTTAATTAAGCTCAAACTGTGTTCTCCTTCTAGATGTTGAAGTGAGCGTTTATTTTAGGGTTTAAATGAAAATGAATCTCCCTGCATGGGGGATGGTAAAAGTCTAAAATGGTGCTCTTGACTGCTACAAATTGAGATTCAATTTTCAAATAAAATACTTGACACTGCCTTTGGATTTTATTGCAATGATGTCAAATTAGCAGTCGTGCACGCATACATTATTATTTCCATTTCTAATTATTGTAATACACTGCTTTTGACAGCCATGGCTAACTCTTCCAAACACCTGGACATCTGCTGTTCAGATAGCTGCAGCACGTCGTAAGGCATATAGGGTGTTCAAGCAGCCAAGGAGCCATGAGAGAGGATAACCAATCCCCTCAGTGCACTCCAAGAAAGGAGAACATCAATCTCAGTGACAGAGGACTATTGCCACCCTTGTTAACTTATTTTAGAAAGAGATGGGGGCAGAGAGAGACATTTTGGGGAGAAGATGCTTCCTTCTTACATTAACTCATTCATTTATCATTATTTTCTTAAAGGTCCCAGATTGTGCTCATTTTCAGGTTCATACTTGTAGTCTGGGTTTCTATTAGAACATGTTTACATACTTTAATATTGCTTTAGTATCCATCCTCTGTCTTAGTGCCTGGCTCTTTAAGACCCCCTCCTGAAAAAGCACAGTATGCTCTAAATGCTCAGCATTTTCATTTTTTCTCTCCCCAATAAGCATCTCTTCAGCGTTATTTGTACTTTGTACCTATATTGTATAATTGTGACATCACAACCGCATGGAAGTCCTGACAGCTCGTTTAAAGACATAGTTTCTGATATAGGCTGTGTGCATTTCTCTGTGGATTAAGCATTTTTTTTACTTTCACAGTATTTGTGCAGAACCTTGACCTGCTTAATTATAAAAAATCTCATAGAATCTAAGTTTTTACAATACGGGACCAAGCAGGGTAAGAAATCTAATAATTAGGGAGGCTCGACAAACCTGAAACCTGGTGTAGTGATAGGTTACATGCAGCAAAAAAAGTTTCAAGGCATCCAGAGTTCAATGGACAAAATTCCGCTGTTTACAATCGGAAAAGTAAGCCTTTAAAATACACCCTTGGTTTTATATTTTTGAACAATTTTTAATGAAATAGCCAACAACCAAAGACACTTCGGCCTATCGTTTTTTTGTTTCCTGTTCTCCTCTCCACCTCCATCCATCCATCCTTCCCTAATCCATATTCTACAATACCTTCCCCACTACCATCCATCCCCCTCGTGCCCTTCTTTTCTCATCTTATTCTTCTCCCTCTGGCACTGACACATGCTTGGCATTTCATCATCACCTAAATCATTCATAATCATCATTTGTCATCTCCTTTCTGCCTTTCATTTCTTCTCTCTCTCATCTATCTTTGCATCTTTTTTTCCTTTCTCTCACAATAATCCCTTGTAACTTTGAGAACTATATTTGAACGGATACATAAAGACAGTTACAAGCCAATTACAGAATGCAGACTGCAGCGATGGATGAGAACCTGTCACACCCTTCCCTATCATTTTTTTCCCTACGTCATTCAAACTGAGAACCCTCAACCAGCATCTAAAAAAGATTTTATATGCCCAACCTCTTGAGTCGAAAACAGATTTTTCTGTGCCTCGGATCTTTGAATGAATCAAAATGCTTTTAGCTTACCTTAAATCCTCCATTTTACAGTATTAATAGATCAGATTATCTGGTACTTTATACTGCACTGTATGTGTTCATGTCTATCTGTAAAGTTACCTTCTCCCTTCTACAGTGCCTTTTTTTTAAATAGACTACCACTGTGGTGCATTGTAGTGTATTATGAAACATTTTCTCACTCTCACTTTCTCATTCTCACCATTTAAGCTCTTGATCTCTTTGTTACTGAAAAATCTTTCGCACTTGGCATTCAGCCATATTAAAAAACCCCATTATAAAGCATTTAGCATCAAACAAACATTTTCAATAATCAATCACCCCTTTTGTTTTCTTCCTCGACTTCTCTCACCTTCTTCTGGTCCCTCCATCGTTGCTCCAGTTTGGCATCCAGGTGGTTGGCTGCCGTGGCCCACTGCTGTGCGAGCCGACGGATTCGCCGCTTCATGAAGCTGAGGGACTCCTTCCCTGCCCCGACCTGGTCCAGCAGCACAGAGAGGTCTGTGCGGAAGGCAGCCTGGGAATTGATTGAAAGTAAAAGGAGAGTTGGAAAGAGGAAAAAGTGTGAGAATGTGCAAATCGGACAGAAAGAGAACCACAGTCATTTTAAATTTTGCACCAGCAATATGGGAGTTAATCTCAAGCTTTTAGCTATGCTGCTGGTGTAACTCTAGGGTAGGGGCAGGGTTAGGGCATGGCTACTTGGGCTCAAGCCCCGGAGGATTTTGCCAAAGCCCGGAATGTTTACAGTAGTAGGAAAAAAGCTCAACATGGTTTATGTCAGTCTCCCTCCTCTGACTGCATCAGAGTCTGAAGTGTAGTCTTCCTGCAGTACCGGAGTCTCAACATAGAGGCAGCAGCAGCGGAAAATAACCCTTGTTCATAACCTGCCCAGCTGAGAAGAAGTGTGTCCTCCTCTCTGATTCTGTTTCCTGTGTTGATTCCGCGAGTTTAAAATTGGGATCTGTCCGATCTGTCAGATGGACGTAGTTACACATAAAAGTTTCTCAGCAGCAGCGTAACGACCCACCAGAAACGCCAATGCCGGAACAGATGTTACAGGTCTGTGAATTTTTAGATTAGCACTCGATGTGTGACAAGTTACGGACTGATAAAGTCTTTTTTTTAAAACTTTTCATAGTGTGTTGCATCCGCTGAAAAAAGAAAATATGAAACAAAAAAGGAGTCCAACTGATTATAAGCATTATATTCAAATAAAAATGATCTTGCAGTGCAACAAACAAGATTTAATAATAATTATTAATAATTATTAATTGTATTCTTTTACATTTGATGCTGGCTGGCACCTCTGCTGTCTTTAATGCTCTGTTCTTCACTCCGTTCTTCTAAACTCTGTCTCATCTTGTGTCAAGTCATTTTTGCTTCACTGTCCACTCCTTTCCTTTCCAGCATTAGTTTGATATCTTCAGTAGGCCTACAAGACTCTGCTCTAAACTCAGTATCATCTCTTGAAGAGAAACTGAGAAAACTGAGATATCAATCTAATGCTGGGAAGGAAAGGAGTGGACAGTGAAGTAAAAATGACTTGACACAAGATGAGAAGGAGTTTAGTTGAGTATATGTATAAATGAACTTCTTGTTCATTTGTTTTTCGGTTTTGAAGTTTATGAGATGTCAATCTGGATTACATGCACTGCAAGATCATTTTTATTTGAATATAATGCTTATGATCAGTTTTAACACCTATTTTCTGTATCAGCAACAAACAAAAAACAACCCAGAACTTTGCACATACGTCTTTCCTCCCTCTGGGCTAAGCCTCAGATCTCCCATAATCCTAGATCTGCCCCTGCCCTAGGGATGGCGGTGTGAGTAGTTTAACCACTGAAATATCTCAACAACCGCTGGATGGATTCCTGTGAATTTTTTTGCAGATATCTATGGTGCTCAGAAGATAAACTGACTTACTCTGATGATCCCATGACTTTTCCGCTAGCGTCACCCGCAGGTTGACATTTTTGTTTCAGAGTGAAATGTCTCGATAACCGCTGGATGGATTACCACCTGATTTGAAGCTGACATTCATTGGATTTTTGAACTTTAGGGACTGACTTTTCATCTAATGCCATCATCAGGTCAGAACTGAAATTGGTCCAATATCTGGCTCATCCTTTAAACTTTTAAAAAAATTTTTTTTATAAAAAAGCAAGACTGCCTCATAGAGCCTGTTTACACTTGTTTTTAAAATGTGTTTGGGGCGATCATATCACAATCGGACAGCTCTAAAGTGAAGTGCAAGCGACTACCACGAACCCTTGTGATCACCCAAACCACTTGCTGATGTTGTCTGGGACGCATTTGATCACATATTTTTTGAAATATAAATGGTCCCCAATAGGAAGTAGCATGAAATGCATAAGGTGGGGACAGAGCGACAACGTAATATAACTTGGCCATTCCACAACCAGTAGGATGAAGTGTTGCGTAACGCCAATCCTTTTGCCCTGTGGAAGGAGATGTGTTGGATTCTGCTGAACACGATATTTCCAGCTGTACTGACATGCTAACTGCTAACATGACTGGCTAGAGTGTGGATGTAATAACTTTGTGCAGGGCCCTTTGACCTTCTAGCAGAAATAACGTAGGTAGTAATAAAAAGCGAACATGAACGAAGTGGTCCAGCCGCGACTGTGAAGAAAATTTCAGCATTCTCCACATTGAGGGATACTCTGTGAGAGCTTGTGGAGGCAATTCTAGACCACTTTTTTTCAGTTTTTAAAGTACAGCTTCTTCAAGAAACAAGCCAATAACTTGAGCAGGTAGATTTTTTTCTTGTGTGTGATAGTAAACTTTAAGAGAACTGTGTTCACTTTGCTTTTTGGTTTACTATTTTGTGTCTGGCATTAGTCCACCCTGTCAAAGAAGAGTTACAACAATATGCATTTTCTAAGTAATGCTAACACGGAAGTCATTTCTTTCCTGAGAAAAAAAAAACATGTCTCAACAATATTTGTGAGCAAGATAAAGGAAGACTGTAATCTACGGTTTAGTAATTTTGGTCACAGGTTAAGATGGAGATATTGGTTTTCATTTGCAGTGTATTCTACTTTACTTTTCTGCGCTTCCACAAATTAATTACAGAAAGACTGAACAAGCCGCTGTAACTGGGGACAATACCAAACACTCTAGCCAGTGTGAAGTGTTCATGAAGACTTTCCTTATTCCGTTTGGTGATCATCCGAATTCAAAGACATTTATTATCACTGCTGAGGCCTACCCCAAAGGGCAACTTCACCTGTACTGTGCCTCTAATGTGAGGTAGAAGTAGTTGATATTAAGGTTTAGGCAATTTCATTGGCCTGTGATAAAAAAAGCAGTCGATGTCAACTGTGAAATTTAGTGCAGAAAATGTTCTTTTCCTTTATAAAAGCCAGCAAAGAGAATTAGCAAAGACTTTCACTGCTCATTTCATGAATGTCACAAAGGGTGTTGCTGTGAAGAAGCTAGAGAGCAAGAGAGTTAGATACTACATGTGTAAGCACGTTTTTGTGGATATCACCCTGCAAACTGCTCACACTAGTGTGTATTAGTTTGTCTGTGTAAGGACTTAAAGTCTTACTGTTCCATGACCTCAAAGTCAATGTTGAGGAAAAACAGAGGGTGGAGGATAATGATGAGGGGGATCAGGCCTGTTTTAATTAGCAGAGAGTGAAGAGGGTTGGATGAAGGTTAACTATTATGTAGTGACAAGGGCAGACTTCTATTACTGACCAGCATCTTTTGAACAAAAGGACTGTTAGCACTCTTATTCTACCTCTTTTGTTTGGTACTCTGAACATGTGACTGACTACTTGATGACTACCATAAATCATTCTGTGATGTGGTGAGTCAGCTTTCATCCACTTTGCATGTATGTTTATGAGTGTATCTGTGCATAGAAACATTTTATTTTGCTAGTGTCTCTTTTGCATGACTGTGAGTACTCCTCTCACCTGTCTCCTGGGGGCCTTTGGTTGCAGTATATACTGGGTGGGGGGGCTGCTGTGGTTCCTCCAGGTCAGTGGGGGGCAGAACCACTCTACCTCGCTCAGGTAGATGAGGAAGGAGCAATCTGAACCATCAACACCATAAAAGGCATAGCAAGGATCCGATGTCCAACGTGCACGCATCCACTGGATGGTATACAGAGAGCACATGCTGTATATAAGTGAAATTTACATTTACATACCAAACAGTGGTTCCAAAAGCCCAGGATCATACACAGATGAATTGCCAGTAAAATAAAAAGTTTAGAAAATACAAAATTTACAGGCTTTTTCTGCTGTAATGCATAATCACACCACCAAAAGGATACTTATTTTGAAGTAGAAACCGAGTTAAATTTCTATCCAAAACTTTATCTTTAGTTTGGTTGTGACACCCCTGCTAACCGTGCCACCACCTGTTGGTTGGTCCACCACATTGCCCTCAATAAAGAAAAAGGTTGATAACACATAATGTAACATCATATTCCAAATGAAAAGAACAGATTGACACTCACATCCACTTTCCCAGGACACTCTGGAAAGCGGGGGTCTCTTGGTACTTCACATTGGCTTGACGTCCCATCTCTCACTGCTGAAAAGACACAGTCAAATTTTACCTTCAGTAATTCAACATGCACATATTTTTATAGGCTGAATGCCAGAGGTGCTAGTAAGTCACACATGCAGATCCCAACAAGACCCAAGTCTTAAGTCTCAAGCAAGTCCCAAGAATGTTGAGAATCAAGCGAGTCAAGTCGAGTCCTATGGCAACAAGATCCACATTTAAATCAATTAAAAGAAGGTGGTTATGAAAAGTTGAGTTTTTTTTCAACGTTAACGAAAACTGTTACAGCCTGCTTACACCTTCAACCTCTGATGGTCTGCTGTGTACTTGTAGGTTGGCTCCTCCAATCAGTTTCAACCAAAATGCAACTTCTCAATAGCTAGAAAAATACATATATATAATTTCGAGTCATCTGTGTCTCAAGTCGTAAATACCAGGTCAAAGTCAATCAAGCAGCTCTCAAGTCCTCAAATTAGGGACTGACTCGTGTCATGTGACTTGAGTCCCCCACCTCTGCGGGATGCACTAGAATCCAATCCCATTTTTAAATATCAAGCTAAAGGATAAATTAATGTATGACTCTTGTGAGTGAAATACTTTGCTTCACCCACAGCTTCATATGTCCGGGCTTAGTTCACTGAAGTGAGTTGGCTAGATCGATAACTATTCCAGCGGCAATCAACCAGTGTAATATTCTCTACCAGCTCATTTAGCAGCATATGGTGCATGTCAAAGCCTCTTAAAAATGCAGATTTTATTTCTTCTCTGCAGACGTGAACTTGTTTGACCCAAAGGCTCACCCCTTGGGGCCGCTAGCTTACAGTGTCACTCACATTACAAATGTCGTCTCCGGACGTTTTGGCAATATTCGCTTCCTCAATCATCATTAACATCATCCCTTCCAGCGTATGCCATATGCGCAGTCAGTGCCCATAAATCCCTGTGGTTTCCCCTTTGCAACATTGCACCGTATCTGCTCTACTGCAGTGCACACTATTCACTGGGCCTGACAAAGTAGCACAGCCCATCTCCCGCTGCTGCCAGCCATCCTAGTGTTACGCTAGCAAATACGTCTGCTCACTTAAGCTACGCTCACTGCATTAATTGCTCCACTGACTTAGTTAACTGCTTCCCTGCTGCTGATGTGAAAGAGAAAAGAGAGACGGAGAGAGAGACTATTATTGAATTGTATTATCCTTGATGCTATGGCAATATTGTTCACCTGCTGTTCATTTGCCTCCTCTCTAGATTCTGTCCATTTCCATTTCCCTAATGAAAAACAGACATTTCTCCACATAAGTCTTCCTCGGAGCCTCTCTCCATCGACTACACACACACACACACACACACACACACACACACACACACACACACACACACACACACACACACACACACACACACACACACACACACACACACACACACACACACACACACACACACACACACACACACACACACACACACACACACACACACACACACACACACACACACACACACACACACACACACACACACACACACACACACACACACACACACACACACACACACACACACACACACACACACACACACACACACACACACACACACACACAGCTTAGAAATATGATTACAATAGCAACCACTTAAGCAACATAAAAACTTGACTCCTGTCCATGCAACACTTCAAATAAAAGCTAGTGCTTGAGGGGAAGGAAATTCTAATCATGTCCTCTTTCTCTCTATCTCTCCCGTTGTTCGCACATGCCTGACCACGAGATAAATAAACTACCACTGAGCCATATGATAATAAAGTCTGCCGGCAGTGTTTCAATTCATCTGTGATTAGAGAAAGCAGCAGTGTTTTCAGTTTGGCGTGTGCCGTTGTTCCTGCAGATGCAGCGGGGAAAACAAAAGAAGAATGTAATGCTAATTTTTTCTCATGTAAAGAGTTGGGCAATTACCCTCAGGAGAAAACATGAGAGGGAAGAATATGGAGGAAAAATGATCATAATGGGGGTGATTATGAGTGTGTTATCTTGGTATTGATTAGAAATGTGCAAGAGCAAGAAAACAACAGAATAGAAGCAATAAAGCTATGAGATATACAGAGGAGATCAATTTGCAATTCTATTCGATTCTATCCAAGCTAGAAAAGGCTAGAAATCATACAGCACAGGAGCAACTCTCAGATCTTAATGTTTTAATATTTTTGGCTTGATGTTTTTGATCACCTCTTTTTAACTCCACTGCTGTAATGCAAACATTTAAGGATATTGTTTTTGATATTGTTTTTGTTATGGTTATGGAATATCAAACTGTCACCTGTGTATTTTGGCAAGGTATCAGAAGTGATTTTTGTGAGCCAGATATCCTTGTTTAAGTAACTCTGTAACTGTGTGTGTGTGTGTGTGTGTGTGTGTGTGTGTGTATGCGTTACTCTGCATGAGTGATGTGCAGATCTGTTTTGTATTCTCCTCTGTTCTGTTGTGTATAACAGCAGCAATTAAAGTTTATCTCCAACACAAGCTGACAGCTGTGCATGAGTCCAGCTGTGTGCGCTTCAAGTTGAACATCACTTATATATATTTTTTTTTTTTGAAGGGATGTTTGTCAGTTTATATTCACTCTCCTTACACCCACTTAATGTTGGTGCAGTGTAGTATTGTGTACTGTTAATCGCTCACACCATATTGTACAGTATACAGCATGTACTATATCGTATGTTTGATTTTTTTGACCACAATCGACCGTAAGTCGCTTTGGCCAAATGTGTCCACAGTAAATAATAATTGCACTGTGATGTAAAAGACAGGTTGCAGATGGGATTGTCAATGTTGATTGTGAATGTGCACAAGTTTGAGATGAGTGGATTGGATGATATGGTTTGGCAGCTAAAACTGTTAACTTAATTATTGTTCTTGTGATTAATTGTGCAGTCTATTTTTTACATGGCTGTTTGTAATTAGGGATGATCTACAGCACGTTGAAGTTTCTAAGTCTCGTCAGTATGTTAAAATGATCATACGGGTCACTTCTTTTTTCATATGTTATGCTTTCTACATTATATCTTATGTCTACATGGTGTTAAATACAACAAGGGGGTAAAAGGCATTTTGCACCAATGATGATGATGTTGATTAGTACTGTACCTCTTCCTTGCACCATGCTGTTTTGCAGTATCTGCTCCACCCTGGTGGCCATGTTGGAGACATTCTGGGCTAAAGCTTGGATCCTCTCCACCAGGCCGGCTGGTTGAAACCTGCACACATAAAAACACCACACAAACAGAGTAAGAGGAGATAAGGGGGTGTGGAAATGAGAGGTACCTCTGGATCAAGTAGAACCTCTACTTCACAAGCTCCTATCATCCCCCCCCCGGGCTGTCCTTCTTTGCTTCTCCCTCTCTCCTTTTTTATATCGCAACAGATGTAGAAGTGTTAGTGAGAGATGCAAATTGTTAGACACTTGGTTGGAGCGTGAAATAGAAAAAGACCTGAGTTGTTAATACCACTTCCTTTGTAGGGTGAGAGACTTCCAATTCATATGATGAGAAGTGTGTGAAATGTGTGTGAGTGTGTTTGTTGTGTGTGTTTGCATGTTTGAGTGCTCATTGTAGTTCTGCATATTTCCAAAGCATCTGACTGCATGATTGCACATCACGCAAAGCCGAGGCCTGCGTACCCACACATGCTCATACCGCTGTGCCCATTATGTCCATTCAAATTACTTGATTTCAGTGTGAATTGTGTGTGTGTGTGTAAGTGTGTGTGTGTGTGTGTGTGTCTTCCTGTTTCTCTGTATTTTTTAATCAGCAGATGGTATTAATCCTCATTAAAGTCAGAAAATATGATGATATGCAGGGTAAAGATATGCAGGGTAAAAACACATCATTAAAATGTGATGATCAGAATTATTGATAATGTAGGTGTGTGTGTGTGTGTGTGTGTGTGTGTGTGTGTGTGTGTGTGTGAGAGTGTGTGTGATGGTGTTGGTGGTGGGGTTACAGGATGAAATGCAAGGCTGCTTCACTTACTAAAAGTCAATGGACTAATGTGAGGAAAGTATGTTGCTTTACAAAGTGTAAACAACAGAAAAGGCGGCAGCCATCAAAGTCACAGGCAGTCTCTACGCTCCATTAACAGCTTTGGAAGTGTCACATGTAAACGTTGCTAAGTGTGTTTGCGTCCCATTTAATATGTTCACTACAACAGAGAAGTTACAGTATTCTCTAGTGCATGTGTATTTCAGGGGTAAGAGCTATTTCCAAAACATCACATTGTGCAGAAATGTGTTATTTCAGTTGCGATAAATAAATATTTTATATAGACAGAAAAAAATATACAGTGTCTATGTTAGCTTGTCAGGCATACATTAAAGGATCCTGGAGTTTTCTTTTATTAAATCAAAAAGCTTTGATGATTAAGACTCCTGTCTAAAAATAATAGATACAAAAAAAGAATGTACATTTTTGTATTATATTATTCAGTATTTTACATTGCTATTCATAATTCAACATACATTATTTTGTATTTATATGATGTGTTTATGTTCTGTGTCTTTTTATCTTGTGTTTCTGTTTTACTGCTGCACAACCAATTGCCCACTGGAGACAAATAAAGTAAGAGTGAAAGCAAAATCTTTTCCAGTCCCCGAGACTTCAGTTAAGCATGATACTCCATCCATTTTTATACATTTATGCGTGTCTGGGGCCGCTGTTAAAGCAAGCAAAGCAAGGTAGCCCATATGTTCTTCTCCCATCTATGTCCTCCAGCTCTCCCTGGGTGATCGTTCCTATGCCAAATCTGACACATAATCCTTTCAGCATGTTCTGGGTAACAGTATTTTGAAATATGATTTCATCACAATTCTATTGAAAGATGTTAAATTGTCCTTTGAATTATTGCCCAGCCCAAATCCAGCATTTCCTGTAAGTGATCCCATTTTCCTACCAGAAAGGGAAAGACAATCGCCAAAGTTTAAATAAACCTTTCCAAACATGCACTGTGTGAAAGCATCCTGAAACAGTTACTGTATCTTAATAAAAGCATCTGAGAGAACTAATTATAATTTCTACCTTCCATTCTGTGTAAGTGGGGCACATACAGCGTACGCATTAGTGAAAGTTATTACCTTATATTGTCTTATAATGAGAGCGAGCATTATGTTTGGCTATAAAGTTATATTAAAACATTAGTATTATTACACTGAGCATTTCACAAAAGTCTCTAGCAGTAGAGAATTACAGCTACCATGGCACAAGTGCTTGCTATGTATTTGGCCTGAAGGACAAAGCCTTTGCTTGTTAAGCTGAGTAAACCCTGTTACTGTAAAGTTCTCATTTGGGGAAAGCACTGTGACTGTGCAAGTTGGCCTCTATATGACTTGACCGTCTAATCTCACCTCAAACATCCATGAACTCATCCCTAGAGATGAACACAGAGAAGAATGGGAAAGTCATAGCAGTAGAGACTAGGACAGAGAAACGGATGAAAGGCTGCGTTGGAGCAGAGATGACTGCACAATGAGATCCAAAGAGGACAAGAAAAAAAAGATAGACAGAGAAACATACAGTAAAAACTGCAATACAAGCAGGCAGAAAATAAAGAGAAGGAGATCAACCATCCACAGAAAACAGACCGAGAGTACCACAGGGACCTTTGTCTTAAGAAAGCAAAATATCCTCTGTGCCTTCACATAGAAGCTAACAAAACAGATAGACTGAAACATTAAACGATGATTATGATCAAAGAATACAAGGAAATACATATTTGATGGCCCACTGTTGTGTGCTACTTGCAATGAAGCTTCCTCCCTTTTGATGAATGTAGACAGTTGGCTCTTTTACAAATGAGGGGAACAAAACAGAAATGAGGAAGAGCAAAGAGAAGACAAAACGGGAGGAAAGTAGGGGAGAAGAAACGACAAAATGAAATCCGCAGACGGATGCCAAGCAGAAGTAGAATGCTCTGAAAAGAATAAAGTGAGAGACGGAGAGAGGCAGTAAAGAAAATCAATGATAACTAGAGGATATAAAAATGTGTTCTCATGCTTTCCTTATTTCTCTCTGCCCCTCTCTCTTGTCTAATGAGATCATCCTCTTAAGGGAAGAGGACAGTTCTGACAGCATCCCATCAACGAAATCTGTCCAGGGCAAGAGATGCATGTGACTAAGTGTCAGCATGAGGGTTTGTATGGTTGTTTGCTGACAAACCACACAAAAAAAAATCAAGCTCAAAGGCACGTACTCCACGCCACCGCTTATTTCCACATATAAACAAACGTGAACACTTGTTTATGAATGTGTGAAGACGCACACACACTAACTGTTTTTTCACATTCAGTGGTATAGAAAATTAGGTTTGAACAGCATGCGTGCCGTTGTTTATTTTCCCCTTAGTCTCACAAAGCAGCATACTCCAGTGCTGGAGTGCGGACTGGCTTCCCTGGGTTATGGGGGAAAAAGCTCTTACTTGTTTACATTTCTTTTAACCAATCACAATCATCTTGGGCATTGCTAAAGCAGGTAGCAGGCAGAGATAGGATCAGTTGAGGAGAATGCCTGACATCCAGTGCATGAACACACGCTGAATGTCAGGCTTTATCCCTGAGCTGTACATCTGGTAAGCCAGACTATTTCTCCCACTCATCAATGCCCAGAGCAACTAAAATCAGAAAAGATGAAATAAAAGAATTGAAGTATGTCCTTCCCTTTGCTGCCTACTTCCAGCAAAGCCACAGTATGACATTGACTTGTGCTGCAAAAAAAAAAAAGCCTACTGGGATAAAGGTTGTTACTGACGGAGCTTAGATGGGTGCTTAAGGGAGGAGGAATAGGTAAAGCAGAGCCAGAGCAGTGATCTTGAGAAAGCGCAAGCCTATGGGGAGACTTATCAATCTTCCCTCTCCTCCACCGTATGGTAAAATGGAGTGAATCAACTCTGCATCCTTTCCCCTCCTTCATCCCCCTCTCTAGTTTTCTCAGGCTCTGCCCTCCCTTATTATATTCCCTCCGTTTTCTGCTCTAACGAGTGCCTGCCCCATGGGCGAATCACACGCTGGGGCCTTAGACATCAAGTCCCATTCGCTGCTACACAGGAGTGTGTCAGCACCAATGAAGCTCACGTAGATGAGACCCCCACCCAGTGTGGGTGTGTGTGTGCACAAGTGTGTGCGTGCGTGTGTGTCTTTCTGTGAATGCGTGCCTGACTGGCCTGAATTTAGGATATGTTTATATAAAGCTCTTTCTTCCCATTTGCTCCTCTCCCGGCTGGCTACAATAGCACTTTATCACGTCACTCATACTTAACACCCTTATACACCCTCTCTTGCTCTGTGTATATTTGCGGGTGCAAGAGAAAGAGAATAGAGAGTAAAAAGAAAGGCAGAATAACACACGCACACGTCAAACACATTCATCTATTTCTTCAGCGGGGAGCCATCACAGGTACATACTGTAATCAAAGAACAAAGTGTGTGTATGAATTGTACTGTATATGCCCACCAGTTCCCTTCGTCGATATCCTTTTCATTCTGCTCCCTGAATCAAAACTTTACTCTAGCTATTAAAGCTATTTTGCTTCGAGGATCCATTCAGTTCAGACCAGACCACAACAACATTGTACTTAGAAAATAAAATGTATTTCTTTTTGTTTTTCTGATTTTGACATCATATTGTTCACAGAGCACTGCTGTCGAAGAGAATGGCTTTCAAGGACAACACATCTCACAATTAAACAAACGTCATGTAGCAGACGTTTATATGATGAATCCAGGATTTGGGACAAAGTTTTTTTTGACTCATGGATGTCTCTGTGGGGAGTTTCCTGTTTATAACTCATCATGGCTTGCATCAATTTGTACAAACATCATTTTAGACAAGCCATGCAAGTCATGTTTACAAGTCACACATGCTCAATTCCAGTTTTCAGAGCTTAATTTAAAAGTAGCAGGAGAATATTTCTTCAGTCCAGTGAATCACGACATAAACAAAGAAGACCAGTGGTGAAAATCAGTAACATGTCCTAAGATTGAACTGAAACTATATGTAGGGGTTTCAGGTTTGTTGTTTTTTGTGATCACATATTGTATTACACCAAAACATTGACCCATGTTGCTTTGTACTTTCATTTAGTATGGCTGTCGCAATGACTACAATACTGCAATAATGTGTTATTGACAAGCCAACCAAAGGGGGTGGCAAGCAACTGCCTGTTCATGATTTTTCTTTGTTGTTCATGGTGCTGGGTCCTTTGTGTTCTACAATTCAGTGCATGGGTATGTCAGTTAAATACATTCATAATGAATGTAAGAGTTAAGAGTGTATTTTTTTACTTGCACCCCAATCTGCTTGTTATGCTAATCTCACCACCTGTTGCTATCAGCGGACAGCTAAAAGTTAAGAACTTACGAACTGCATCACGTTCAGCAATCATGTAGATTTGTGCTAAAACGATATGGCACTGTTGAGGCCACCCTAAACCACTGCAGGGAAATTCCTTCACTGTGGCTGGCATTTTTAGAGCCCTTTGCAAAGAAATGTTGCAGATTATGGAAATGTAAAGTTTTCCATATAATGTGATAATGTTAACCAGTCATTATTATTTCCAAAAGGAGTATACATATTAGGGGGAGACAAATAAACATCAACATTTCTTGAAAATGGTCCTCAACTTTAAAGTAACTAAATTAGCATTGTAATCCCTACTACAAATGCGGGTGCTAGGTTGAATAGAAGTTGCATGTCATGAGGTGTCTGCTGGCACTGCTGCTGGGGGTGTCTGCAGCGGTAGGCAAGACATATTCTTCCTCTTGTGCCACTCAGGCAGACCAACTAAACCCTAATGTTATACGATTTTGATCACGCAGGCTACATTTCACCCCCACAAGGCCGACTCTGCTGAAAAAAACATGCTGATCTATTCAGTAAAGGTGAAAATGAAACCATAGGTTAATGCAAACACTGTTGCGACAGCCTCGGGGCTGGACATGTTTTGCTTCCCTTGTTGGCTGTTTTACCCTCTCTTCCAGGTGGTTGGAGCGGTGGCTGATTGAGGGATGCAGAACACCTGAACACGGCTCAGGAGGCTATTTAAGCCGACCTGCCGCAGACGCTCCTCTTCTTTCCCTGAAACATAATTTGTTTCATGCTTTGTTTACACATTATGTTATTTGTTAACTTTATTTAATTCAAATATGTGTAATTTTGTGCAGACTGTGTGGTCTGAGGTCTCCCTTTTGTCACACTGTCAATTGACATCTTGAATAATTAGAAGGCTTGAGTGCAACTCGTAAACATGCAGATCCTTCCCATCTCTGCCTCTCATCCTACAACATGAAATCGGCAAAACATGCACTGTTATTTTTGGAAGACAATGTGAAAATAATTATAATTCTTATTAATTATAACATGTTATGCCCCTTTTGATGTACTTCATGTACTACATCACAGTTTATTACAGACATTTTAGTACATCTCTCTGTTATTTAGCAAAGTTTTAGGCTGACAGCAAGTCTAGTCAGAGCAAACTGTTCATTAACCATATTAAAAACAAGATCTTGTGTTTGACCCCAATTACACCTTGACCAATACCCCTTTTACACCCAAAGCACCCCCTTGAAGGCAATAACTAGAAATTGATTTCTGCTACAGTAACAATGCATGTACTGTGCTACTTACAGTCCCTGACAATAGACACCCTTAGCAGGACACTTCTCCCCAGACGTGCCCTAAAAGTAGAACGGCTTCCCCCATATTAAACAGCCCATTAACAGACATTGATTGCAGTTAACACCAACGCCAGACCATATTAATCCTTCCATCCTTCCGCTCTAGTGCTTCCGCGCAGATCTGAACCTGAGCGCTTATACGGGATCATTTACTAAGGTTCGAAGAAGTGAGGGGATTTCTGTCATTGTGTATCACATCACTCCTGCATAACAGAGATTAGTCAGGTCTGATCAGGGGTCAGATCGGAGAGAACATTGTATAGAGAAAACAAAATTTGATGTTTTGGTACTGACAGGTAAAAGAGAGGAGCCTTTTGATAAAAGCAGTAGCACCAAGGTCAAACAATGCTTGTCTGTTTGCAGCAGCGATTTTAAGGTAAAAGGCAGCAATTTCCAAAAGAGACTGTAAGAGGGGAAGAAATGAGGGTGAAGATAAGAGCAAAATACAGTAAGGTTAGGAGGAAAAGGAAAAAGATAGAATTCATGATGTGATGTGCAGTGTGAATGACAATTTCCAGGGGGTGGGGTCAGTGCCCCTGGACCACCATCTGGCCCTGCTAACTGTGGCAAATATTTTTGATCTCATCTGACATTACCATCTATAAAAGACTCAATTTAGGCTAAACTGAAAATTTTGGTATCATATGAAACTACATAATCTAAAGATTCATTGTTACCAAATGTCATGCTTGCACGTGGGAAAGGGATCTAAATAATGTCAATAATGTAAATAAAGTTAGGCTGAATTTTGGAGAGGGAAAAACTGGCCTTGCCATTTTCAAAAGGGGTCACCTGACCTCTGACCTCAAGATATCTGAATATAAATGAGTTCTATGGATACCCACAAGTATCCCCTTTACAAACATACCAACTTTATTCTAAAGGTACTAAGCCTGCATGCATCTAATTTTGGTGAAAATCTCACAATAACTTGTTATGTCTAGCGAGTACTGATTAAATTAATAGGAATTTTGACAGTTAGACACAGAATCAAACTGTAAAATGTAAAGTCAGCGTACCTGTTGATAGCAGAGCTGAGCTCATCCAGGCGCCGTGCGTCAGAGCTGGAGGTGTTGTCGAGTTTGGACAGGCTGTCCATCCTTTTCAGAATCACCTCCAGCATGTCACTGATCTTCCTCAGCACACCACGTGACTCCACGCCTCCCAGCACTGAGCGGAGACACAGACATAAGAAGAGACAGGAGATGAATAAAAAGCTGGACAACAAACTTGCAGAACAGCATGCAAATTAATCGCAAAGCCTGCAGCTCTGCTGGCTCACCATACTGTCGTTTAATTTTGGCTGTGCCCTTGTTTTGGACAACCGTCTATGCATTTTACTGCAAAGCAGATTAAAAGCAAATTCATTTCTGTTGTGTGCCAAACAATAAAGAAGTCTCCAATTACATTTGTGTAAAAGCACTCACAATCTACCTTCTTTCTGTATTGCATACCAGTGTTCTGAATACATTTTATGAATTCCCCTGAAAGTAGATTTATTTTAAAAGCCAAAACTTCTCTTTAAGTGGGATTTGCATAAAAGTGAAATTCTGGTGTAAAATCTACTTTAATAGTTGTTACACGAAAAAAATGGTCTTGATGGTCTTGACCCAATTTGCCAAAAAAGACCCTGGGATGATTTTAGATTGTAATTTCACTTTAATAATAATTTTAGTCCATCACCCTAAATGACAAAGTGTGGCCGCAATAGAGTAAAGTATCAACTGTAGATTGACCCTATCGACCCAAACAAATTTGGTCTTTGTTAAAAGTGGAATACAAACGCAGTCTTCGATAGTAGTCAGGGAGTAGTAGTCAGTGTAGCCTAAGAAAGTGGAGCCACAACAGTGTAATCCGTGCCTCCATGGATTTTTAATTTGGGGGGTCAAACTTTTATTTCATTCAGTCCCATATTTTCTTTGAGTTGAGCCTTCACATGTCAATTTCTGCAGCTGCATTAAACATCCAGTGACATACAGAGAAAAATATATAAACCTAATAAAAAAGGACCAGTGTGCGTAGGAGATAGACCCCTTTAACCTTATGAGAGCAGTGTCTCTTTACTTGAGCCTATGTATAATTCCTCATCTTAAAGTCTAAAAGCCAACCGTTTGATTACATCAGACTTTAACCTGTATATCTAAGCTTGATCTCTCATTTCCTCTGCCTACAGCAGTGCACTTCACCCGGTGCTGTATTCTGATCTCATGTCATAAACTGGCTTTTGTAAAGGCCAGACACTCTGGAGTCTAATATCTGAATATGAGCTTACCTTTATATCCTTTGATACCCTTATGAATGATATGAGAATAACTTCCACCAAGGCTATGAGTTATGAAAAGCCAGGAACTAATTACGCTGAGGCTATTTTTTTTTCTTGTCTCTCTTTCTGTCCGTGTCTGTGTGATGGCCAATTTATTTCTTTTTACCCAGCACAGCAGAGAGGGCTCTCTGTGGACAGAAAGGAGACGTCTGTGTACGTAGTTGTGTGTGGTGAGTACTACATCATTGGCCATCAGAATTGAAAAATGAGTATTGCACATATGCATGCACACACAGATGTAGCTTAGAGACAGTGAGGGAGAGAGGTAGAACATACTCTGACTGGATAAAAGGTGGACAAGACGTCATTAGGATAATTATACAGACACTGCCAGGGTCAGAGTGTCTGTGAAATCAGTGATAATGGCCCAGATCAAAGAAGGTGACTGAAAGGTGGAGACACAGATGAAAAGCTTAATGTCTTTTCAGAACTAATCTCTCCTTCATATATCATTGTTAAGTGCTCATGCTCAGAAAAAAAGCAACAGAATAATTTTATGATATAAAAGGTGGTGATGAGAATGAGAGAGAGGGACAAAATTGTGGCTCAGGTAGTCCTTTTTTAAAGGTGTGTCATTTATTATTTCTATTCCGCTTTCAGCACACATACTGTAGCGGTGTCACGATTTCAATTCTAAATTGTAAATAGATGGAAATGAGCTTTCAATTTCAGCTGGATGGGTGAGTATCCAATTTAAATAAATTATATAAATTTGACTATATGGCCTTAGTGTGGTACAAATATAACACTTGATACCATGTAGCCTACAGTATATTTTTAAAAAATAAAATATTTCATGTTATTGAGGGAAAACCTAAATTTTAAGTTTTCAGTGGCTTTCACCCCTGGAAACAAGATGTTTATGGATACAAACTATTGTGTGAAAATCCAATTAGTAGGTAGATACAAATCTAGGTGTCAGGAAACATAAATCTTATTTCAGTGTGTACACTGTAGATGCATTTTAACGTCAGTTTAAGTGGTATGTTCAACCCAGGTATAATAAATCCAAACACAGTAACACATATCGCAAAATAAAGAGGGCGTGAGGGAATCTGTCGACTTCAATTTGATGCCACTATTAAGTCTTCAGTAACAAAACATGATGCGGTAAAGACCCTAATGAGATACAGCCTGGGACATAAGGGACAAAGAGGTCAGAGTGTATTCTTTTAGCCTCCCATCAGAGGTTGGTAGGGCCCACATTGACACTTCAAACACCTGGATTACACTGTCCAACCACTCAGTCAAACCCCATGTCTGCTACTTGACAGGCAATTACAGCCAATGGGCTCCTGTGCCTAATGGCTCCGGTGCAAGGTCATTGTCTGGCTCAACCCGTTCCAGTAGCCAAATCCTAAATTCACTGACTTATCTTCCCAGAGACAGATGTATTCATTCCAGACTGGCAGTGTCATGTCCTTTGCCTGTAATGGATCGCTGTGTCAGAGTGTGCCGTCAGAGTGTGCCGGTGGGTCGCTCTGGTGACAGCTTTGTGATTGGCTGATAATGAATAACTTCCACCATGAGGGTCAAGCAAATTGAAGCAATGGCCATGCTGACAAAAAGTTAATTTACTATTAGGGTTAAACCAAAAATGGCTTAGTAGTGTTCACCCCATAAATTACAGTTTTGGCAAAGCCTCTTAAAAAGCATTTAGATGACTCAAAGTACCAAAGTACATTTTAAGAGTTTGTTTGCTTTGCTAAAATCATGCTGAATTCGGCACTTGGGTACTTTGTAATACAGGCGATTCACTTTGTACTTGTCAATAAATGTGAGATGAGTATTATTAGAAAAAAACAGCAAAGTAATACTGCAAAGCCCTTGCTGATAGAAAACAGCCACAAACAGCTGTGATGTTCAGCAGTGCGATGTTCACCCTGCCGAAGGACACACTAGAAATCTTTTCATTTGGTTGACTGTGGTGATCAAATACCAATTTATAGGACAAGTGCCAATATTCTCAATAGCTTGCTTAAATGATACCATTACATAGAAAATGAATGCCCTTATCTACCCTTATTTGATGAAACCTCATTCAGATCTCACTGATGTAATATATCTGCAAATGAAGGACACTATGACCACAGATACTGTATGTAATGGACATGAGTGGAAAGAAGATAAACAGCAGCAACATTACTACAGAGATGGAAATGGTTTGACTTAATCAAGCTCAAAGGGCAGATGAGTCAAAAACAGCGAAGTATGTTTGTGACATTGGCATTACATACAAAATAGCACCAGGAAGAAACTGATGACAGAAATATGCAAATCAAGATGGGAAAAAAATAGTAATGAAATAAGGATGGAAAAAAATACATGGACAAGACCCAGAGTAAAAGTAAAGAAACAACCAATTTCCCTTTGTGAGTAGGCTTTGTGTAAAGAGTCTCTGGATATTGTCTGTAAACTCATTCTGATCAGTCCTTCACTGATCACAGATTATATTTAAGTTAACACCAGGGCTATCATCTTAAAGTTACAGGAGTTAGCACATTGTTTGGATGATGTATTGACAAGTTCTGGCTTCTCAGTGCAATAATATCATCAGGAAACCCAGTGCATGACAAAGAACAGCTTTAAAGGGATGCAAAAGTCATGTAGTCAGTACAAAATTTACTAAACAAATGGGGCCAAATGTCAGAGGACTGAAATAAAAATTGCCAAAGTGAAATTAGAAGGAGTAATTGATAAATACATGCTGTAAAGCAATAAAGTCTGATCATTTAGGTCACATAAAGTTATCATCCGTAAGAATTGAGATACGCCGTTTCTTGCGGCCGCTTTGAGGGTAAGATGTAATTGCAGGTGAGCCTCTGGGACCTCATCTCTTACAGTTCCGTGTTCCTTTCAAAACCAAAAAGTGTCAACTGTATGATTCAGTATACTGGCAGCTCTCACCTGCGCGATGCAGTGTTAGGCTTTCACATGCTCTGAGGTCCGAAGAGAGAAGGAGAACGATGTAAAAAGCATCACTAACTGTGCGGCACATTTGATTTAAGCATGGGAGTTGCCACTGACACTCAGCAAAGCAGCAAATACAAGCCTTTATTAGTGGGTCATATGCTCAATCACCACTGTTTAAACTCACTCTTTGATAGATAGTAATTTAATTAACTAAAATCTTACTGACTACAACTTTAAAGCACAGACCATACGTTACACCTCTGATACTGCAACAGACCATACTTTTAGTCACTGTCCCAATTCCTCCATAGTATTGAGTATTGCAAAATGCCTTGTCATTCAATGTCAAATGTCAATACAAGAGTAAATCTCACTGGTGTCAGTGAGCCAATTAACATGCTGCTAACTTGTACCAAAGTCTTATAATGCTGGTGATTGGCTGTCTAACATTACATGTTGTAGAGACATGCAGGAAAAACATTACGTTACACACAGAGACGTGGCTCACAAGTTTGTGTTGCTGTATTTTGAGAACCAATGCTTCACATAGGTGTAAAGGAGTTTGGCTGCATGTGCATGTTAGTGCATTTCAAAACACTCTTTTAATTCACTCTGTGCCCACTTGCACTATCATGTACTAAGGCTTAAGTTATATTAAGGTCCCTTTGAAAGCAAACTTTTAATAGTGAATTTTGCCTCGAGGACTTAAACACCACATTTAGCAAGTGAGCAAATCTAGCCAAAGGGGATCAAAGAACAGACTGATGGAGAGCACAATATGTTGTAGTAAGTCAACCACATGTTTGAGTCTTGGCAATCAAAATGCATTATTAATACCAAACTTCATGTTGAATTTGCTCATCTTGATCAATGCATGCATTTATTTGGTAAAAACTGAAATCCCTGCAGTTCCAATTAAGGGACCTTTGATCCCGAGAGAAGGATAACATGGAAGATTTAAAAAATGGGTAGAAAGTGTAGACTTTTAAACTGACTTCAAATAACCACATATTTACTTTAATTAAAATTGTGCTGCAAGTTATTTACTATGCATAAAGGAATAATTATCTTAAGACATCAAACAAAATTATTTGTTGGGCCTTCAGTCATGAATCTAGCTGCTGTACTGTCGGTGTGACTACCTGTTTGTACAAGATAAATGCAGACTTAAGATTCAATGAGAGTCAAAGCAGTAAGCTAACAGCATACTATTTCATGGTGTGTTTGGATTCCCCCACTGGCATGAGGTGAAATAAATCAGCACAAACACAGACACTACCCTTCTTTAGCCACCATATTGGACAGAGTATTTATTGTCACGGCACAACATATCTCCTGAGGACTGAAATGTGTGAAGCGTGAACAGAATCCTTGTTAGTATCTCTAAACAGACTACTAAGACTGAGAGGGAGACTGTTTGTATATTGTGTGTATAAGTATGTGCACATACTGTAGCCTACACAAAAAGTTGTCATTTTCCCTTCAAATTTCAGCTTCTGAGCTGCACAATCTCGACAGTGGTAAGAATTAACATCAGGGACTGGAAATTAAACTCCACAGCCAGATGGAGCTTCACTAAGAATCCATTAGTGCTGCAGTCAACCAAAAAAATCATTGCCCACAATTCGGAAATTGTCGACAAAGTGGGCCTGTGGATATTCTCATTTGTCCAGGTCATTGTTATCCCCAAAGAAATGTAAGTCCAGTTGCTTTTGACTTAGATTTCTTTGGGGATGTCGAGAAAGTGTGCTTTCTTTTTTTATTCCTGGGGAACACAGTGTATTTAGACTCTGCTAAAAACACCAGCAGCGCAACGAGCTGCTGAGCGTCTATTCAGTGCTGAGTGTTGCACCTTTGAGTTTTTTCAGGTTACCAAGAGTTGAAAAATGCCCTACTTAAAAGCTGCACTTGTCACGTCACCATTTTTAGCCAGTCACCCAATCACAGTGAAGGAGGGGCGGAACAAATAGGCTACCACAAAGATCAACCGTCACTTCCTACATACAAGTACTGAACAACAACGGAGAAAAAATGAATACTGTTAAACCATGTAAAACAAGTATTCAACCTTGTGCCAACATATTTAAAAATAATAATAATTCTGTGGATATTTCACAACACAGCATTGGGAGTCTCACGCAAGCCTCCACCATAGCGACTTCCTGGTTGATCCAATACGGAAGTGCCAAAAACGGCAGTTCTCTGAGTGGTCTGGTAGTTTGCACAATAGAGCAATTTCTCATTGATCCCCATGTTAAATAGGCTGTTTCACAGCATAATTAACACCTATTTAAGGACTGGTAAAAAAACAAAACTTTCTAGTCTGTATGTTTACATCATATCACCATGATAACACTGAAGGGGGGGATTTTTTTTTTTTTACCGGCTAGTTTTTATTTTATTGGAGATCAAAGTTTATGAATAATAAGAGCCTTTTGAGTGACAGCTAGCTGCTGGCCCTCAGTTCTCCTCGACGGTATAAGTCAGCCAGATGGCCTAATGTCCCTCTCCCCAACGTCACATCAATGCCGTTTTTTGGTGAGAGGAAATTAGGCGCAGTTAAAGTCTGATGAGATGGCGACTCCCGTAGGTGAGTACGATTAGTCCAAGTTGAGAGAACAGACCCCGACGAGTATGCTACATCCATTTTTTCATACAGTCTATGGTCTCACGATATCACAAGAAAAAGCTGCCCCTCCAAGCCACTCTGCTAGGCATTTTCAGAAGTGTGCCTGGTATTTCAGTTGAATTTAATGCTTTTTATGGAAACACAGCCTTATGAAATTAACACCAGTAACTGTTCAACCAAACAACCAACTGACCAGAAGACGTCAGTCCTAAAACAAAAAAATATATACAGAATACTAAAACTAATATATAAGTCACTGTTTGTGTCTGTGTGTAAACGCTATGTGTGTCTGTGCTTCAGAAAAGGAGAAATGGAATAGTGTGTCTGTCTGCTTGAATTCATTGTAATGGAAATGACAGAAAGGGTCACTCAGTACAAAAAATAGCTATGGCATCCCTCCATCACACTCTTTTTTATGTCACCAACTTAAAAAAGAAAAAGAAAGGCATTTCACCAAGGCTGGTAACAGTATTCCTCTGTGAACTGCAACAAAAAAAAAGACATTTTATATCTCAACACAGTAGGATGCCACACTAAATGAGACAGCACTGACATGGGTGTGTTTGTATAGTATAAGTATGTATATGACTAAGGCAGGGTGGAATTCAATAAATTCCCTTCTTACGGTTGAATGCAGGGCAAAGCTTTAAAGCAGTGGGGTTACTTCCATAAAAATGTGATTGTGCCCAGAGGTGCCTGTGTGAGTATGTGTGTGTGTGCTTGTAAAAAGGACAAAGGTCACAGAAAACGCACTCTGCAGCTGGGTGAAAGAGTGGGTGTGCATTATTATTAAGCTGAATTACAGTGCGAAAAATGATGAGTAAAATATATATATCCATAATATGACAGAATGTGTATGAGCTCTTAATCAGAATATTAGAAAGGTGCTTAGAAATGGATTAGCAAAGCCTGAATTGTGTATAATGTAATATTGAAAGTCTAGAACTACAAATAAATTGTGGCATGAATCCATAAAAATAGCATTTTGAAAATGATGAAATCTGATGTGGAAAAAAACTCTGAAAGAAGGGAGAAATGAGTTTTCACCTGAAGCGGCATTATGGTGCTTCTTTGAAACACTTCCCTGTCTCCACATATCAAGCGCGATCGAGCTCTGTCTTGGAAAATGAAACTGTCTTGAAGCAGAACTCTCTATCATTTGAAATGTGGTGGGTTTGTAAGACAGCTCCAAACTATAATCCTTTATACCGTGAGTCAGCCAATCATGGTTGTCTGTGTGTGTGTGTGTTTGTTTCATTGTGTGATATAAATGTAAGGGGGGGGGGGGGGGGGGGAGGTTTGGGGTGGCTTTGCATATTCATGAGAAGGAAAACCATTTGTGGTTTGATGGATGCTGACAGAAGGGCCTGCTGGATATGAGTTGACACAGCTAAATTAACCGGAGACCGATGTCATTTTGTCAAGGGAGCACACACACAGAAACACACTCACAGAATAGCAAACAGTACTGAAATCTCCTTAAACATTAAAATCCACCCTAAGACTAAAATTGTGATGTTCTTTCACACGTTAAAGTCAATCTACAAATAAACAGCAACCAGAAAACTGTCCCCCTTGACCTAAAATCTGAAATATAAGACTTGATGATGTCACATGATACATGGCAGGGTTTCATCAGTGCTTAATAACTTTGTGGGCTCATAAATGTTTAAAAAAAAAAAAATATTCATACCCCCCCAGTGAGTATAATTTTAATGCATGGCTTCCAGCTGCTCAGAAAACGCTGCCATATCCCGGTAGGATCTATGGTTGCTGTCATGGTTCCCGTTTTTCACTGTCAACTCCAGGATTTGTTTGAGATGACATCATCACTGCAGTCTGCCTCAGCTTCTCAGGTTAAAGAGAGGCTTTCTCAAGATCCCTGACTAAAACCAATCTGTGTAATATACTAATAAAACAAACACATAATAACCTCCCTCTGATACACATGTTTATTCACACATGATGCATGTTTACCTCTGCATACTCTCAATCCCTCTTCTTCCTCTCTTCTCCCAAATTCCATCTTCACCCTTTACTTCTTTCTAAACCTCTTCCTTCTACTCCCTCAACCCCATGCTTATCTCTCGTCCTCCTCCTCCTCATACCCTGTTCTTATTCCTTCACCTAATTCTTCATCCTCCCCATATGCTTTACCCTCCATCTTGTCTGCAGCAAAGGAAACAACGCAATCAACAGTAAACCTCATCCCTCAGTGGGCAGACAGACAGACAGACAGACAGAAAAGTTGCTAATGCCCCGCTACTGCTTCAGCCTCCAGTACATCTCCTCTTTTAATTTCCACACCAACATTCAATTACTACAAATTACATGCGGTTTAATTAGTATGGCACAGGAGCTCTACTGTTCATTAGCTTAAAGAACGGCAAGACTGAGTGCAGACAGAAAAGAGTGGGATGTTTTTTTTTTTTAGCTGCACAATGAGAATGGAGAATGAAGTATGGAAGCAGGGTTTAGGCAAATGAAAATGCAGCAAATGAAACGTGAAGGAAGTGAAATATCACACTAGCAATGATGTAAACACAATGAATGTCAATGATCTAAAAGACGATTGAAACAGATGTAGGACCACCCATAATGGGGATGATCAATAAGCTAGCTTGTGCCCTAAATAGAATAGTATAGAATCAGCTGGTGATGGTAGCAAAAAAAACCCAACAACAGGATTTCTCCTCTTGGTTCAGCTTTTCAAATATTTATTGTTCATCTGGTTTTGACATGTTCTCCCCATTCACTCAGTAATGTAAAGGCAAATTAGATTTCATGAAGGGAGATGGGGTATAAGAGAGGATATTAAAGGATACAAAGAAAGACAGCTACAATGCCTATTAATGCTTGCAGTTTCTGTCACTTCTTTTTGAGTGCTTCTCTGTTTCGAAGTGATCGAGGAGGAGGAAGAAAGACCCTGTATGGCTGTAATCTAACGCTTTGTGCCTCAACGGTTCAGCTTCGATTCAACCATCATCCTTTTCATCCTCCTTTCCCAAATTATGTTTGCAAAGGCCCTCTGTTAGCTGTCGTTTTATTTGACTTGCACTTTTTGTTTTGAAGATGTCAAATTGAAATTGGACAAGAGCTCTCTTATAATCTTCCATCCTTTGTCAATCTCTTATCTTCAATTCTCTATCACTCTTTAATTGTCTGTTTCCCTATCTGTCATCTTGATTCATCATAGTTTACCTTTTGATGATGACAGAAGATGAAGAAACTGGTATCAGTGAGCTAGCAAAACACACAAAGCCCTTGGGACAGTCAAATAAAAAACAATATTTGAATTAGACCAAATCGCATATACACATAAACAGAATGAAAAGTCTAATCTGTTGACAAGTGCGCGTGTGTGAGTGTGTTTGTCTCTTGATGAAATTGTGATGAAATGGGGCGATAGCGGTTTCTAGTTTCAAACCACAATTTCAAATGGAATACAAAACAACGTTTTTTTTCATCAGATAGCATTGTTCCTCTTGGTATTACGCATCAATAATGCAATGACTTTATCCACTGAACTGAATGGTGGTATTATGACCTTCCTTATGATTGCTAAAACACACACACACACACACACACACACACACACGCACACGCACACGCACACGCACACGCACACGCACACGCACACGCACACACCATATATAAGAACATACAATAACACTTGTCCTCATCCATTATCCCAACTAGCTTGACAGACAGAAGCCATGGCCCTCATTACCACTTCCACAACCTACTCAAGTTTTCGGCTGTGTTCAAAATTGAATACTAACTTAGTATTCATACTTTCATGTAGAAATGCCCAGATTTATACTAGATTAGGTGGTATTTCTGAGGCGTGATCTTACTGGATATATTCAACTGTTCCAAAATGCATTCTTCAGTTAAAGCCATTAAAAAAATGAAATAATTACGATTGATCACTTGTGATGTTATGGTAAAGGGAAAAAGCATAGAGTGGGAGCATACATATACAGTATAATATACTGTAGAAAAATGTAACAATAAAATATTTAATACTCTTCATTTGCCTTGAGATAATACTGGAAAAAAATTACATTAAGATGAAGAGATAATGTTGATTTACATTTGTGATAAACAATTTTCATTCACTGGTAATGTTGTGATCAGTAACTTCAAGTGATGCAGAGAAAATGTTTTCCTTGAGTTACTTAAGTGTGAACAGTCTGCAATAGGTAATGGAATACTAAACCGTTAATTTAATAAGCAGTATGCAGTACTGACTTCTTATGTAGTATGCAATATGCAATATATAGTATGCAGTATGTTAGTATGTCATTTCAAATAACACCGCTGTCTTTCAGAAAGCATTTCGCTGTTAACTTTCACTACTTCAGCAGACAGACACACAGCCGCGGGGGCTCCTTTCACCACAACAATGTCAATGTATGTTAGTGTGACAGAGCATTGTGTTCCAAACCAAGACTAGCAGAGATGAGGAGGTCGAGTTTAGTGTGTGTGTGTGTGTGTGTGTGTGTGTGTGTGCGTGTGTGTGTGTGTGTGTGTGTGTGTGTGTGTGTGTGTGTGTGTGTGTGTGCATGTTAGATGGGGGGTATTCAAGAACTTAGACGGGAAATATGTGTGACGTGACCTTTTCAGTGTCCTGTGTGACTGTACTCCGGGTGGCTCTGGTGTGTTTGTGTGTATGAGCAGGCCCTACACAATGTTAAGTCTCTTTAAGGAACTTTACTGAAATTAACACAAGGGTGTGTCTGTCCAAACAGAGGGTAGCCTTACTGGGTTAAAGACCAGTTAAAGACGAATTCCAATTAATTACTTTGAACGACAGACTTTGGCTGATGTGAGGCCTCCATATTTGTTTGTTTTTCAGGAGTATAAATATTGTTGAGCACCAAAGGGAAATGTACCAAACAACAAAAAAGTAAAAAAAAGTCTGGGTTGTAATGTTTAATTATAAGTCAACAAAAATGCGATTTATCAGTTGGAAATAACGTAATTACAGTTACTCAGATATGACATGAACAAAACATAAATACTGGCACTACTCCCCACACCAGTTGGGACTGAAGACGACAGTCCATCTCAGATGGAAAGCAAAATGTGATTTGAATTTAACTCCCATCAGATTAGGCTTAAGTTGTTTGCCGGGGTTGCTTCATGGGGTCAGTCTTGGTGGTCAGTCTTACTGATTTTAGTTCTGGACATACATAGCCGAGCTGTAGTGAGTATTTCCATGTGCTGTGCTTCTTTGCCTGTCCATTATCTTTCACTGCATTACCTGAAGTCCTCCTATCAATCAACATCACAAACATGGTTGAATTACAGCCCTGAGGGAAGGATAAGTGAAAGGCGGAAGAGCAAGAGAAAGACAGCAGTAAAACTGGTTTAAGACAAGTGGATTTCAGGGGCTATCTATTGGTTTTTCGAGAAATAAGATGCTTGCCAGAGGCCAGTGTCACATTTACTTTCACTATACAGAATACACAGTGAATTGTAGTATTTCTAGTGTTGTGCTTTTCTTTCCCTTCCACTTGTAATATATTTCATTGTGCATAAGCACTTGCTCCAGTTTCTAGAAATGCGCTGAGCTGTAGACCAGTCTTTGGGATGAGACTAACAGAACAGCAATTCAATCTCAACTTTATCCTACCTTGCGCCCTATGTGCAAAATCGCAACTGTGTGCTTTGTCAACTGTTTAAAAGTCTATATACATGGCATATATTAAAAGAACATGCCAGAGGGTCTCTTTTTTTGGTTATTATGTGTAATGTGGAACAAAGAATTTCCTTATTATGTTTTGCTTCTCCTTCAACCCTTCCACTACACATTCATCCTGTACATACTTTAACAGCTATTTGGGCTAAAAGTAAATTCCCCCTTTGAAATCAATTTGTTCTGTGACCTCTAGATAATCTTTCTGTTGATTGTCTCCATTTTTCTCTCTCACTCTCTTTGATGTGCCCACAGATTCTTTAACCTCACTATTCCCAACTTCTTCATTTTCCATTCTGGCATCTTTCATTCCCTATTCTATGATTTAACCAATACTCTCCTTGTTTCTCTCTCTGGACCTGTAAGTGTTTGTCGCTATAATTCAACCCTCAGCAGATAAATAAGCATCTGTCAAGGCTTTTCTCTGCACCGAGAGCTTTGGCAGAAGCTGCTGGCTTTTTTTTTTTTTTGTTCAATGGCACACTTCAGCACCCTGGCACCTTCACTCAACCTGTTATTTACTCTTACTCACAGGTAATGAAGCAAAGTACCGGTGAAACCGTGTGTGAGAGAAAAGACGTACCACTGTTGGAGCCAGAATGGACATCTGGCCTTGTGATACTGAAAGGCTAAGTTGCTAACTGGGGATATACAAATGTTTACAGTCAAAACTAACAGCCGGGCTGGGGGGCAGTTTAGGTGTACGGTGCAAGAGGTGTTTATCTGAAGGCTTTTAGCCAATGGCAAAAAACTGAGTTATGTGTTTTACAGGGCCAAAGTAGTGAATGAATGACATGCTTCAGGGCCTGTTTTTGTCCATATAGCATTTTTTTCTGTCAGGAAGGCACTAGCAGGGCGCTGGGGGAGCTCTTCATCCCAGCGCTTCAAAGCACTGCCTGTGGCTTTTGCTTCTATAATAATGGCATTAACGGTAGCTAACTTAACACTACATTAACAGGGGGTTGACTACACAGCTAACAACAAACTAACAAAAAAAACCTGCATTGCATATGGTGATAAAAGTACAACACTCTGGGGCAGCTGTGGCTTAGGAAGTAGAGCAGGTTGTCCACTGACTGGTCCTTTTAATGCCAGGCTCCTCCTGTCCACATGTCGAAGCATCCCAAATTGTTCCCAATGGTTGGCCAAAACCTTGCATGTGACAGTAGCTGGCTGAAATCGGTGTGTAAGTGGGTATTAGTGTGTGAGGTAGTCATTTTCAAACTTGGAATGGCTACATATGAAAGTTATTAAAAAATACATGACCAAGGCAACCACAGGAACAACACAGATGTTGGCTTAATAATGAGAAAACAATAGTCAACTGCACATATATATTTTTTTCTTATCAAATTCAATTCATTAAGACTCGAAAATAAGATTCCACTACATCCCAAGGAATGTTTTTTTCAGCTAGCATACATCCTGTGGGAGTGCAAGCAGCTTATATGCAGCTCCTAAGAAAAGGATAAACAACAGTATTTGCTTAAACAGCCATCAAGGAAACATAGCAGCTAGCTTAACTCAAAGCTGCAATAAATAATAAAACACCTTTATTATGTTTTCATGTATGACTGATTTTGGTACATATACATATACAAGGATATAAAGTCTCTGTAGAGTAAAATAAAATGAACATCAATTAAACATTAACACAGCATTGAGAAATCAGTTGGGTATGGTACCTTAGCTTAAGAGTCCAATACAATTTTGTAGCTTTTATAATGAAAACAACTTGTATGACACAGAGCAAATAAGAGAAAGAAACCAAACAGAGAAAAAGGGATGAAGACAAGAGTTGCCTCTGTTTCTGATTGACACTTATTGTGTAATCTGCAGCAGGCTGCTGCACCTGTTTCGCTGTCTCACTCATTCATATACACATACACACACACACAAATCAATACATACATATACTAAAGCTCAGACTCTGATCTGTCTCCCTCCCAGCCTAATCTGACAGCCGCGTCAGCTTCAATAAGCCTCTGTTTGCAGCTGAGGCTCTGCGGTCTCTGCCTAATTGCATTATCTTTCAGCTACCTGAAACGTTACAGTGTTTCATTCCACTGATGCTGACACAGAGATGAGATGTTAGTGATTTTACAGAGAGATTTGAAACAAAGTGCTCCCTGTGTCAACAACATTGCTGGCCACTTAAAGGTGATAGTTTGCGATGATTACAGTTGGGGAAGTAGAAATAAGTATACTCGCATTCACTCAGAGGAGGCAGCATGCAAATTATAACACCATGCATGCAAAGAAGATACTAATTATATCCCTCTGGAGAGCTGATAAATTATTAACTAATTCCCCTGTGCCAAGGATGATGTTCTTATGAAACATTGATGATAGCGACTAGACCGTTTATGTAGTTTTTGCATTCATGTACAGTATGTGAATGTGAAGGCTGATAAATAATATAGTCTCACAAGTTCTTTTGTGTGTGGCATATTTAATAAGATCTTCTCCAATATATGTAATGCAAATTTGTTTCTGTTAAAGCTGAAAGACAGTCTCATTGCTTTACAGCAGTCTTCCACCTTTCAGTGCAACAATGCCAATAAAGTATCTTTGAAGAAGAACCATCCCACGCAAAGTAATATAAATATAAGTTAGTGTGATATTATTTTAAAATCACAAAATATGTGTTTGAGTTCAATATCAACTATTTTGCAAAGAAGCTTATTTAAAACCTTTTCACGGTCAGAAGGCCATTATTTGTATTAATTTAAACTGACTTCTTGCTGACCTCCAGCAGTTAAACTTGAGTGCTTTTTGAATTTGATGCCAGCAGCACGTTTCAGAAAAGTTGGTAAAGTTGTGACAAAAGCCTGGAAAAGTGAATTAAAAAAAAATACCTCATGGAACATCTCACAATTAATTAGGTTAATTGGCAACAGGTTAACACAATGACTGGTTACATAAAAAAAAGTATTCCAGAGAGACTGATTGTAGTGTCTGAAATAGTGTCTGGGGAGGGTTCACGACTCTCTGAAAGACTGCGCCCGCAAATAGTGCAACAGTAATGTTTCTCAGTGTAAAATTGCAAATAATTGGGGGATTTCATCATCTACAGTACATAATATCATTAGATTCAGAGAATCTTAAAAAAATCGCTGTACGAAAGGGACAAGGCTATACCAATGTTGGATGGATGTGATCTTTGGGCAGCACTGCATTAAAAACAGACAGGATTCTGTAGATGTCATCACTGCATGGGCTCAGGAACCCTTAAAAAAACCATTGTCCGTTTGTCACTGCATCCGCAAAATGACAGTTTAAACTGAGTAATGCAAATAGAAAACTGTCTTTAAACAAGATCCAGAACCACCACCTTCTCTGGGCTCAAGCTTATTTAAGATGAGGAAAACTGTCCTGTGGTCTGACGAGTCAAAATTTTAAGTTGTTTTTGGAAATTATAGACAGGGTGTACTAAAGAGGTGAGGGATCACCTGGCTTGTTATCAGAACACAGTTCATGAGTAACCTGCACATTTGTGAAGGCACCATTAATGCTGAATGATGTATACAGTTCTGGAGCAATAAATTCTGCCATGTCTTTTCCAGGGAAGGCCTTTGATTTTTTCAGCAAGACAATGCGGACGCAAAGGAGTCCTGAAAGAGCATCCATATGTGACAACTTGGGCTTAGAACAGGTTAATATTAAAGCAGATATCATCATATTTTGCATAAAGTAAACAGTCTTGATACAGATCCTTTTTTTTTTTTTTTTTTTAACAACATAGCTTAACCTCAACTGATTTTGTCTGGTGTTGACAGTAGTGAATGACACTGATTTGTCTGCTAATGATGGTATGGTATTGATTTGTTCAGCTGCAGTCAGCAGACATTTAGGTTAAAAAGTAAAGGCAGTGGTCCACTTTCTGCCGGCCACTTTTCTTTATGGGAAAAAAGAAAATAAGACTTGAGTGAGGGAAACACACCAGACAAAGTAATGGTTAAGAACATGGGTTCATGACAACTGGCTATAAACTGCAGTGTATGCTATTTAAACCATGTCAAAACATGACAGCATCAAAACACCTCACTGCTTCTACAAAACATCCAGAGCAGAAAAATGAACCATGCCTGCATGTTAAATGGACAGAAAAACATATACATGCATAATGTAGTGAGAACACAGAGAGGGGAATCATATACTTACATGAATAAAACAAAAAACGGACAGACTAAAAGATCTATAATTTACACGATCAAAACAATCTCCTGGGATCATAGAAGAAGATACACTAATTGCTCTACAGCTGGGTGCATTTAAATGTAGATGTAACGTACATTTAATTGCTGTGAACAATTGCTCTAGATGCAAATCTAGATGTGAATGTGGCATGGACTTTATTTGCACAAAGCTCTGCTGAGGGGTTTGGGGCAATTTTCTCCATCAACTTGCTAAACTGTCTGAGCTCAGCTGCTTCAAAAGCTTGTGGGTATAGTTAGAGTAGCTGCGTGTGTGTGTGTGTGTGTGTGTGTGTGTGTGTGTTTGTGTGTGAGAACATGGGTTTGTGCATATATGACAATGTACATATACATATACATATGTGATGTCCTATTTGGAAATGATAAGACCACTGGACTGCATGTGTAATTAATCTACAGCGTGAACTACATGTTTATACAGTATGTGTTCCCAGATTTTCTAACCACAGGATGCTAATTTAGACACATTACATTTTTCTTAGGCTGATAGCCCCCATGGAGACTGACGGCGCCTTGAGCAGTTCCATTAAAGGAATGAGAGCGATCAATCAAAACGGATTAATCCAACTTGATCTCCCAGAGGCAGACAAAGACATTTAAATCTGGACCAACCCAACCACATTGGAAGCAGAGACAAATACAACATGTTGGCACACATGCCCACGTACATACGTGCACTCACATTTAGACACATACGTACAAAGCAGTGCACAATTAAATTCATTTTGAGACTGCAAAAATAAGCCAAGCTATAATTAGAAACTGTACAACTATGTTTTATTCTTTGCCTTTATGAGTGCAACCCAACTTGTGCTTGAAGTGACACTATTCGCAAATCCCAGGAAAGTGACTGTACTTCACAACGTCGATTTTAAGGTGAGTGTTTCTGACAAGGAAAAATGGTTGCGCTTGTTAAAGCCGTTTCCATTCAAACATGATGCATTTCTCAGCAGGCAAATCTTCTGAATGCTACATGACAGAAACAAAGAATGAGAGATGTGGGAAAACCTTTTAGAAATTGCTTTTTGTCTGTTGTGCTTCAGCATGTCTTTTATTTACTGAGAAATGGATGGGCCCTATCATCTGAGCGGACAGGTAATGCCATTTAAACTTTCCCAGAGAGAGGAAGAGCCCAAGGCTTAGCAGTACAGCACAGACACTACCAGACCAGCTCAATAAGCTGCTAAAAAGATGCTTGAGCAAAAGAAGGCCATCAGCGGGCAGGCATGTACGTCTAGGTAAAGCATTGAAGTGCTTGTTACCATTCAATACATGGCCATAGAAAACAATACAAAGCTTGACGTTATGCATACTTTACACATATTCTATAGATTTCTGTGAAAACAACCATTAATTACTGGCTGTCATCACCCAGTGGCATGAAGGTAAAACACAGTAATAAAGTATTTTGTATCAAATCAATAGACATTGAAAATGAAATAAGTGAAAAATTGTAAGATCTTGGCCAGTTTCTATGGATATGTATACACTACTGTTCAAAAGTGTAGAATCCCCAACCACTAAAGTTTGATTGGGTACAGTCAGATGTCTGAGTGGCCAACTTTGTATTTTTAAATGATCTTTCATGCTTTTAGGGTGTAGAAAGTCCTCTTTATAAATAGATGTTATTTTGTATGAAAAGTTTGCAAAAAGTAGCAACAAATTCATTGAGCAAAAATTAAATGAGAATTGAAGAAATCACCAGTGGTGGGAAAACCGGAAAACTTAGCATCAAAATGTGTGCAGATTTAAATAGGCACATGTTCCTGTTTCAGTGTGCACAATAGCCTATAACAGGCTGAGAGTACCAGGTGTGTTGCTTAAGCACAGCTATTGTCAAAACTTAACAATAAAGGTAGAAGGCTTTCTAAGGTCAACACTATTGGAATATCAGCGGAACATGTGGACTGACCAATCACAGTACAAACCTACTCAATTTAACCACTTTCAGCAGACTGCCAAGGGCCCAAAGAAACCAAATTGCAACATTGTGGTTCAATAATGACTGAGGATCACTTACATTTTTTGTCAATTCAAAGGGTATTGGGGTGGTTACAACAGTACCCCCTCCTGTCATGCTACACTATGGGGACATCCACATAATGGGAGTTCTTTGAATCATATAACTTCTAATTTCTTTGGGGCCCAAACTATTTCACATGTAAATAACCAACCAACTCCTAACAGAAATATGTTATTCGACACAAATGCTGATAAGGCACCTATGAGAACATAGCTTTTGTGAGTGTTCGTGTGTGACAAGGCAGGCGCCAAACACCAACAGCCTTCTGACATTATCACATGCTGCTGACAGATGTGCAACATAACAGCTATTATCACCACTGCTGGTGTGATTATTGCTGTCACGTGATTATTGGAAGCACAGAAAAAATGTGTGTGTGTGAGAGAGAGAGTGGTGTGATAGAAAGAGAGAAGTGGAGAAAAGAGAGATGCAGTGAAGTTGACCATAAATCCACATGTGTGCATTACGAGTGTGCAAAAAGGCAGTGTTTTTGCATCTGTTATCAGCACATTTAAATGTAGCTGTATGCCTACGTGTATCCCCTTTTTCCAAATGAAAATATTTCAGCTGCCCTGAACTAAGCTTTCTCCTTCACACACACACACACACACACACACACACACACACACACACACACACACACACACACACACACACACACACACACACACACACACACACACACACACACACACACACACACACACACACACACACACACACACACACACACACACACACACACACACACACACACACACACACACACACACACACACACACACACACACACACACACACACACACACACACACACACACACACACACACACACACACACACACACACACAAGAGATACTCACTTGAGCTCCCATTCATTTCTCTCTCTTTCAGGTCTTTTTTTCAGTGGTCAAACTGCTTCTTTCATTCTCTGCCATTACCTGTCAAGAGGAACTGTTTTCTGTGTTCATCTTGCAGGAATGGAGGAGTGAGGTAGGGTTGTAAAGAAAAGATTTAAGAAACTGCCTCGAACGTGTGAGTATAGCTTAGGGACAGACAGAGCTAGGGAGTGTATCCATCCTTGCATCTAGCTGTCTTAAAAGTGTCTGTAAGACAAATAGGTAAGAGCTCAGGATGTATGTATAGAAGTATATTTATTTTAAAAGTTTTTATATCACATTCACATTGACAGATTTCAATCAAATACAATCTCATGAAACAGATGTGCAAAGTACTCTTCTGTTAGATTTAATCTGAAATACCATAAGAAAGCAAAATACCAGAACTCAGCCATGGACTAAGTGACATCATGTCCACACTGAATCTAAAATATTTGTGTGTATTTCCTACTCATATAAACACACAATGTATCCTAATATACCTTGCATTGTGTATAAATATGCAATGCATTTTTCCATTCATTGTTTTTTCCCAGAAACTTGTAAACTAATAGGTAGGTTTTGTATATGGTAGTTCAATTATGTGGTGTTGTCTACAGGTGGAAACAGTGGTCTGCAGTCAACTGATTTGACTGTGTTTCACATGGTGAAATGAAAACTTGACGCTGATTTTAAATGACATTATGTTTCTAATTCTCAAGAAAAAAACAACAACTCATCAGTAATTTATAGAGCTGGTACACGGGCAACCCATGCAGTCAATTGTTCTTAATTAACTGCACTGATTGTGTCCCTGTGTGTCAAACTTCCAAACCTGCAAACATTACATTCACTACATCCTCGAGCCAAAAGCTAGATCAAAAGACATGGGGGAGAAAAAAAGACATATTGACAGCGGTGAAACAAGAACTGCCGTGTCAATGCAGCAAACGATGCAAATCAAACAGCGTATTGCACTGTGAAACAAACAAGCAGAGCAGAGTTAACTCTTATTAGAGAGATCTCTTTCATCCATTGTTTTCTCCTCATCTGTCTATCTTTACTGCATCTCTGCTGCCCTAAGAGACATGCCACTTCCCCCTTGCAGCGTTTCCTGAAATAGCAGTGCCCTCATAGGCATTGTGCTGCTACAGCACTTAAGCACCGTATCCAACAAAGCCCTTCGAATACAGTATATACACTGTGCCACTAATCTAAAATCACGTTGGTAACCTAATTTATTCATGGTAGCTTATGCATGCATTTCAAAGCCTAGTTCTGCTCTCTACCCATGTATACCAGGGGCAGTTTCATTTTTGTGTTGTACACAAATAGAGTGTACACTTTGGTTCTCACTACCCTCAATGGGCGCTCAGGCTTTTAGATGTTCTGCACCTAGACTCAGGACCTCACTCCCACCACACATACGAATGCTGGACTCCACTGACACCTTCAAGTCCCACCTCAAAATACACCTTTTTAAATGGTCCTACTCCCTATAATTCTCTGTCCCACATACCAATTTATCCTTATTTATTTATCTAGCGACATTGTTTTTCTTATTTGTATGTATTTATATGTGCAATTGTATTTAATGTTTTTTGTTTTGTTCTGTTATTTTAACATGTAAGGTGACCTTGGGTGTTTGAAACAAATAAAATTGATTATTATTATTACAAAAAAATAAACACTTGATACACAACAAGGTGCACTGATGAGGCCCCGAAGGCTCCAATGTCATGGCAATGCTTCCATTTGTTAACTTTATAGAATTCTAATATTCTAATATTATAGGGCAAAACCAGTGATGTTCTGTCCATTTTATAATGTTATATGACTGCCTTTAGCATCTAAGTATTTTGTGAGTGCATCTGCGCATATATCCATCTTTAAAACTATCTAAAGAAAGATAATTTCCAATCTTTTTCAGCTGGCGAAAAGACATAAAAAGAGGCAAGGTCTACTGCACATAAAGAGGACCGTCTATGTGAAATTGTCTCCAACTGCTTGTCTGCTAACAATCTTTATAATTTAGAGACAAATCTGTCAGTTTGAAGATATTAAAGTGATTCAGAAAGCTTTATTTCTTTGCCTTTTCACCACCCTTCTACTACTTTTTGAGTCACATAAATGAATACCCCTGCATTGCAGCGGTTATACTGTCACTTTTGAGACAGGGGCAGAAGTGGGGTTTTTTTTGGCAGTGAAAAAAAACTGTCTAACCGCTTTCAACACAGGACAGCATGAGAGCAAAAAACAGGGGGCAAAGGAATAAGCAGAAGTAAGCTGGGGGAACAAAGAAAAAGCTACAGCTACCTTATAATAACTCAGTCTCACACTGTGCATAACTGAGTGGACAAAATGAGAGAATGAGAAGCAAGAGGAGAAGGAGAGAGAGGAAGGAAAACAGGTAGCTTGAGCAAATAAATAATGTTAAATCATGCTCGGTGTGCTTTTATAACCTTATCAGCCCACACCAGTAAGCAACCAGACAAATACAGCTGCGTTGTTTTGTCAACACAGACATAATACAATCGGTATTCTTCCCAAAACTGTCAAGCAACAGAGGCCATGGCATCGTAAACACCATTAGAGTGTATCTGCAGAAAGGAAGCACAGGCATGCTTTAGTATGACACTATCAAGACCTGAAAAAATAACCAGCTTATGGCAGAGGAAACGATGAGCTAGCGACCTGTAGACAAAGCTTGATGTAGGCTGGGTAATTGAGACAGCATATTGCTGCAGAGTAACCTTCCCAGAGACATAACCATAATATAATGTGCAGTGGAGAAATTTCTCATTTACGGCTGGGTAATAACACTTAGGTCAGAACAATGGCCCTCTCTACTTGGAAATTGGATAGGCTTTCTCATTAATATGTATTGGTGTTAGGAATGGGCTAAGGATGGAATAAGACGGTGAATGGCCTGAAGTTTGCACAGAGGGGAAACAAAGTTGGGGAGGAGAGTTATAAATGTGGATAGTACATGTACATGTGTGTAAAATAGATACAGGTGCAAATACACTGTGGATGGTGAAGATATAGAAACTGAGAAAAGGTGTATGCAACTAGTTTGTTTGGAACGAATATTGTCACAATAATGAACTTTGGTAAAATATCTCAGGAATCTAACTTCTATGCTGGTGGTGATTGTTATTACTGGGTGCAGAGGGACCTTACAAATGGAGCATAGTTTCAGTTCAAGCAGAACATTGAAGTTGCACTACGCCCAATCATATTATATTATATTCATTCAGATGTGCTAATTATAACGTGACACTTGTCACTATTACTCTGCTAATACTCTATCCTTGTGTCAACACCATTTCCTTCTGTATCTCCACTACCACCGGTACCTCCTCTTTAGTGACAGGTTTTCTTGGTATTGTTATTTTAACTATGGTCTAATGTTTATGTATGTGTTTGTTAAGGGGGGAAGTGTTATCCCAGCCGGATCCTTATTGCTCCACTAATTCTGCAAAGAACTGTATAACTGTATAACCATATGCTGCATACTGACATTGCTACAACTTTCTCTTACTTTCTGGACAAATAATATGGCAGCAAATTGGTCACCTTTGTGCATCTACACAGCACTGAAACTGCAATGGTCAATAAATAGTCAATAAAAGCGGGCAGCTAGAGCAGCTTGTCCACTGATTGCAGGGTCGGCGGTTCAATCATCAGCTCCCCCTGTCCACATGCCGAAGTGTCCTTGGGCAAGATGCTGAATCCCGAAATGAAACTGCTCACGATGGTTGGTCAGCACCTTGCATGGTAGCTTGCCGCCGTCGTTGTGTGAGGCTAAAAAGTGTTTTGGATAAAAGCACTATATAAATGTCTTTTTTTTTTTTAACGGATCCTCTCATTTTTAAATAAACTTATAGCCATGGTGTATTGCCCACTTTTCCGCAAGTAAAGAGTTTTTTTTAATCCAAACCTCAATGCTGTTAAGTACAAAACACAATCTATTTACCCCTGCTGTGCAGCAATATTACAACAGTTGGGGGTTGTGTGCCTTTTTAAGACACATTGGTAAACATAAGTAAATGTTCAGTCTCCAGTTTGTTTTAGGGCTGCCCCGGAGCAAGGATTTTCTTGGTTGACTAGTGGTCGTCTTTTAGAGCAATTAGTCGACTAATCCCACGCAAATTTTTTTTTGGTCGACTAATCCCCTGCTAATTATTTTTTGGTCGACTATTTGGGGGCAGCCCTAGTTTGTTTACTATTCAGGGGATTGATACATAAAGAATCAGTATCAGAACTTCCCCACTGGAGAACTGTGTTCAGAACCTTGCAGACAAAGATTATCATAATGTTCTATGGTACTGGCCCACCTAAACTGTGCAATGTGTATGTAATTCTATGAAGCCTGAATGATTTCCATGACTTTCTAATGACTTGTAAATACAGTCAACCATGATTAAGCTTCCCTTAACCACATTAATCCCTTCATCCCTGACACTAAATCACTGCACCTACCATTACATACTTACCAAACTTTTTTATGTCTCCGAGTTAAATCAAGGATCAACAAGCATTTGTCACTCAATTGAATGCAACTAGGTTATATAAATCTTTTTAAAAAATAAACATTTAAAAATAAACCAAGCTGAGCTAAGAGCGACATTAAGTATTACATACAATCAATCTGTCATGCATACCATACACACACTATACCAACGCTTTGTTCTAAATTATATCTAATCTTTTATCTGTGCAAGGTGACCAAATCAGGTAAACTGGAATGTTAAAGCACCTCGTAAATAACACTCCGGTAAAGTGAAAATTTTCTAAATTGACTTGATACAGAATTTGGATTTTTCTTATATTCTATATTTCAATATATGTGACGACACTTGTTAAGGAACCATATACTGTATAAAACATGGACGTAAGCTCTCGAACGTCACCCATAGGTTTCGGAAGAAACACTGTGAAGCTTATTGTGAGTGGGTCCACCCATTGCCATCTTGGCAGTGCCTGACTCCGCCTGCTTCCCAGCTAATCCAAAAATTGGCAAACACGTTGAGAGTGGAAGGGGCTGGGATGGGCCGGATGAAGCCTGAATGCTGAGCTAGTGGCCACACCCTTAATTATGCAACTTTAAACCTTAATATAATTTAAACAGGTGAGATATATTAAAATGTACTGCCCATACATTTGTCATAAATGGGGAAGTGGAGACCTCAACTGTTTTTGTAGCAGGCTGTAAACATGTTTATTTCTGCAGTAAAGCATTTTAACATTGGGGTCTATGGGGATTGACCCGCTTTTGGAGCCAGCCTCGAGAGGTCATTCGATGAACTGCAGTTTTTGCCTGAAGGTTTCCGCCTGTCAGGAACACACAAATACACTTACTCAAACAGACAGACACAAATACACTCAGACCATCCAAACCATTTCATATTTTTGGCACTTAGTTGATAGTGTTATCCAGAGAGAATCCCAAACCCATATACCCCCCCATTCAAACCCCCCAGGCTAAGAGTGCACTGATAAAGTGTACTCCCCGACTGACTCCCTTGCTGCACCTAGCACCAACTACATGCAGAAGATTGTCATGCCAGATTTGTTTTACATGAAGCTATGGGAAGGAAACATAACTGCAGGGAATGTGTGAAAGAGATGAGCATCCAGTGTGAAAAAAACATGAAAAGGGACCACAGAGCGGGGGTATCTGGGGTGCTCAACCGGTACCAGCTCCTGCATACTGATGTACTGAAATATACAGTACAAGCACTTTATAATAATAATAAATGCATATGCATGTAAGCTGCTGTAGATTACCTGTTTGTTAGTGTTTCTCTCAGTCGAGGTCCTCTTAGGACACAAGTAGAAATGTCTTTTGGGAATGTGACACATTCGTGTCTTTTTGTGACTGATGGTGTGGAAACTTTCAGACGAACATCACAGAGCTAAGTTTAATGCGAGTCAAACAACCATTAGTCTCGGCCCCTGCTTGGATCTTAGCACAGCAGCATTTCCAAACAGAGTGCTCTCTCCTCGTTGCGATTAGAAGTCTTCCATTTTATAAATCCATCTTTGATTGGCAGTATTCTCAAGCTGTTAGCCATTAGACCTACAGAGATGAGAGAACTGCAAACATTTTAAAATCTCAAAATCCTATTCTCTCTCCCAGCAGAGACCCACCTAGGCAGTGAGAAAGCCCATAGTCTTTCAGCTAGAACAAACACTAGTGAGAAACATGCTTAGGGCGAAGGGACTGTCATGGATCCTTGTTAATGTAATAAACTGCTATAAACAAGCTCCATAGGGAGGGCCTTTGATCAAGCTAACATCTCCCTTATTTCTGATGTATTTAAATATAGAGAAAAACAATCTGGTTATGTATCTTTTTATGTTTCTTTTTTGTGAGCAACGCAACCTCTAAAAAATCGAATTCCCTTGCTTAATCACAAATGCAGGCACAAACACATACAATCTCCATTGTACTTCCAACTCCGTCTTCGTCCCCCACTTACTCATTTTCACTATCGAGCCCCTACCTCTCCATCTCTGGCTCACAGTTCTTGATGAGTTTGTGAGTCACTGAGGTGAGACGGGGATTTGAGCGACAACCCAGCACTCTGAACCTCCAGTGGAAGCTGCTAATCCATGGAAGCGATAGGCGACAACGAAATTCAGTTAATACCCAAACAATTGGTATCAGTGCATCGCCCACTAAGGTGACAAAGCCCTACACAAATTTGTCTGGTATTGTGTGCAAACAGAAGGTTAATATCTATGTAAAAATGCCTATGGCAGGATGCGATATAAAAAAAAGCCACTTGTGTTCCTTGTTTGCAACACATAACACATAAGCCTTAGATGACAGCTGCAGACATCAACAGACATCCTCAACTCAGGACAGAGAAAGCCCTGTTATATAATGACATTTAACTCTTTTAAGGCAATAGGGTTGCTGTGGTCTGTGAGGGACAAAACTGTTATGCATATGTTGTCAGCAATGGTTTAAAAAAGCAGTGTTAGTTCTGTATGAAAGAATTAAAATCCTTGAATTCACTTATCATTATTAAGTAAACGCTTCTTTTGGAACCCACATTTCCCCATGCCATCAGCCTTTATAACATGCAGCTTAATACACATTTTTTTTTTAGCTGGCCACTTGCACTTCTGCACTTTTATTCTGTTCAAATTTTCCTGTTTTACAGTTGACTGTTTTATTGCCTTTATTGCATTTTATGTCTCAATGTAATAAGATGTGTTTTATTATGATTATTACGTATTTTTTCTGTTTGTTTTTACTGTGCATTGGTATCAGGACACTGGATCAAACCAATTTCCCTGTGTTAGATAATGAAGTTGATCTGAATCTTTAAAGCACCTATCCCATTATTGTGATGAAGCATTTCCATTTAGAGGTCATGTTTGAGAGCGAGATGGAGGCAATGAAAAAAACAGTTGGATGTGTAAGAAGTCACTTCTTTGTAAAAAGGCTCTGCTTTAACTTGGAAATGAGGATTTTACAGAAACCTAGTGTACTGTATGCTGCATGAGCTGTATGTAAATGTAAATGTAACATTTTAGACGAACGCTAAGATATCAGAACTGCTCCTGGGGATGAACAGTTTTAGGCTTGGAATTAGAGGGCGGTATTTGTTGCTAACATAGTACTCAACAAGAACACCATGTCAAGTTAAGAAAACTCTACTCCTAATACACTTATTATAACGGTAGCTTCACAGATCGGAGGACAGTTGCCAAAAACCTGCCACAGTTTGTATCTCATGAACAGCTAAGGACATAGCCTACCAAAAAATGATACAGAGCAGTGTTTCTGCTGGCACAAAACTGTATTTGGCCAAGTGTTAATTGTACTGACACAGAAATGCAGAGAGAGAGAGAGAGAGAGAGAGAGAGAGAGAGAGAGAGAGAGAGAGAGAGAGAGAGAGAGAGAGAGAGAGAGAGAGAGAGAGAGAGAGAGAGAGAGAGAGAGAGAGAGAGAGAGAGAGAGAGAGAGAGAGAGAGAGAGAGAGAGAGAGAGAGAGAGAGAGAGAGAGAGAGAGAGAATTAGCAGCCAACTCACAGAACTAACATTCATTTTCACAGAAACACAAAGACACAAAATTGTACTTAAAATTGTGGGTGTTGTGATTTAAAAACTAGTTATTTTTCCAAATATGATAATACTATTTTTGTAATTATTAATAATATTTATATGATAATATAATATCATATAAAAAGAAAGAATGAATCATTCAGCTGCTCCAATCATAAATCTGAAATGTCTTGGCAGCTGTCAAATGGTCAGAAACATGGTGATGATAAAGCCTATCCTGCCTGTGGAAATATTTTCAAGAACCTACCTAAGTGAAATGTCTTCAAGGCAAATAAAAATGACTAGAGCTAAAGACAACAAAGAATAAAGAAAAACAGTAGCTCTGCTGGTCTGTGTAAAATGAACACAACCCAAAAAACTCTAATTTGGCAATGGTGCATTTTCACATGGAAGGTCTGCCAGGCTTGACATGTATTTAATGAAACACGCGACCAGAACTGTGTGTGTGTGTGCGTGTGCGTGTGCGTGTGTGTAGCTGCTCTGCAGGTGGTGACTAGAGGCTTAATGAAAGGGCCAGTTGTTTTGCTGGCTGATTTGCAGAGAGCAGATGGATCGGTCTCTCGGTCTCTCTGGTCTCAATCTTGTCCCACATTGCTGCTGTCGCCCCATTTAACAGCCAATTTCCTGGCAGCTCATCACAAACACATATACGCACACACAAAGGGAGAAAGCAGCAAAAACAGTGTGAGGTAGAAGACCACAGAGATGAGCATAAAGGGAGAAAAGAGGGTGAAACAGTGGGGCATAAATAAACAAATGTACCCAGGCACACTGTAGATGGTAGATACACGGCATCTTTTGTGCATAGACAAGCACAAAACTGTTCAAGTGCATAAAGGGATATGCACCTATGCATGTAGCCACACACAAAGTAAACTCCTATGGGGAAGCATGGGTGGACACTATACCGTTTTTAATGAGCTTGCACCAGATGTCTTCCCAGGCTGCCATGCATGACTAGTTGATTAAGTACATTTTACTAAGAAACACTGGCACATTAATCCCAATTTATCACACAAACAAAGTAACCTCAATTTATCACAAAAACAGTAATCCCACATGACCCCACGACCCCCATTATCTCTCTCTCTCTCTCTCTCTCTCATTTCCACTGGTTCATCTTTCTCTCTGACAGCTTACAGCATGTACTCACACTCACCAATACCTGACTGATTCACACTAATAGTAGCAGTTGCACCATCTTTCACTTGCTCTCACACCCACGCATATTGACACATGGCAACTTCAGCTACTGATGTGCATTCCAACAATGACGCTACACACATGTGGAAGCTCCCTCAGAATGTGTGATTTCTTATTCTAACTGCAGCAGTAGTGAGAAGTGGCTGGCCTTCACAAAATGACCTCTGCCTTTCAATCTTTGCACCTTGTACAGCAGGAGATTACAGCACACTTCTTTTTTTTTGCATTGCTACTGGCAATCAGCCTTCACACTTGGTCATGTGATATTGCCTGCCGGACAATGTGTTAATGACATTTCTCTGTTGAGATATGGTTTTGCCATACGCAGGTTGCAGTGTCCATGAAACACAGGTACAGCAACTATTGTGCAGTATTGTGGAAATTCATAGTTGTAACAGTTTAACAGTGTTTCACAGTTATGTATGTGGACAAATGAACGTTCTGATATGTATCTATGTAAAGGTATGATGCTACCTCTAGGTAATTCTAACGTTTTTTTGTTGTTGGCTCTGCTCTTGTAAATCAGCACTCTCTCATATCTTAATATGCAGCACTAAATTAAGTTATTATTAACTTCAGTTCAAGAGCAAGACCATACCATGCCACGCTTTAATTCAATGTCCTGCACCTGTCAATATAGGGATATCTAACCCCTTTCTCTCCTGTTTGTCTCAGTTCCCACAACCCTCACACCCACATCCTGTTCATCCTCCTCTCTCAATACAGGCACCCTGGGGGGATGGTGAAGCAGGAGCTCAGCAAGCTGTGCCCCCACCCTGAGTCTCTCTCCTCCATTTACCCCCTCTCCTCAACCTCCTTTCATCCCTCCATTCAACCCATCTAGTTGTTTTTAGTGAACGTTTGTGTTGTGCCTGCCAGTACTCAACTCAACTTCGGACTCAACACAATCTCAGGAAGTCTTGGGAAATTCAATACGTCATCAAACCATAATTTCCACTTGTGGTTGCATCAAAAGTTAAATAGGCTTGCTTTAATGGACTTCCATATGATAGAGAGTCTTACAGAGAATCATGAGAGGGTTCAGGGGAGCTGTAAAATGCATTTTACGCTGGGTTGCTTATTGTTCCTTGAAAGTCATCAAAGATAGTGCAAGAAAAAGGCTGAGTGAATTGCTGTCAGTCTTTCACTACTAAGTGGATTAATTATATCGTATGTGATGCAGTTTTGTTTTGTCTTGCTGTAAAGTACTCTCAGTTGAGCAAACAGCATTTCACCAAACATATATATTCACATGTATTTTCATATGTCTCAGATACACAACCCCAGCGTACACTGTTGGTGCCATCAGTGCAGTACCCCTGAAAGTAGTGAGTGTATTTATTAGCCACCCACTCTGCTGTCACTGCTGGGGATCAGACCAATAACTTCCAAGCTACAGGCTGGCGTCTCTACCTCTTATCCCATCTACCGTATCAATCTTTTTTTACAAGCATGTTGATTTATCTCTCACCACTTGAGTACAACTATAGAAAAAGCAGATTTTCTGCTGAAAGTAATATGAATGAAATGCACTGGTCATACTGGTTTTGCAATGTAATTTACTTGTACTTCATAGTTTCTTTACCTTATCCTTTTATTCCAGGCCATTTTAGGCTTCTAGTGACAGGTGGTGCAGCTTTGACAAAGGGGCACATGGCAGTGAAGTGCCAGCAAGACCATGGTGATTAATAGCACAGCAATATGCAGTGACATTACAGTATTTTAACTCTGTGAAGGAACTGTCTACCCACAAACACATACATATGTGCTCTCTCTCACACACACAGCACATGTCAGTACCTTCTGTGCGGATGGTGAAGGGGGAGTCCCCCAGTCTCTTGGCTGAGAACTGCCCCCCCAGAGAGGTCATTAGAAAGCACAGGCTGAAGAAGCCTATTCCCACCACGAATATCCTGTAACACAAGGGAGGAGAGGGGAAATAGATGAAAAGGGAGTTAAGATAGATAGACATATTTATAGGGAAGGGCAGATAAATAGATGTTTTGGATGAGTAGTTTGGAAAAGTGAAGATGAGGAGAGAGAGGGGTGGATAGATATTTGGAGGTGGAAAAGGGAGTGGATACAGAGGGAGAGGCCTGAAAAACAGGAAGAAAAGAAAATGAGAAATGTAGGCAGATGAACAAGCCAACAATTATTGAAGGCAGGTTTGCTGGAAGGAATGATTGGCAGAGAGAGAAAATAGAAGGAGGGAAAATAGAGATGCAAAGACGGGGAGGTGAGGGGAGAAGATGAAGACAGGCAAGAATCAGCAGATAGGAGTTCCAGAAGGCAAAGTAGAAACTTAAAGCCAAAGGCCACTTGAAATATTTTTGTGTTTTGATGTTATCGGTAGGCGTACATCTAGGACAACTGCCAGTAAGGGTGAGCAGTTTTTTCTCCAAGTGCAGGCGAAATGGATGTGGTTGTTTATGTTATATTAGACATTTACATTCAAAGACCAGTTCTCTGACAATGCTTTGTTGAAAGTAAAATGTCCTTATAAGTGACAAAGTGTTAAAGGATAGGTTTGCATTTTTCAGGTAAATACTCATACAATCTGTACAGTGCAGAGGGATCGGTTGATGCCATGATTTCTTCTGCCCATAGAGACCCCAAGGAGATGCATTATTAATACAGTCTGCCTCAATGAAGCTTATATGAGGCTGCAGCAGTTAGCTAAATCAAGTTGCTCTCCTCATGGCCAGTATGGACAGCAGGAATGATTTCAGCCACCAAAAACTAGAGTACATGTGGGCTTGCTTACTTGATAAATGAAAAGTACTGAGTGTTTTCTAATTTTATTAAGAACCTAAGTGCAAAATTAACAGTTTCAAGTGAAATTCCAGCTATACAGTAACTATGTTTACATGCATGCACACAAATAGTCTGATATTAGTGATAAAACAAAACTGCAATCTTCAGATGACGTTACCTCAAAATATTTCACATCAGATTTTCTGAGAAACTTGATTCAATCTACATGACGTAATTGTATATCACAATATCTCGATATATGATTTCATAGCAATACGATTCCTTTGAACGATGATAAATTCTCATACTGAATCATTGCCTAGCCCTAGGTCAGGGGTCTGCAACCTTTACTATCAAAAGAGCCATTTTGCCCCCTCTTCCACCAAATAAAATTTGTCTGGGGCCAAAAAAACATATTTGATGTCATAGCTTAATAAGGTTTACATATAGTTCTATGTTATATATGAAATTATAGAATGTAGAATTTTTCACCACGTATCAAGCATAACGGTAAGACATCATCATGTCAAAGCAAATTAAAGTCCACCGACACTATTTTCCTCTGATTATTTTTTTGGGGGTATTTACTGTATCCATGGTTAGCGTACGGACAGCGCGGGTCAAAAAAAATCAAGATTAGCCACCTGCAGTGAAAGGCGCTGAGCCATAGAGGTAGGATGTGAAGCATATTTTAGTTTCACTAGATATTTTTTTTAAATCACCTTGAACTCCAAGATAACAGGTGCTTCCTTTGAAAGATTGTCTACTGTGCAAAAAAACCCAAACATGTTATTTATTTCCATTTTAGTTTTTGGCAAAGCTACAGGGAGCCACTGAGAGGGGGCGGAAGAGCCGAATGCGGCAGAAGAGCCGCGGGTTGCAGACCCCTGCCCTAGGTAATCATGTTAAAATCCATCCGGGTGTGGACTGTAGTGCAGATCTTGCTTTGAAACATAAACTTCTTCTTTACCCCACTCTGTGGCACAGATCTAATATTTGAATGCTACCGTGAAAGGAAATAAAGTTAGACTCCCTTCAGGTTCCCCCTTGTTAGTAAGCCATGAGAGAATCAAATATTTCACTTAAAGGAGTTGAACATGAGATCTATTATATCTGTGTAAATCCTGCCTGTAGTTAAGCTACTCACTTCACTGTATATGGATCAAAGGTTATCTTATGATGCCAAGACTCTTTGGGGAACCAGAGAGGCAAAGCTGTCTGTAAATCTTATCCGCTGGACAAAATTCCAGTCAGCGTCCATGAATAACAAGTCCAACTTAAAAATATTTGCTGCTCTAGCCCTCACAAGAGAAAATTCTTGGAAGATTTTGTTGAAGTAGTGCAGGACAAAGGCAGATTTATGTGACAAAGAATGGCTAACACTCCAGTACCTAGGAGAATACTACATAATTTAGCAGCTGAGGCCATTTCCCCAAATACCCTTGTCGTGTACATTTGTTTGTGTAAATGCAAAATAAAATGTAAATATATAGCTCCAATAACAAACAAGCAGTTACAAAGCATACCAGGCATATGAGGACAATCCTAAACCTTACCTAACCTTTGAACTTGTAACTTCTGTACCAGAGGTTCGAAAGTTTAATGTTAACACAACAGATGAATTAATGATTCATAACGATTGCTTTCTGTTCAAAGCCAGGCAAGAGCTGTTTGCATGAATGCATGGCCCAGTGTGAAATCTGACAGCACTTTCTGGAATGGTAAGTAGCTCCAGTCACGCAAAGTTCTGAACAAACCATCTTAATATTGATGAGGCTGTAAGAAATGAGTTCCTATCAACAGCAAGAAAGAATGGCCACTTAAAAGGACATTTGCTGGAGTGATCCGATTGACCCAAAGGGATCAAGATGATGTCGAATAATCTGTTAAGTACAGAGCCTGGTGGTTTGGCAAGCTCCCCGGGTGACTTTATATTCCAAGACAGAGCCAATGTGTCTTGTGTCAATGTGAGTCGCAGTACAGCAGCTTCAAGGACAGACGATACGATGTGGCTCTTTGAGAGGAGACTCTTGTACAACACAAGATACATATTATTGACAGTAAACAATAATCATCATCAAGGCTCTTATTTATTGGGTTGCATCAAGCACACTAATGTGGTCATTTATCTTTGTTTTCCAAACATTTGGAAGTAAAGTGATCAGATTACATTTTGAGTTGGATCTAATGAATCACAGCACTGATTACACTTGTATTCATACACAAATTACAGTTTGTCTTGTTTCATGTTGAAATTATACAACCTATTCTGATTATCAACTTAATTTGCTGCTGGTGGAAACTGATTATTAGACATAACTTGCATTGCCAGACGTATCTCCACAGCGCTGTGTCAATGGAGAAAGGTCTAACTGCACGAGAGAACATTCTTGGATTGGAGGAAAAAAACCTTCTTGTTTTTATTTCTTTAAACTAATCACAATTGTTTTGGGTGCCGGTAAGCCCTGGATGCTGTGATGATGCCCTTGCAGTGGATAGCGGAACCAAAGGTGCTAGCTGAATTAGCAGGTAAATGGCATGCTTTATCCCAACAGTCTACATACACGTGAGTCAGAATAGACTAGCTGCAAGCAACAAGCTTCAAAGCGGAGCTTCGTGTTAATCTGACTTGTCAGATAGTGTGTTACACAGAACCAAAAGAGAAGCGGTCATTGGAACCTGTTTTGAAAAGGGCAGGCACTTTCAAAACGAACCTGGTGATTGGATGAACGATCCGTCTATCACAGGCTGCCGGGAGAAGGGTTAAAACATATTTTACATCGAGAAAAGCCCCCAGTGCCGTTCTTTGCTAGCCCCGTATCACCAGACTAATCACAAATGCTCATTAGTCCGGGCCATCTCAGTTATTTTATTTTTTATTTCCAAAGGGCGTTATCAACGGTGCAGAGAAAAATGCTTCTGGACAGAACTGGCTAGATCTACAACCAATAACAGCAATGAACACATTTTATGCAAGAAATAGGCAACATTGTAACAGAATAATGAGTCGCATTTGATCAGCGCTGCCTAGTGAGACAGTTTGATCTGAGTTTCATGAGCCTGAAAAACTGAGCTGAACGGACCCGCAGAATGGACATTGACGCTGTCAGTCATCGTCTTAAACCCATCACTTACCAGGGCCAGGACATCGGGACTGGAATTCTGTCAAAAGGAGCCAGACGTTTGACAGATTTGTCTGATTTCCAGGCTATTTCATTGCTCATCTTTCATTTAAGAAATACTCTCCAGTTCTGATATAACTGGTGCTATTGCAGCATATCCTAACCTCTTTCAGAGCGGCCATTGTTGATTTGAAAAAAACAGTTGCCTCTCTGTATTGTCATCACCTTCCGTTCCCCCCCTCGCCCCTCAAATTACCAGTATCTTCACCTTTGTTTGGAACACAAACACATTACTTGGAGCCTTACAAGATGGATTTGTGTGATTTCACTATATTGCAAGAATTCAGCTGCCATGCAAGGTAACCTGCATGTAACATTTCTTTATTGATTTAAATTGAAAAGATGGGGAAATTAAAATCATACTGTATTCACAAAAAGTCCCTGCATATAAGCACCTGGCACATGCTCATTCACTATGGTTTCTAATTTACCTCTCTGTCTCTCCTAGGATGCTGTAATATTATGAAATAATTAAAGATTACTCCCGTCTGTTCAAAGCATATTGCAGAATGAATTAGAATAGCTCAATCACTTTCAGAGGACCAGAGAGCAGCAATACATTAACTGATTTGAATCTAATCCCAAACAATCTTCATGATTAAGGGATTATTTGTCATGAATACCAAGCTGTGATCCAGATCTACTTTACCTGCATGGATTATGCACTTGCTACACTATTATATGGTCAGCAAGCCAAGTAGGTGGAAGCTGACATTTAGAATCACTGACCTGATTTAGTACACTAAAATGTACATTTGAGCTAGCCTATCCTTTGTTTTTCATTCTCACCCACATTGCCTTGCCTTATTACAGTCAGGAAAACTGAAGAAGCCGAATGAAAAGATAAAGGGATCACACAGAGAACATGAAGAAGAATAAGTGGATTTCAAAGGTTACCATAAAGTTTGCCAAGACAATTTATCTATTATTTCTGTGATCTAAGGAATAATAATCTTGTATTTATATGTCTGCGAGAAGAAGCGGCAATGCACAGCGATTGATGGAAAGAGAAAGGAGGAGAGAAAAATATTCAGCTCATGTGGGTGTGAAGAAGCTGGCTTGATGCCGTCCTAGGGCGATCGTTTCCTCTCTTATCATTTAGCCGTTTTCCAAAGTGGCGTTAGGTGGGTGATATGAGAGGATTAGGCACCAGTCCTGCCTGACGAGTCTTTAATTAACAGGCTTAAAGTAAAAGCTCTGCTCCCTATAATTGGATCAGAAGGAGAGATCTGCTATCAGCTAATTGGCTTCCTCACACATATAGACTTATCAGATTTTGCCTCTAGGTACATGTAGATTATTTTGGATGCGAGTGGAGTTCTGCCAGGCCTTGTGTCGATATTAGTTGTTTTCCAAGAAACTTTTCCTGGGACCTGATCTAGTAAGTCAGAACAAGATTAGATGTGTCAAGTAAAATCCACCTAACTTAAAATTCAGGATATAGTACCCATCGTTATTGTCTAAAACCCTCTTTTTTGGTGCTCCAGATACATATTCACAATATCTGCAGTGTTTCTCTTGCAAGAAATGATCCATCAAAGGCAAAATATCACCTAATAATCTAGCCTACTATTCATAGTAAAATGACTGAAAGTCAACATCTGGCCTAGAAATTGGCATTTCATTTTGAACATGATACATGCTCAAATCCCCCGTGACTAACTCTCGTCGTCGATGTTGTCAAGGCTAGGGTAGCGTTGTCAAAAAGCTAAGTGTGTTTGAATAAGTGCTTGATCTACTGAGGAGACCGCAGGTGAAGTAATTCAGTGCAGCATGAATGTTGAACCATCTCTCCAGCACGCTAGATAGCTTTCTGTTTTTTAAATCCAACAGTATTAGTAGGTGGAAAGTGAGTAAACGGAGAATGGTAGCATCCACTGGACGAGATTCTCTAAATTTTGTACCACCAATGGTTCTTTTAATACCCGACTCCCAGAATGAATAAACACAGAGGAATTAGTTTATGAAAAGGCTATTATTCTCTACATACTAGGGCAAATAAAGAAAAGCAGGTTGACACAGCATTTCTCAATGGATCTTATAGTATCAACTGTTTAAGTGGTTAACATGTGTAACAGATTCCCCTTTAAACCCATCCACACAGGTAATGGAGGTATCCATGCTGTAAGAAATGAAGTTAGATATCGCCTGACTGGTAGTATAAGGGCTTATTTACAATGGCTCTTTCATGCTGTATATAGCTGCGTGTTGTCCTTGTCTCCATGTGTATCTTAATCTGATTTATTTAGTGGGAAAAAAGCATCTGGTGCATGTCTGTGTTCAGGTAAGTGGTGACACACGTGTTCCACATAATGTATACAATGTCATGGTGGTAGTTAGTGCAGTGAAAAAACAACAACACATTTTAAGCAACCACAATGCTATAGAGGCAAAAGAGGAAACTGGGTACAGAATAACGTCGTCGGCTCTTTGTCTCTTACCTGAACGGTTTGAACGTTAATAGACATCTTCTGACCATTATTTTACCGTCGGTGCAGCTGCCAATAATCATTTCCCAAAACGAGCGAGCCTTGACATTGTTGCTAACCTCCCAACCTGGAACTTGACGTGACCGAACATTTTTTTTTATCTGCGTCCCATCCAGCGGTCCACAGCGGCAGCCAACTCGGTTATTTCAGACGAACACAACGGACACAAGTGCTTCTTTATCTGGGGGAAACGGTGGAAAAGTTTCATTCAGCAAGTCTCCTTTCCCGTGTTTGAAAATTTCCTTTAAAGCGTTGTTTCCGTTGTCTGGTAAACACTGTGAATCTCAGGTGAAGTCGCTCCAGGTTGTGTCGACCGTTAGAGTCAGTATCCGATATGAATTCAAACAAGATAGTGAAACAAGTGGTTAAAAGTGTGAGTCGTGTGATATCTATGTTCCTCTTCTCCACGGACGCTTTAACTTCCCAGCGAAGCCTGCGCGACTGTGGCAAATCAGCCCCGTACCCTGGTTCACTTCTTAGGGGTATGCTCAAGAGGCAAGTCGTAGTTTTAGTCCTCAATGATTTCCGGTTTATCTTTTCAAAATAATAGCCTTGTCATGGTGACACGAGGCATAGTAGCCTAGCAATAAATAAACAATCATGTCAAGTCGTGTCATTTATATATATATATATATATATATATATATATATATATATATATATATATATAACCCCCAAAATCACAATTTCAGCCCCAGAGGATTTTACAAATAATATGTTTCACATGCTATCATCCTACCCTACAGTGTCTACAAAAAGAAGGAAGGAAAGTAAGGAAGGAAGAAAGAGAAATGTAGCCTATCTTTAATAGAACAAAACGTCCTAGAGATAATTTGCAACCTCGATCATTTTTCTTTTGTAATTCCTAAATTCTCTCTGTAATTTTTTTATTTATTTATCGTATTCTGTCTGTGTTTTCTGTGTTTATCTATAGATTTTTTTCTTCGTCTGCTAAGCACAAAATCGCAAAGGTCAAATTCCTGGTATGTAATATGTTTACATACTAAAGTTGATTCTGAGTCTGATAGAGATATTCTTGTTTTACATAACCTACCCAAACTGAAAAAAAAAGAAAAAGCCACAAAAGAGTGTACATGTTCTGTCTGTGTAACCTGGTGATGCTGTGGTGGGATATTGGTCGAGGTTACAGTCTTATTGTTATGTTTGATATTATTGTGCTAAAACGCAAACACATTATCCTACAGCAGGTCTAAATATTATTGATTAAAAAAAACGTTCTGTAATCAATTGTGCAAACCCACATTTTGTATGTTGTTTTATTTTGGAGGCAAATTCACATCACTTCCCGTATCATTCCTTCCTCTAACTGACTTAACGTTGGTCCAGCAGCGGCACAGTGATGGGCAGATAAACCTCTACACCTCCGCAGCCGCATTCACCTCTATTTGGTGCCACCTACGGCTTTTATGTTGTGACTTGAAAAGCACTTAAGTCGCATTCAAAACGTCAACTTTCTATGTTTCTGCCTTGGTACGAGTGCGTTAACTGCATGCAGTCTGACAAAGCACCATGTCTTTATACGGCTCTTAACTGTAGCCAAGTCAGAGTCGATTGTTTTAGAACCTGTAGGTAAATGTGTAGGTCTATTCGGTTACAGCACCACGGACAGCGAATGTTATCAGGATGCAACAGCGACACCCAGCGGCAGATGGTGTTACTGTAGCAAATGTCACAGCAGCAGCAGTAGTGGAAGTAGTAGTAGTAATAGGTTTCTGTGCAGTGTAAAACTTGAAACGGAAAACTACAGTCATAGGCAAGGATGCAGTACTGCAAATAATTCGAACTTTTTAAAAACTTTTCTCAGTGACCACTTAAAATTATCCTACACAACGCACAACTTCTATCATTACATAGAATTAGCTCAAGCGCGCTGAAGGGAGCCCTGAGCCACAACTTCAACACTTTTTATTTGTTCCATTAAATGATTTACGGTCAGTTTTAGTTGCAGTTGCAGATTATACAGTCTTTGTGGCCACCAGAGCACTGGAGCAGAAATAGAGGCAGAAGGAGGAGATCTATAGGGGACTAGACTGAAGATGACAGTGAAATCTCAAACTCCCTTCATGCATCCCTTACCCTGGTACATGGGGGTTTGAATGACAGCCCACCGCCCATGCAGGCTGTCCCTCTCTGCAGGTTGTGGGAATAGTTAGTTCTGCTCTATCAGTGGGAATCCTCTGGGTAAACATGGGATTTTTACATCTTTTGTTTTTAAAATGGCAAGGTCTAAGGAATTATTTCATTGTAAGATCCGAAGAGGTATTAAGTCCAATTCTAGAGTGGAGAAAGTGTTGCAGGCCCTGTGGCAGCTATAATATGCAGCTTTTAGCTTTTACTGGTCCACGTTCTGTTGGTTAGTTCCCTCTGCAGCACTTCACTATTCTTAATTAGCTGTCTACCTTGAAACAGCATCCAGCCCAAGGCTGTGCTAACCAGCATCTGTAAAGACACCACAGGCACAGAGGAAGTGGGCGATGTGTCATAAAAAAACAAAAACAAAAGGCAGATCTGATGTTCACTGTGTTTGTCATAGCTTTTGTGCTGGGCATTTTATACTGTTGTGTTTTCTTTTGGTAGAACTTTGTTGTTGATCTTTATGTATGACTTTTACACCTAACTCATTAGTGGCCTTAGCAAATCATATGAATGCATAACCACAAGGTGAAATGTATCATATATATATTTTTTATATATATATATATATATATATACATATATATATATATATATATATATATATAAAACGTCACGTCATGTAACGTAATGATATCATATCATGCGACTTTGTTTTTCCAACTAAAATTTAATAATGCCCATAGTGAAAGAAATACTGCAATATCACTAGTTAGTAGTAAGTTAGCTTGTAAGTTAAGAAATAAACAAAAATAAAAATATAATTTGAATTTAATTGAATAAGGATGGAAATATAACATAAATTGCAAATGTTGCACCAGACCATACAGACAAACACTCACAAAGAGATAGAGCAAGTGATTTAAAGATCAAGAGACAACATTTCTTACATATGGTACGCTTTACACATTTTCTTGGAGGATGGATGACTAAACTAGAAGTTGAGAATGATCCATAAATCAGCAGACACGTACAAAGGGTGATGAGCATACAGGGACATTTGTTTCAACTGTTTCACAAGAACTCCTTTTATCTGGCCCACAAAGTTGTTATCAGATTTCTGCCACAACAAACTCTCTTACCAAGGGGGAGTAATGACTTTGAAAATAACAGTGCAAACCATAGTTAGTGATCATCGGGTACAGTTCAGTGTAGGCAAGCTATAATCGAGAAAGGCACAGGAAAAGAACATCAAAATCCATCTTCGTAGGCAGAAAAGTTATACGTCCTATGGAAATGCCTGTAATTCAATTACAAAGACATTTCATTTGTACTTAAAATAAATCTTTTTTGTGAGACTGGATAAACAGAATGTTTTGTTTTTTTTTGCTTTTATTTATGAATATTTAAATCTTTAAAAAACCAGAGCTAAGATTCCTCCTCTGAGCCGAGTCTCCAGCGCCTCACCTAAAAATGCATGGGGAAAGGATTTGGGGGTAGACATCACTGATGACCAGCGGAGGGACATTCTGAAACTGGTCCACTGATCCTCGATTTGTGCCAGGCACGGCCTATTACAGTGGAAGGTGCTGAATAGAGCCCATTTCACCAACGCTTAATTGGCTAAAATATACCCTAGTCACAGTGATGCTTGTAACCGCTCTAAGCAGTCCCCAGCCGACCACCCACACTTGTTCTGGACGTGCCCGAAGCTTGCTGAATTTTGGTCTGATATATTTCAAACCCTCAAACAGGCTCTTAACACAAATTTGGAACCACATCCCCTGACTGCTCTTTTTGAGCTTCCACCGTCTAAAAATCTGCCCATTACTACACAACATGTCGTTGCCTTTACCACCCTGCTCGCCAGACGTAACATTCTCCTTAAATGGAAACATGTTTCTCAACCGACTCATAATAGTTGGATCCGTGAAATTCTACAGTGTCTCCGGTTGGAGAGGTTAAGGTTTTCACAGAGGGGATCTTTGGAGGCACTCCGCCAAACCTGGGACCCACTGCTGACTTTTATTAGTAATAGAATCACTGTTATTCCTGACGATGCTGAGGACACTTCCTAGTGCTGGAAGGAGAGACCCCCAGCCCCCCCCATTTGATTATTTTTTGTTGTCTTTCTCTTTCTTGAACTACGTTAATTGTGTTTGCTCTTAGTTTTAGTGTGTTTTTCTCTTTCTTTTCCTTTTTATTTGTATTATTATTAATTTTTTTTTTACTTAATCTTACGTTATCTAGTCTTGTTACTTGTTTTTTGTTATTGTGATCGTGTCTGACGTGGATTGTTGGGAGGGATAGCGGAATTCATGTTGGGGTATTTCTGTTTTTGTCTGTGGTATTCTTTTTTTTTTTTCACCCTAAAGCAGATGTACTGTACATGTATTTTACCTGTTTCTCTGTCAAGGTCTGCAAAAATCAATAAAAAAATTTGAAAAAAAAACAAAAACCAGAGCAGCCCATGAATTCATGATTATGGCTGAAAGAAAGGACATTGGATTAGACTCATGACACATGGACTATATGCGCATCACTAATACTTTTATCACTTATCACAGTTTAATTGAGCTGAGCATGATGTTACAAAGCCATTTTTGTCCATGTATGCCTTGTGGTTTGTTTTTTTGTTTGTTAACATACACATACACTGAAGGCTTACAGCTTCAGCGTGGATGGATTTTTGGGACAATGGCTCCCTGGGCACAGACATGCAAAACGGGCTCACCATCTTTTCTACGTAGGAGGAAGACACAGACTGTGTGAAGCTTTTGCCTTTTTTGTTGTGGTCTTGTCTCTCTTTAATTGTTACACATCTCTATGTTGTTTTACGTCTCTCTTTGACCATTTTACACCTCTTTGTAGTCCTTATGCCTCTTTGTGCGGTTTTGTGTCTCTGTGGTTTTTTGTCTCTTAATAATGTGTCTCTTTCAGTGACAATCTGGATAGAGGGAGCAACACAAATCTGAGAATGAGATAATGGCAGATCATTGCATGCAAAGAATAATAAATCATAACAATTTAATGAGCAATTATAAAACCAATCAACGTTTAACAGACTTATATTTGATAAAGTTGCCCTCAATTAATCTCAATCATCCTACAAGCCTCATTTTGCAAGTTATCCGATTAGTTTGTAAAGAAATAGACAAAATCCAAAGTTTTTCTTGCGGAATAACTGAACATTTTTTTCATATTTCAGAGCTCCTACTTAAAATAAGGTAAGTCATTATCTGACTCATATTCTGAACATCAGCTTGAAATGAATTTGTATAATAGTAAACTAACAGAGAACGAGAACTGAGAGTACAGGGTTGCTATAGTACAATATGATGATAAATTGCACTGCAGGACATTTTTAATTTCAGTCAAATGTGAACAAAACGGTCCCTCTTATTAAGTTTGTTTCTAAAAAGCATATTTTATTTAATACTGGCGCTCCCGAAATGATGCTGTAACAGACATTATGTGTCTGGATAAGGCCGATGATCCTGTTTTCTGAGCCGATGGAGAAGTAGTTTATTGGGACGGCAGCATAAATTGATTTTCTGCTTCTGAAGCCAGCAAAGGTCAGAGCCACTTCCTCATTTCTAAATGCATCTCGTTGGAACAAAGTGTAAGAAGAGTCAGCTAAACGAAATGCGGTTCTAATGGAGTGATTTATGCTGGTCATTATAGAGGTAGGTTGCTGTCACAAGAGGAGTTGAGATGAGGACAAGAGACTTAGATCAGACTCCAAACTCTGATCACATAGACAAATCACACATCAGTGTCTCACACCCGTTGCAGTCAATCAAATTTAATTTTCTTCAGCAGTAAGGAAACTGCAAACAAACAAAAAGAAAACGATGTTATTGTTGCAGTTTTTAAGATATGGCAAAAATCACAACACCCACATGGAAAGAGAGAAGGCTTCAAAACACTTAAACAAACAACTTTTGTTAATATACAGGCCCGTCTCAATGTCTGAACAGTTTAAAGGTGTAAATCTGCTGAATCACACACAGAAAAATATGTTACTAAGCCTGACCACAACCAAATGAATGATGTTGTTTTCATTAAAGGTCAAAGGCAAAGTCCTGCTGGACATTACTGACTGCTGAGAGGCCAAAGGTGCAATGTCAACCATACAACTGCAGAATCAATTTATATTTATAGTATATTTATAATCGATGGGATATGAGTTTTTCCCAAGTCTTTATACAACACTCACATGCCGTATATGTTTTGGAAGAGTTGTCTTGGGTGCTGTAATCATTTCTCCTCTCCATGTTTCAAAAAATTTCAGCTGAATTTAATGCAGTGAGGCTTTAGTTATCCAGAGTTACCTTTTAGCATTAAATTCCCTCTTTGTGTCTCCTCGCACAGTATTATTTTGTTGAGCTTTGGCAGACGGATGCATTCCGGCAGTGACATGTAGGTTTCATCTGAACTTTGGAAAGCACTTTCACAAGGAACTTGAAGTGAAGTGTTGATTTTGTCCTCCATTTTTACAGTGTAGTCGACATAGAAATAAATTAGAGTAGATCACACATCAAAGAGAAAATGGCAATTGTTATTTGTCATGGTGACAAAAGACAGTCAGAGGGCCGCAATGTGTGTCACACTCATTGTGTACAAAAGATGCCTAATACATGTTTGGTATTACTTTAGTACTCCATTGTTACAAAACTCCTTCTCAGTGAGACCGCCACATGCTGCAAGTTGTTTTATATGAAGTTAGCCCACTGCAGTGGTCACAGTTCTTTCTAATGGCAATGGTGCAAATAAAAAAGCCACCACTCTGACCATCCTGCTGTGTTGATCTGATTGGGAATGTCTCATTCTATATCTATGGTACTCGCTTTATGAAAGTGTCACTTGCAGCCAATATGTAGACGAGGAATGATTACAACAACCTAAAGCTCTTTCAACATTCATATGTGAGTCTTGTATTATTATAGATTTGGAAAAAAAAATATATCAACCTATATGGTAACACCTTGTGTGCATAGAAGCTATAATAAATAGTTTTATTTTAACAATGGATCATGTCAACTTGTCATATCAACTTGGCGGTGCTTGTAATGATAAACCTATATATATAATTATCATCCAACTGCAGGTCCCATCAGCTCTACAGGGCGTTGGGGCTATCTTTAAGCTCATAGTTTTGTTTTTTCCAGCCTGCAACTTTTTCTGTTTTTTTTTCTAACTCAGCCATTAACAGGCTATTTTCCAGGCTCTAAAAACCACACTGTAAGCTACCTGCCCAGCACCAAGCAGCACCCAGCCAAAGACAGCGATGAGCTAGTGAACATCGTGGAAGCATTTAAGAGTAAGTAATGTAAGAACCAGATCTTTCCCCTAGGAATTGGTCAAAATATACCGAAGAGGAAAGTGAAAATTAAATAATTCCCATAAAACAAAACTGCATTCCCAACTGTGAGGGAACGTATTCTTAAACACATGGGTAATGTTGTGAATTGAAACAAAACTATTTGTTTTTTTTACTGTGAGAAGGTCTTCTGGTCCACAACACAAATCCTTTACATTTCAGTGGCTTAAACTCCTGTTCAATCAATTTTTAAAACTACTCTTGACTAATAGAGGTTTCATTTCTGCTACAGGATTGAACTGAACCAGTTTCTCCTGCACAGAAGTTAAAAGAAAAAAACACATTTCTGTTAATTAAGACCTACTGAGTTTTTGTCTCAAACTCACTCCTTCCATGCTGTCCTCCACGGCCCCCTTAACAAAGACAGGCTAATTGGGAGTCTGGAGTCTGCCACAAAAAAAAAAAAAAAAAAAAACAATCCATTACCTCTGAACTGTGATTGAAAACAGAGCCTGGAGTTAATTACTAATCGTTAATCATCCCCTTCACCTCCAAATACTTTTATCCTTTTTCATTCCATCAACTTTTTTTTTTAGTAACAATTACAAAACCTGCTTCTGCATGGCATGGATTGAAACTGTCGAAAGGAGGGATAAATACTAAAACAGATCAGACAAATGGAGAGTTGACAGAAATCGATTGAGAGAAATAGAGAATAGCCAGGAGAAGATAACATAATAGGATAACACAAGAGTGATTGATTTATCTGTAATGAATGAAGGGAATGGCTTGGTGGAGTGATTTGTGCCAGTCAGTGCTGATTGACAGTTCAGGACGACAGGAGAGAGACAATTTGCATTCTCATTACATTTGAGATTGACTTCCTTTTCCTGTGTGGTTTGACACTCACACACAAACACACGCACACAAACACACACGCACACACACACATGCACACACACATAGTAATACAAACATGGACCAATCATGGCCGTGTCTCCACGCAGAGCCTGACCCTCTGTATCTCTGCAGTATGAGCTACACACTGAATTAGTGAGGGATTTGGAAATTGTTGCAAAAGTAGACCAAGTGGTTTAAAATCGTTTTGCTGTAACCTAACTGATAATGAAACAACTTATTATTTCAACATCAAATAATCATGAATAAAAAGGGAAAGTGCAATCTTTTCATACCCCTAATTTTAGACTGCTATAATGATGATACTTTTATAGCTCATATTTATGTATTTTTGATATAACACTTAAGAAATAGCTGAAAACTTTAATGAAACCAGGTTAATTGCTTTCCTAGACAAGAAAGTCGATACCACTCACACACACACACACACACACACACACACACACACACACACACACACACACACACACACACACACACACACACACACACACACACACACACACACACACACACACACACACACACACACACACACACACATATATACACATTCTGACAAGCACTTTTGTAAAGCAGACTGTTTTGACAGCCAGCAGCCCTCAAACTGAAAGGCACAGTCATCTGAGAGTGGCATCACTGAGGAACGCCAAAAAGGAAAAGCCTTCTGGGGCCACTGAGGGCCCTAATACTGACACTGTGACTGACAGACCTACAGTCCCAGTCTGTGACAGCAGGGCATGGAATATACAGAGAAGACAAGCTCCTGAAAAAGAATCTTCCCAGAGACAGAAAAGAGCTGATCCCTCCATTGTGATCCGAAGAGAAATTCTCTTTGTGGCTTACTGTCTCAGGCAGAACACACCGGGCAGCCAGCAGCCACAGCACAGAGATTCTGTCTTGGCAGAAGAGGTGATATATATAAAATGTTAAAAATAGATTCTCATGTTATACACACGAGGTAGGAGAGCCTCTACGTTATCCTCTTAATTCTCTCTTTCTGCCACCTAATTCTTTCTTTACATCATTCAGTGGAAAGAAGTAAATATAGTCTAAAAGGAATTAAATAAAGCAGGTACTTCTGCATGATACTATACAGTATTTATACTTTTATTGTTTTTTCTTTGTCTGGAGCTGTATTTCTGCTTTAGGCTAAACCACTTATACATATATAATACATTATATATATATAGCATACAGCTACATTGCAGACCAAAGTGTGCTTCCCATTTTCTGACAATCTAAAAAAAAGATGGTTTCCCCATGTTAGTGTGAAAGAAGTCAAGAACTATACTGCACAACCCCTTGACCTCAACCTCATCAAACACCTCTGGAGGGAACTGGAGCCAGGCTTTATCGCCCAACATCTGTGGCTGACCCCACTGATGCTCACTTGGCTGAATAGGAGAAAATTCCTGCCAGATTCCAAAATCTTGTGTGAAGTGAAAGCTGTACAACAACACATGAATGCCAACAAAATTTGAAAGAGATGCACCACATATGGATGTATGATGTGCTCAAAGAAAATGTGTTAAGTGAACCTCTTTGGCTCAAATGAATCTCTTAGCTTTCCTTTGTGGGAGCTGAACCCCAGTGTCTTTCACACATGGAGTGAAACATCAACATCCCAGATGCCTCCCCGCTGCATGCCCTACTTGCTGCGGTTCTTATCTCCTCTGGGGCGACATCTCAGCAGATTCACTCACTATGATCCGCTGTCATATTTGCATGTAATTTGCTGCCCTGCTTTTGTTGGGGAAGACAGTGCGGGAGAGGACAGTTGTGGAACGTCGGGTAATAAATGAAGCGAGAAAAACAAACCGGGAACTATAGGAGTGAGGGGTGAATGAGCAGTCACATCCGTTTTGAGTTGACTTCAGATGAACCCCTTGTCTCTGTGAGAGTTAAGTCCCGGGATGAATTTCTCAGCCAGCAACCTTCCGACTCACCACGTACTGTACAGTGCTAGTGTCCTCTTGTACTCTGAGGGCAATTCATGTGTGAGGTTACTTTCTCTTTAGTTTCTCATTGGTTTCCCCCAATAGTGGCATAGTCACTACTGTAGTTAGACACCACCTTAGTTTCAACATACAATTCAATATCTCCTCAGTTCATATTTGGCATATGACAGGACTTCACAATCCACTGGTGTGCCTATAGAGCCACTGAGATCTCTAACAGAGGAGGAAAATGGAGAAAAGAGGAGTGATTGAACTTATCCACTTCCCAGCTTATGGGGCAATAAAAAGACAGACCAGGGAAAAATCAATAAAGGTTTATAAAGGTTGCTGTTGCTCTGTGGATATAGTGTTATGACCACATGAGTTAAACCGAACGAGGTGGAGGCAGAGCAAGAAGGGGATGAATATAAAGCTGGTTACCAAGACAAACTGGCCTGTTATTAGATGAGATTCGCATCAATATGTAGGATAAATATTCTTTACCCAGTTTCTGTGATATTTCAGTGATGGGCACAGGTGAGATATATGACCTCGGAGGAGGCACGCAAGAAAACAGCTCTCATCACTGGTGAATTGGGGATGACCCAGTATCAATTTCACAGCAATTCAACCTGCGCCGCCTGTGCTGTATTTTATCAGCTCCACACAACACTGAATCTCCAATATCTAATTGTCTACAAGGGGAGAGACAGTGTCCTAAATAGGACAAATGTTGTGAGTGCTCCGAGAAGGCAGTGATGTGTCAAACCCTGCCATGGTTGGTAAGAGGTTGGAGAGCCAGAGTGATTAAAGCAATGAATCACCAGTGGGGAGGTCTCTGCCAGCTGCTGGCGTCATCTCACACACAAACTGGCAATTCAAGGCACCCATAAGCAGCAACAGCAATTCTTCACTAAAACTAGAGACCTGTTTGTGTATGTGTGTGTGTGTGTGTGTGTGTGTGTGTGTGTGTGTGTGTGTGTGTGTGTGTGTGTGTGTGTCTGAGAGGGAGAGATGTTTCAATGTAGTCGTTGTTGTTTAGACAACACTGTATAAATGTGTCCAATTTCATTCTAATTCTTTGCCAACCGAAACAAGACTCATAAATCTAGATGGTACATGAGTACGACGGGCCACAATCACTTTGTAATGCTGCGAGCAAATGGGTTCTGTGTGTTACTGTAAGTGTTACTGACAGGTGTGTAGTGGACTTGAGAGAGGCTCTACTGTGCTTATGCTTAACACAGCAAGATGTTGGAGGATCAAGATTTGATTATCCTAAACTAAAAATATGATAAAAACATCACTGAATAATAATTAAAAGTGAACACAAATTCTTAGAATAAGAGGATGTTTTGAGCGAAATGCACACAGTATTAAGATGCTGATGACATTGCCATCCCAAGAGCCACACTCCTAGCCATACAAGTGAAATGGAATAAAAGTACTACTAAAGTAATGCACAAAAGACTATGGAAGCCCATTTCTGGCAGTTAAAAAAAAAAGGGACTGAAAACTTAGTGTTGATGATAAAAATATCCTTATGGTAAATCATAATTATGAGATTCAAAGACACAGTTATCTCATAATTATAATTTTCTATTGACTTTTTCTCAATATTATTATGACTCACCATCAAGGTATCAGTCTTTTTTATCTCGTGGAAATGGGCCTCCATTTAAAACTGAGACCCAGAAAAAAGTACTGTAAATCCCTACTTAAAATTAACAGCATTAATAGAGCAGCAAACTCATATTTTCTATGTAAAGACATAGTGGAGTAATGGCGTCCTGTGCACAGAATGAAGTCACTCTCCCTCCATGTGTGTTGTAATCCAGTGATTATCGACTGGTGGGTCCTGACCCAAAAGTGGGTTGCAGGGCCGTTTTGAGTGGATGTGTGAAAAAAATCTATACGTGTGAAAACAAATATATGAAAAATTTCACAAAACATTTTTGATGCGGCACTTTTGTTTGGAAGTATATATGTTTCCCAGCAAGTGCGCATGCGTCGGAGTAACACGCTCTCTAGCGAGCATTTGTAAACATGGCTTAACCGCCTCAACGCAAATATGATGCAGAATACATTAAATACGGATTTTCATGCATCGAGGAGAAAAAGGGATCAAAACCTTAGTGTGTTATGTGTAGTGAAGTACTGACGCATGAAATCATGAAGCAATCAAAACTGTCACCGCGATGAGGTCTGTCCTGTCTTTGGGTTTTTGTCTTGTGAATTTCCTGTTTTATTTTGAAAAGTAACTCTCCTCTCGTTCCAGGTCACTTGCTCTTCCTATTGTGTCACTAGTCTGACGTCATTCCCTGATCCTTGATTGTTTCCACCCGTGGCCCCCCCTCCCTTCATGTGTATATAGTCCGTATCTTTCCCTGTCTCGTTGCCAGAATATTTCATCCGTTATGCCGTTTTTTACAGCCTTGTTCATGTCATAGAGATCTTAGTATCCTCGCTCAGGTGTTTGTATTCCCTGTTTTTTCATAGTAAGTTTAACCTTTTTTTGAAAGCTCTTTTGCTCACCTAGTTTTTCTTCCTGGTCGGAGCGACTTTGTTTTTGCGTTTTATTTGTTAACTTTGATGACTGTTTTTCCTCTTGGACGGAGCGACTTTGTTTTGTGCTTTGTTTAATAACTTTGATAATTATTTTTCCTCCTGTTCGGAGCGACCTTTTGTTCTGTGGTTTATTGGCTCTGTGCCTCACGTTTTGGATTTTAAGAATAAAGACCAGTTTGATCTGCGTACCTCAGCATCTGAGTCCTCATTCCTGCCTAGGTCTGACAAAAACTAAAACGCCATTTACAAAGTAAACCCTCCATCTCGGAAAACAAACAAGTCGAGTACTTTCAGAGGACTCCAGGGGCTTAGGTTATCACAAAGATGCCTACTGTTGACATGTTCAAAGCAGGAGCAGGCTTGCATGCATGTTACCATGTAGCTCACTGAATTGCAAAGTGCAAAAAGCCTCACAGCATTGCGGAAGACCTTATTTTACCTGCAGCCCTTGACATAATAAGAGAGGAGCTGGATCAATCTGAAGCAGATAAACTAAAGACAATAAATCTCATAAGAAGGCAGATTGAAGAAATGTCGGAGGACATCAAACAACAGGCGACAGCTCTCATCAAGGCCAGTGCTTACTACGCATTTCAGATCAACAAATCTACAGACCTCGCACACCATGCAGTTTTACTCCTTTATGTTAGACATGTGTGGGAAGGGGACATACAGGAGCAGTTTCTCTGCAGTAGAGATCTTCCCACACGTAAAACTGTAGAGGACATTTCCAGTACTGTGGATTTGTATTTGGGTTTGGTGGGCCTAAGCTGGCATACGTGTGCCGAAATCACAACGGATGGTGCTGCATCTATGCCTGGAAAACATTCAGAAGTAGTGAAGAGAATACTCGAAAAGGCACCAAATGCCACTTGGAACCATTGCTTTTTGGCACTAGCAGCCAAGGATATGGTGCCAGAGCTCCATGAAACTTTAAAAGATATCATTAAAGTGGTGAACCACATGAAACGGAGCGCCAAGACGAGCAGGTGCTTTCAAAAGCTGTGTAAAGACCTCAGCAGTGAGCATATACCGTAGAGGTGCTGTGTCATGCAGAAGTCCTCTGGCTTTCGAGGGGAAAGGTACTTTCACACTTCTATGAGCTTACAACAGAGATCACGGCTTTCCTTTCGGACAACAGCAACTCACCTCTCGCTGACCTGTTTAATGACAGCGTGTGGCTTGCACAAGTTGCATATCTCACGGATGTGTTTGAACAATTGAACACATTTAATCTGTCTATGCAAGGTAAGGGACACAACATTTTTTCAGAAAATGAAAATAGAGGCGAAAAGAAGTACCATTGTGGGCAAGACATGTTTTCAGAAGTGGAATTGACATGTTTCCCAATGTTTGTCACAAGGCACAAAAACTGGACTGGAGGCAAAAATGCTCTGAAAAAAACTGTCACTGCACATCTAACTTAACTGCAGGAACAGTGTAATAGCTACTTCCCTCTGAAACGGGGATGATGACTGCGTGGGTACCTGATCTCTTCTGAGGCGATATCCAAAGCGTCACGTTGCAAAGCAACAAAGAGAGTCAGGTGGGAGAGTTGTCATGTGATTGGCTGCTGTAAAAGAAACTCACTGAAGTAACCCTCTCCCAGTTCTGGTGCAGCCCTATGGGGATGGCTGAGTATCCATTACTTGCTACCCATGCAATCAGAATCATCCTACCATTCAGAACTACCTATCTTTGTGAAAGTGACTTCTCAGCTCTGGTACAGTTGAAAACAAAACAGAGAGACAGACTGGACATGAGCATTACCTCAAAATTTCTCTGTCTTCCAGCATCTTTCCAGACTTTGAGACTCCCAGTTATCACACTAGTTACAACTCAACTCTGTTATGTCAGCCCCATGGTAAGGTTCAAGTGAAGTGCTTGTTCTTGACAGAATAATGTTCAGTAAGCTGTTTATCCCTTGATAGGTTAATCTCTGCTACAATTAAAGTGTGTGTGTGTGTGTGTGTGTGTGTGTGTGTGTGTGTGTGTGTGTGTGTGTGTGTGTGTGTGTGTGTGTGTGTGTGTGTGTGTGTGTGTGTGTGTGTGTGTGTGTGTGTGTGTGTGTGTGTGTGTGTGTGTGTGTGTGTGTGTGTGTGTGTGTGTGTGTGTGTGTGTGTCGAGAAAAGTCTGCCTTTTTATTTTATATAAAGAATTTTTTTACTGAAACTTGCAACATCAGCTGAACATGCTTAAAAATCATGTTCTACTGTGTAATGAGCTTGAAACCATGACGTGGTGGTAGCCATTGGTTAACTTACTCCTAAGTTTAGTCAGTCTATTAATTTAATTGTTTTTTTTTTGCCCTAGTTTCACTTTTTTGGTTTTGTTTATTTCACATTGTGTATTGCTGCACTTCTCTTACCAATAATTTGGATGTTGAAAATGTTCACAAATTTGAGTCGCAACTTCATCTCTTAGTCAAAAAGCGGGTCTTAAGGCTAGACCAGTTAAGAAACACTGTTGTAATCTCTGTTGTTTGTTTTGATATCTGGTCCGGCCATGTGTGCTTGTTAATGCACGATTGTCTTGTGCATAGGTGTCAGATGCCGAGGAGCACCCCAAAACGTCATTATGTAATGAATTCTGCAGGTAGAGCAGGGTGACTTTAACATCTGTCTAGGGACTACAGATGAAAACTAGCCTCTTGGCTAATTCTGGCGCATTTACAGTAATGTTATTAATGTGCACTGTCCCTGTTTTCAAATAAACTAAACTTAAACTTAAATTGGGGAGCAGCCAGTGAGAACCGTGTCTACAGCACCTTTAGAAAGAAACAGGACTGGATTTCAGATACAAATGCAGCACAACTAATCTTGGCCCTGCTGGCCACACTGACACAGACACCAAGCCAATCCATCTTTGTTCTTCATTTCACATCTTTGCTTGCATCGTTTATCCTATTCAAGTGAGGCATCAAGGCCAATATTTAACAATATGAACAGTGATTGATAATGACATCCAAAGTCTGCCACAGTAACTATTCTCTCCACAAAAAAAATAGACAGAAGAGAAACAACACAGCCGTCCTGCAGTTGTTCTAAGACACCTGGGATACTGCTCTTATCAACAGTCGTGTCAAAATTAAAACATTGTTACATATACATATAAAGCCAAGTATTTAACTTAGTTTTTTTTGTCTATTTGCCCTTGTTTTCATGTTTTACGTATTGTTTTTTGTAGAATACCTTGAGCTGCATCTCTTGTATGTAAAGTGATCTATATTTTAAGTTTATTAACATTACTGTTAATAATTTAAAGGCAATAATTTACCACTCCACTTTGGACTCCACTTTAAAGTCTATTTTCAACCTGTTAAGACTACGTCAGTTAAACTAAGCCAATGTTATTAGAATAGTGGTGAGATTTTCTGTAGTAAACTAATGGTGCTATAGCAGTTTCTGAAGTGAATGTCTAAAATACATAATGCAGGACTAAAGGAAAAGAAAATGAAAGGGAAATGGTGTTCCTGGCCACCTGCAGATAAGAAATGATCCCATGCCAATCGGGCACAGTAGTGGTTCTTGGAATTGGACACCTGCAATGAGCTGCAAGACTTCTTGATCAGAGCTGGCCACCTCAGACTGAAACTCAATCAAATCTGTTGATATAACCTCAAATCCATATCTTACCAAATCCAAGACTGAGTTTATTGTTAAAAGATCTAGTGATGGCATCGCAGTACTACACTGTTCGACTTTTTAACTGACTCACCGTGAGAGGGATGGAATCATTACCTCAAGGTAGCCATTGTTATAAAATGCTAATGGCAGTCACGCATCATTCCACTTGTTCTGGTTAGGGCCGTGGGCATCAGTCAGCTGGCAGGATTTAGGTTTATTTGTGATGATGAGTCCACAGGGAGAGAGGATCAGAGAGTCGGAAAGCTGTGAACTGAGGCCAAGTCCATTTCGATTCAGCAGCATATATTAGTATTTATGATGCTCAAAGTCAAATGGAAAACAACCCTACAAGTGACTTGGAAATACACAGGGTCTGTGGAAATGCGTTAAAACGGGTTTGTCAGTTGTGTACTGAGCATCACTCACACACACACACACACACACACACACACACACACACACACACACACACACACAATAAAATAGCAAATTAGACTGTGATGATTATAGTGGAGAGATACAGTATATATAATAAACAATAAAAGGAATGGAGAAGAAGAAGCTGTGGTCTGTTATAGTATTATTTATTTTATTGTAGGTATATTAGGTTGCTATGTTGTATACATTATATCTTACGTGATGGATGCCCTGGGGACAAAAGAGAAGAAGACCCAAGAGTGGAGCACACCGTGCTGTCGTTGCACCTCGAGGCCAGCCAGCAGCAGACAGGAACACAGGGCTGTGTGTATTTAAACCTTTTAATTTTGTTTTGGAGATATTTCCACCCATACGTTTCATTATGTTGCTTTAATATTCATTTTATTTTTATTTACAGTATTGAGCTTGTGGATGTTCTCATTTGTCCAGGTCTTCGTTATCCCCCCAAAAAATGCAACTGGACTTGGTTGTTTGTCTTCGAAGATGTTTTACCTCTCATCCAAGAGGCTTGGACACATTTGCAAGTGAAGGTTGCTGTGCTTATTAAGTGATGATGCAGATCAAGTTGATCCATTGAAAACACGGTGTGCTAGCCTGTATGTTAAGGTCATTTAGATGTCCTCTTTGGTTTGCTATTACTGTATGTCCGCAACAAAACTATACACAAAGAGCAGGCATCCTTTTGTATATAATTTCTCTAGAAGTACTACCCGGCGGCAATGTAAATATTCAAGATTTCAGACACTGAAATCAATGCAATGCAACATACCATATGAAAGCAATATTGAAAACTCTTTATTTTACTAAATGTATTCAGTCATCTAGTTTACAGATGACACACCAGCTCCGATGCTCACTCCACAGGGAGGGTGACAACAGTGATCGATCACTGCGGGAGGCCACCCATCAAAAGGTGACAAGTTAAAAACTATTTTTCTTTTTTTTCTCTGAGATGAATGTAAGTTTGAGTTTATTGACACTACTATACTCTCAATATGTTTGAAATATGTTTTTTTTTATATAATAGGAGGGCTTGAATCAACATATTTGTATTTGATTGTGTAACTAACCCTGCTTTTGCAATTCAGTTTGGCAGTCAGTGTTGCTTGGATGTAAAGCAGTAACATTCAAGAAGCTGGAAGACAGAAATAAATAGATTCTATTTACAGACACCTGCTGTGTCTAGACAACCTAGATATGCCAATACTTGATCTGGCACAATGTGACTGGCAGCATTTATGCCTAAATATCTCACGATTGTACCTGAGCACAGAGGTAGATGTTTTGTGCTTCTGGGTTGTTTGATCAGATGAAAAGAAAATCTATTCTCTCAGCCTTTATACATCTCACATGCTTAAAGAGAGAATTGTTCAATCTATCTGAGCCTAGAGGGGGTGGTGTCAGGCAATGTTTCCCCTTCTGCTCCTTCTGGTTCAGAAATACTCAATACCCACACACTGAAGCTACTGTATCCCCACGCTTACACAGTAGGCATTGCCTTTTTGTGTAAAAATTGTGGAAAATACCAAATGCTGCCTTATGAAGCTCATGCATGTCTCATGGCCCAGAGTTATTTTCTTTCTTCTGGTTTCTAGAAGTTTCTCTTGCAGCTCTAGGGAGGACTGGGTGCTGAATTGGTGCTGTTATATTCACACAAAGAAAAGAAACAATCGACATTCATACTGGCACATTATCATGTCCACAATACTCCTTGGAGGGAAAGTCAGTACGTAACAATTTCAGACACATTGGTCGATAGCTCTGTCATTATTAACAAAGTCAATTGAGACCAATTTAAACCCATCTTGAGAGGTTAGACATGTCTACAATTACTCATGCTAAATGTTTCTAAGGAGCATAAAGGAAAATGTAGCCATTTGAATGTATCAATACTGTATTGCACATGGCAGCACATTTCTCTGTTTTTAACGGTGGGGATTTAATGTAATGGTCACTTTTAATGGTTGTAAATACCTCTCTTATACTTCATATTTTATCTTTGTGTCCACACATGAACTGTGGGGGTTGAAATAAAGTTAATTGAAGTGAACTAAAATGAAATGTGCTTCTGTTCCAGATGAACCATCCTCCTAAGAGTTTTGGAAGGAAAGTAATTTGCAGTGTGTTGCCGGAAAAAACATTAGTCATCCCCCACCTCAACAGACATAATGTGTTTATCACCTTCAGCCAGTTAGAAGAGGGGAAGAGTGAAAAACAAAGACTAAAAGCGTCCACTTGCATGATGTCATTGTGCCCTGTCTGCCTGCTCCCTGCTATCTCTCTCTTTAAACTCCCATTTACCATTCACACTTATGGCTCTGGTATTTTAGACAATTTAGGGTCCCTTTCCAGCAGAAAGGACGGTGCGATCGAGCGTGGAAGAGAGCTAATTAAAGTCCGCTGACACCATTAGCACACTGCCATCAGGCTGACAGCCAGTCGTATAACAAGAAGCTGAGGGCAGAGAAAGAGAGACAGTTGATGATGAACAACACAGGTCAGACCACATCTCCCTTAACTAGCCAAAAGAGAGAGGGTGGCGACAAGGGCAGAGTGAAATGCATGAATATGTACACACACACACACACACACACACACACACACACACACACACACACACACACACACACACACACACACACACACACACACACACACACACACACACACACACACACACACACACACACACACACACACACACACACACACACACACACACACACACACACACACAGGTTCATACTTTTAATTTTGGATTTCTACTAGAACATGTTGCTTTAGGTCCTGTTTAAACGACAACGCTGGCGGGTGAGAACGACAACATTTTATCAGATGTGCGTTTTATTTAGACAGCAATGGTGTATTCGGGGCTTAAAACGTAAAAAAGTGAAATTCCCCTCCAGAGTGGAAAGCTTAAAAATGCTCCACTGTCGGCGGTTCGATCCCTGGCTCATCCTGTTTGCATGTCGAAGTTTCCATGGACAAGACACTGAACCCTGAATTGCTCCCTGTGCTGCGCATGTGAATGTGGTGTGAATGGTTAGATCTAGATCAGTATGAATGTCTGTGTGAAGGGTGAATGTGACAAGTAGTGTGAAAGCGGCTTGAGTAGTCAGAATACTAGAAAGTCTTTGTATATATATGTAGACGCTATATATAAAAGTACAAGTCCATTTACCATTTACCACTAGTGGCACTTTCTCCTTATATCTAGTATAGTTGTGACATCATAACCATAGGGAAGACCTGACAGCGCGTTTAAATGCACAGTTTGCGAATACTGACGTGCGTTTCTCTGTGAATTGAGCTTGAGTTTTGTTACTTTCATGGTATTAAATAGCACCTCTGCCTGCTTTATAATAAAAAAAATGACATGGAACTCACACTTTTTATAACATGGGGCCTTTAATAGTGTATTTTCACAGACTTACATACTGATCTCTCATGCAAACTCATAAACATTTTCTAAAACTTAAACGATGCCAACTAATCCCATTACAAATTCATCTTATTGTGAAGCACACTGGTGTAGAACTCTGCTTCTGTACAAACACGACAAAAAAGCTTTGTATCTACAAAGGTCATTAAATGCAGTGACCTACTAGCTCCTGCCATGCACTGGCCTTTATCTCTATGGCCCACGCTAATGTACCATGACTGCTGCCTTTGCTGTAAGTCCTAACAAGAGTGCATTTGCTGAAAATGGGTTTTGTTGAAGAGTTTCAAAGAGAAGAGGGTGGGATAATGTTTATGTTATTCAGCCTTTTAGCCCACACAATGAATAAATATGCATTTTATTTGATCAATTATGTGTTTTAAGGATCCCCCAGCACCAACTCCTGCTAGTTACCTACCCACAGTGGAAATCAAGCGTACATGCCTGGAGGTGTTAACAATATTAAACCATTAAACTACCTGCAGCCCGGTTCAAGAAGCTCCACAGAAGGAGCCTAAACATTGGGCCAGTAACGTGCTGATCCATGGCATCGTCTCCCCCACTGTGCTGTGGATTTGATTTGGCTGTGACTGTTTTTATTTCCCCTGGGCTGCACTGCTATCACAGTGAGGCGAGGAGGTGAGCCATCTTGCTGAATGGAAATGCTCCCATAGATGTGCAGTAAGTGAGAGACCAGCCCTTGGGACCAATACCAGCTAATGGCTATCTGATTGACTAGGCAAAGAGAGGAAGAGAGAAGAGGAAGTGAAGACGGCGAGTGCAAGATGACAAGTCTGTCTGTTCTTCCTGAGCTCTCAAGTATGATACTATGTAGAGTGTGTTCATGCATGCTTATCAGTCTTTGATGTATACAGAACATGTGTTTGTGCCCCCCCCCTGCTTTTCAGCCTATGGATCTAATGAAGGCCGCTTACAGTATAATGAGAGTTGAGGTCAGATAATGGAGGAGGTAATTACTCCAGTGCGCACCAGCTGCTGGTTAAGAATTACATTATTGATCGGTCGGATGCATCAGCACGACAGGCCAGGGCGAGGCGCGAAAATAGAGAAGGGAGAAAAATCAACTCCTAAAATAAACAGTGCATCTGTCTGGCTTCCAATCAAGGCTGAGGCATGAGGCGCACAGGTGAGTGGAGTGTGTCCACAAACACACTGCAGCTGAGCAACTTCCTTCAGCAGGGAACATCTGCAGTTATATGATTGTGCAGTGATCCAAACGGCTCCATTGAGAAGGGAAATGTCTGGGCTGCAGTTAACCCTAGTTAAATGTTTGTCTATAAATGCAGAACTGTAAGCATGACTATAAAGAGATATATATTTGTAAAACATTCAATTCACATTCAATTATTTATTAATGATTTAATTTTCTGTGTATGAACACTTAATCTGACAGCTTTGCCAGTATGTGCTTTTTGCACATACTTCATAACATAAGTTTAACTGCAGGTATTGTTCCTCTCTACAGACACATTTTCTTGTGAGAGCTTTAAAAATGGTTCTGCAGACTAAACTAGTTAATTTATGGGAAAGAATCTGGAGACACTACTAAAAGCAAACATGTTTAGGAATTTGGTCTCCTACTGCAGAGTAGTTAAGACTTAAGCTGTTGGTTAGTGCTGGAGTTTACAACCTGATAGTATTATAGTTATACAGCACTTAAAGTATGTCAGCTGTAGAAAGTGGACAAACACAAAGACATGCTGCAAACACACACCAGACACATTATACTGTACACACACAATAAGCATTATCTCGACTCAAGCTTTCATCCCCAGCAGCAATCGATACACTATATTGAGTCACTCTTCGACGGCAACTTGTAAGACAGGATCTTCTCTAGTTCCCCAGTTGTTCTGACCTGCCCATGTTAGATCGTTCGGCATCAGAACGTGATGACACTGAAAGTATACCTTGCTTATAAACATATACAAGGGACCTCCTCGCCACAAACACTGCCTTCAATCATCAGGCAGAATTGACATTCCAACATCAATCTTCCTTTCACCAGGCAAACAAGGTGGTAACGCCAGTTGTTAAATGCCAATGGGACTCTACACAGCACAGGTAATTATAGACCCAGGTCTGCCTCCTGGCTAACTGCAGTGTGTAAATAAGATGTGTATGTCAATTTGTATGAGGGCTTTGTGTGTATGTGTGTTTGTGTGTGTTTGTGTGTGTGTGTGTGTGTGTGTGTGTGTGTGTGTGTGTGTGTGTGTGTGTGTGTGTGTGTGTGTGTGTGTGTGTGTGTGTGTGTGTGTGTGTGTGTGTGTGTGTGTGTGTGTGTGTGTGTGTGTGTGTGTGTGTGTGTGTGTGTGTGTGTGTGTGTGTAGGTGATTGCTAGGGCTTTAGCTTTTTATCAAAACAGAGAGCCTGGCAGACCGACACTTCAATGTATGTCCCCAGAGGCTACCTTTTTCCACAAGCTCAATGCAATCATTCACCAACCTAGAATAGGGAGAGATGGATGTGAAGCAGTGGACTGGATGGATGGATGGATAGAGGGATTGATAGAGGGATGAAGTGTGGAAAACAGGATTGATGATCACGACTCAAGTCCCTTAGTTTTAGCTAGAAGGCCTTTTGGGGGCAACAGGGGAGCAAAGTAAAAGGAGCTGGAGAAAAGAGGAGGGAGGTATGCCAAAACAATAAGACTTATAAAGTATTATTGTTATTTATCTGTAGAGAGTTTATTGTGTAACCTTTTTTGCATTGCTTTCTTCACATCACACTCTCCACTTACCACAGTATACTGTAAAAACATAAATGATTAATTATTAAAGTATACTAAACTTGAGTAATTAAATAGCTAATAGTAAAACACAGAAGTACAGAAACTATGGTTACATGACATTTTTTCCCACCGAATTGTAACAATCCAATAGTCACAAATAAACAGCATGAGGTTTTATTGTCATATTTGTCCGTCTACCTTAACATGCCAAAATAAACATAATCAAAATACATCACAGACCCTAACCTGACAAAACACACAAAGGAAACTCTTCCAATCCTTCTCCCATCCAGGAAATAAATCAATACAACACAACTCTGAGATGTAAAGAAGTACATCGACACTCAGATTCTTCCCATCCAAAGTTTTTTTCAGAAAACAAAAAAACAAAGAAACTGATCATGCAAAAGAGATGAAGGGAAAAAAAAAACGAATCTCTTTTTGATCGATTCAGTTTTTGTGCATGCCATACTAAAAAATACTGCAAAGTCGGCATGAGGCAGTGTTGATCCAAAAGTTCAGAGCAGTTGCTGTAGAGCATTAGTGCAGCTCTCTTCATAAACACACAGTAAAGAAAATAGTGGCAAAATATTATTGACAGAAGCCCATTAAAACCTTATTACATTCGCAGCTATGGTAACAGCAGAACATTGTGGCCAAGTAAAGTGTGCTAAAGCTTGCTGGTGTGGTTAATGGTAATGGAAAATCTCAAAAACCTTTCAACCCTGAGAGGAATTTAAAACTATGGAGAGCGTAGCTTCATTTCATCCGGTAAAGCATGCTAATGTGTCTGGAAATGCAAAGTTGTGCCTCAAAGTTTTAGATTAAAGCCTTACTAGATTAACTGAATTGTTCAGCATATTCTGTTAGGACATTTGACCCAGTAATTCAAATTTAAAAAATGGCTGATAATATTGAGAGAGAAAACATTTTGACTAAAATGGAAACTAGACTAAAACTAGTCGAAAATATGGATAAAAATGAAATAAATATGATTAGACTGAATCTAAAATAGTTGTCAAAATAAACACTGAGTGGAACCTCGCCAACCAACTAGCTAGCTAGTGCTAGCATTAGCTGGTGATTTTAGACACATTTTGTTCACTGTCACTGCAGCACAGGTCATTCCTGGCTCCAAAAAACAACAAGAAGAAAACTGTGATAATAGAAGCCATCTACCTTCCATGATAAAGGACATATTTCCAGAGGCGCCGCTTGGCAGCAGGCAAAGCGGACCACTGCTTGGGGCCCCAGGCCAAAAGGGCCCCTGAGGGCCGACAAACTTTAAAATACAGCAATGGCGATGCACAAAGTTTGTAATGACAGTAGGGGACCTGACCTCCCTCAGGTGTCCCCACCTGACTCCCAAGTCACCAAGTTTTTTTTTTCTGTTTTTTTTTTAATTGTTCTTCATATTAATATGTTTGAATTACATGTTTTCTAATGTTCATATTTTGAAAATAACTAACTTCACAATAACTAAAATGTACACTTTGAGGGGCCCCCTGTGTATTTTTCCTAGGACCAAAACAGATTAGAATCTAGAATGTCTACGGGAACTAACCTGTACAGAGTACAAAGGCTGACCACTGATCGAGAGGAAAACAGCAAACTACAGACATTAATTAAATGTAAGGAAGGAAGGGAGGAAGAGCATAGTGTTTGACACCACCTAATCTGTTACTAAGACAGGAAGTCAAGCTATCACAGATACAATAGTTTTCACAAAAGGAAATGACTCAGCGCTCCACATCACTGATGCTACATTGCAAATGTAAGTAGTGGAGCAGTGATAGTGGGAGTGAGATAACAAACAGTCCAGGAGAGACATGTCAACCGACAAGTGCATTTCAAATGAGACATCATTCAACAGCCATCAGTGAGAAAAGGCGAGAGGTAAGAGGCTAATTGCTTTTGTCATTTTTTGCAGTTGGTGTTAGCACAACAAATAATGATGAAAGAAGACTTTATTATGATGGTATTGTGCTGATAAGTGTATGGCAATACAACCACAAAGTCACTTCACAGTGGCATTGTGACTGTCAGAAGTCTTGCTAAGCATAATCAGATACCAAGTAGAGGGCAATAAGAAGATTAAGAAGACTACATTACAAAACTTTATTTCTATAAAACAGCAAAAAGTGATCACATTAATGAAACATCCCCCAGCTGGGGAAAACTGTAAGTAAACTTGGCATTTTCAATGTGTTGTTTAGCTTCAAGCACTATAGGGCGTAACTTGTTCAACAATGGGAGATAAGCTTTCCCCATAATTTTTGTTGGCAAACCTTTATCAAGCCCTGAAGCCTTATGAGAGGACTTTCTCAACTGGATTAAAATGACATTTCTGATGAGTTTGTTTTAGCTCAAATGGCCATAGAGTTACTACCTTGACACCAAAGTAATATAGCTAACTTGCCCAAAATTGACTGCCTCAGTATGGCACAAGTTCAAGCTTTATATAAATGTAATTTTAAAGTTGTACTTGGTCCAAGCTTGGTCCAATTTTCACTGAAAGGTAATCATCAAAAGAAGCTGCTGGAAGTTCTCTTTGGCAGAATGACAAACTTCCTAAGAAACAGGAATGTACTGTAGCAAACATTTGAGTGCTTTAGTGTGGAAACAGGAAGCAGAGTTGTAAACTTGGAATGGTAGGTTTATTATCTTAACTCCTCTCCCTCCTGTCAAAGGTAAACATGATTGTTCCTCACTCAAAGGTAGATAACAGATCAAGATAGTAGCCCATGAAAATAATTAAGGAAATGCATACAAAAGATACTCAAGCTTTCAGTGTTATTCTTAAATGGTTTGTTTTTATAGAGCTATTATGATTTCATATTCTTGGAATAGTAGTGATGTACAGTACTTTACCTTTTGACAGAGGTTATCTAAATCAAAAGAGAAGTTTTCCAGCTGCTTTTACTTAATTGTTTATTAAATTCTAAAATGCATCTTTCTCCAGTCTTTTTATAAACTGTCTCAACCAAACTGTACAATCCAATTAGTCCCATATCTGACAAACGACGGTCCTAAAATAATGACATCTCCAGTTTTTGGTACCAATGCCTAAGTAAAAATATGGCTCTTTGGCTGCTAAATGCATCACTATGTTCACCAGTTTGTGAGTTAGGTGCAGTTCAGTGCTGAACAGGTAATGTACAGTGGGTTTTAAGTGCCCTCAGCTGCCCAGCCATAAGAGCAGTGAGACTGAACAAAACATTAATGTCAGTCATAAACTATCTTCAGTCAGCTGATAATTCTCTGTGGCCACATAGCTTACATAGACATACGAGTGGTAATGGGATCCATTGTTAATATAAATCCATTGATTATAGTTGTTTTAAAGCTTCATGGTTGAAAAGAACAAGATCTGCCTCTCTTTTACACAGGACCTGTATGTAGAATATGTTTGTCAGGTATGTTTCTGTGTTGTACAATTGTCAACTACTTCCCAAAGGAAAATGGCTGAGAGTCAGTGACCTATTACCTAATGATCCTTTGTGTCTGTGTCTCCCCCTGTACTGTTCCGCTGTTAATGTTTCTTTGTCTGAGATGATGTGCTTTCCATTCTGGCATTTCCTAAGACAGCCCTCTAGCCATGCTTTGTATTGCCATAGTAATTTAAAGTGACTGATCTGACCGGCGAGCCTTTGGCAATCCCTCCTCTCAAGCTTCTATTGATTTTGATTACCTAGATTAGAGCTACATTCAGGGCTAACTGTGCAGCCCTGCTGCCTGCTGCTGTGGCTGTTCAGAGCAAAATGTTACGGTATGTGGGGAGCATACCCACTAGATTTATTTATTTTTTAATCCATCTTTGATGGATTGAAGTAAGTATTAATATAAAGAGTGCATATACGCTTGGCATTTATCAAGTTGGTAACATGTTTTCCTTTCAGTGTAGGATGTTAGGCTCCTTTCTTCTTCTGTGAGATTTAAGACTAGAAACCCGGCACCTCTTTTTCCACAATGAGTCTCGCAGTACAATGTAATAGCTGGCAATTTTACATGCATACGCATTTAAGGATTTCTTATGTCTCATGGTTACTGTGTGTTGGTGACCTATAATGGAGAGATAATGGCTGACACATCGTTAGTGCCTTCTCCCACCTGGAGAATGATCTTCACTTGCAGGGTCATAGAGGTGTGGGAGCATTGATAGAGGCCATTTTCATCAGCAGTCAAACAGCTCATTTTCTGCAATATCGCTAATAGACAGGGCTATCATTTATGAAGGGTAATGCCTTTAAAAGGGACATTAGAGGAGGCTAATGATCTAATCGGCACTCTGTTAGAAGCAATCCTTTGTCGGATGATATATAGACTCATACCTTTATGAGGTGCTTTCACTGATAAATGGTGAGCTTATCAAAGTTATGTCGAGGGCTGAATACCATCAAGTCTATTTTCACTGTTTCATTTACGCTCGGGGTGCATATTTGCAAGTGAATAAAAATACGTTTGTTTCCATTTAGGGTTTGGTTCCCCTTTTCATTCTGCTTAACGCAGCACCTTTCTGTCTTATCATGCAGAACGCTGCTTGTGGAGATCAGCTTTCCTGTTATGTATAAATACATCTCGGACCCGTCTGGGATGATCCTCTCCCCTTATGAATTCAACAATGTTGAAAAGGTCCATATACACAAAGATAGTTCCTGCTCATCCTGAAACACATGCGTGCAGGTTCCTCACACACATATGTTCCCCTACAATCACTGACAGATTAAGGTCCCCACAGCCCGCTGTAAACTAAAGCATAAATCATTTTCACTTCTCCCTCTCCTGACTGAAATTCATGGTTCTCAGCTCCCCTAAATCACAGTCAGTGAGTGCCTAAGGGAGGCTAGAAGGCTAATACACATTGTCCATGAATACCATAGGCAGCAAGGCCAGTCCTATATGTCTAAATATAGTCAATTCAGAGATGGATGGGCCTAAGCTGAGCAGCCACAGGGGAAGCGAGAACACCTATAAGTCTGCCGGCCATTTGATAGTTGTAGTCAAGTCGATTTTATTTATATAACCCGATATCACTGATTTACCTCGAGGGGATTTACAATCTCACAGTGTCTATCCCTCGATTAGGATAAGGGCAACTCCCATTTAAACAAACTTTGCAAGCCAACACATGCAGGGAATAGAGCGCACTTGTAATCCAATATACATTTAAGAACTTCCAGGTATTTTCCAATCTTACAGACCTGCTTAAAAGCATGTTTCCCAGTTACGGGGATGTAGACCTTTTTTAACGAACCCATTATCATCCCTACTCACCACATACAGCTGCTTTGTCTGGGTAGTCCTGCGCATCGGAATGTGACCCTCCACAATAGTCGCTGTTTTAACATAGGGAAACACTTGGTTGACGTAAATTCAAACAAAACTACTTCATTAGGTTTAGGCAACCACCCCATTTGGTGGGTTAGGAAAAGATTGTGGGTGGGGTGTGTTGAGGGCTGTAAACTGGCGGTCGCCAGTCGCCAGATGCCGAATGCCGAGTGCCGAAATGTCGAAGCCTCATATTTCTACAAAGGAGCAGTGCCTTGTTCCCCGTTGTTTAAACAGATCTGAGTTTTTAAAAAACAACGTCATTGTCATTTTACCTCTTTCTTATCAATGAAAAAGGTGTCTAGAAGAATCCCTTTATTAGTCCCGCGAATGGGGAAATTCAATTTTCACTCTATTATATTTGATTTTACACACACACACAGGCCCTATATACATGCAACCAATGGAGAGATGTTAGAGCGAGGGGGCTGCCAGTGACAGGCGCCCCGAGCAGTTGGGGGTTCAGTGCCTTGCTCAACAGCACCTCGGCAGTGTCCAGGAGATGAACTGGCACCTCTCAAGCCACCAGTCCACACTCCATTCATGGTCCACACAGGGACTTGAACCAGCAACCCTCCGGTTCCCAGCCCAGTCACCTATGGACTGAGCTACTGCCACCCAGTCTAACTGAAGAAAGAGGTGATCATAATTGTTCACATGTACAGCTGTTATCCGTTTTTTCAACGGAGCATTTGGACCTGGAAATCGTATTTTGAAAGGGTGTTACGTCAGACTTAACAGCCGGTAAGAGGGTGTCTGCTGAAGACATGAGAAGTTCTGATTAGAGATGCAGATTGGATTGGATGGTTCCCATCTGTAGTTCTGATGAGTCATTAATGAGTGTTTCCCTCGTGAAAGTTCTGCACGGTTAAAGTTTTCAATTTGCAATGTTTTGAAATTAAATTAATAATATTAAAATATATTTCTAAATAATACTTTGGCCTATTTTCTAAGCATGTATTGCTATATAATACTGTTATCTCATTGAAAAGTACTGAAACAGATGTGTAGGCAACAAAAAGAGGCAATTTATTATTTGGCCGGTAAAAAATTGACTTGGCCGGGAGATTCTTTCATCTACCGGTGGTAGTTAGTTTACAGCCCCGAGTGTGTTTAACATAAGTTAAGGACACACAGGATACTTTGTTGCTCTTACTACTCTTACTTGCTCTTGAGTATTTACATTTGAAAGCTGGTTGTGTTTCATACAAATGTTCAAGTGTGCCTTATGAGTCGAAATCAATTGCAGAGGGCCATGACTATTGGCGGTATTTTATTTTTATGCCCTGGGAATGAGAAGGGGCTTTTTCGACCGTCTCGTTTTGGTAGGAAGAGGTAAATGAATCCAGGGGACTAGACGGGACTGTCCACAGAGTTTGGACTGAAACTGTAATACCAGGGGACATTTTAAGGTAGCATGAAGAGGGGTGGCACCCTGCTGGTTAACACAAACACTTCCAGTCCATCAACCTTAACAATACAAGGTTAAAGGAAATATGCTTTTTTCCCTCCCCCTGGTGAAGGTCTTTACACATTAGAAGTGTATTTATGTAGTTTATATGGCTATGTCAAGAGTATTAACATGCTACTTCCCCTTGGAAGTGACCTTAATGCAGATGTGAGCATGATGTGAACACCTTATCAAATTACTCGTTTCACTGTCAGAATCGGAGTGATTTTTGTATCCCCATTGAAGTTAGCATAGGACTTAAGCAGAAGTTAGTCTACTCTAACCAAACCTATCTTGTGATTGGTTAGGGAAAATCAAATCCTCCTCCATGGTATTCTAGTTCAGGAAACTTCAGACTGAAGATGTAAATGGAGTGTAAAGTTGTTAATTCCATCTGATACAGTATCAGGTTATTAATGTAACAATGTTAAAGTAATAGTAAAGACATTTGGGAACTTTGGTCCGTCCGGACCTTTCATCAGGTGATGTCATTATCAGATCAAGATTTGTCCAATACTTGCTTTACAACCAAAAATTGTTTCAGCCTCAACATGTAATATAAAATCTCACAATTGATTAATGTGTTGACCTCTCTACTCTTTACTCATTTTACCGTCGTTAAAAAATAAACACTGTCACACATCTCTTTTCAACATGATAAACAGCTCAGATACAGTAACTCAAAGACCTTCATTTTGAAACTGCCCTCTAGCCAGTTATTACAGTTACCTCACCATGGCTGCTACAAACAAAGAAAACTTAGTTACAGACCCACAGTGCCAAGAACTATCTTGGGTTCAGGCGTTAATTACTATATGGTTCCTCTTCCTGGTTCATCCTTCGTGATTATACTGCAACTGGGAAGCCGAATTACCCATGCCAATTCAAGGTGACGCACTAAATTGTGATTAAGATAATTGCACTGTTAGCTCCATCATATGGACATATATATAGTTTTATATTTAAATTAAAATTATTTTCTCCGTCGGACATGGGTGCCTCATTAGGGGGTTAAATGCATAAAGCTCTCTGCCTGTTTCCACTGAAATCACCATAATCGTTTCCTATTTATATATATATATATATATATATATATTTCGACTTTAAATATTAGGCAGTGAAAGAACTCTCTAAGCCCTTCAGTGTGATGTGGTTGCCTGAGTGTTAATCACACAGCGGGTCGTTTTTTCACTGAGGCAGTTTGAACCACATTTAATCTTCCTATCATAAAACACCTTTGGAAGTTAGAATCTCATGTGGGAGTTGGGCCAAAATGAAGGATATGTTGAGGCCCAGTAATGCTCCAATAACACATCAGCAACTGAAAGTGCAAGCAAACAGATGAGGCTAATCCCCTGCGTGAGCAAACATTGGCGTCAAGTTTGAGCACGGCTCTACATTCGCTAAGAAGGTAGGCCAGCTACCCTGTATGCTCTGAGCCAGATTAGCTTCCTGATTCTGCAAAAAACATGCCTCTGATCTCCTCAGAGCTGGTTTCTGGGTGATAAACTCTCCCTCAAACATAAATGTGTCTTGCATCAAAGCTGCTGACAACACCACCCGGGTTTACAGGACGCATGGGTTGTGTATACAAATATTGTATTTCACCCATTTTCAGTCTGATTAGATGGGACAGAATTATGTTGAGCTAGTCAACAGCGACAGCCTGAATTTGGTGCATCCACATACAGGAAGAGTGACAATGCAAATGGGGCTAATTACAGAACTGTGGTACCTTAAACAAGCCTAGTCGCCAGACTTTTTTTTTTTGGGAATGAAACACAGAAACCTTTCCAGCCTGTATGAAACTTACCAGGCTTTCAACTGACCCCAATGTAAAACCATCCACGCCAATATGACACGCTCAGAGCAATTGCTCCGGAAGTCAGGTGACCTAAAAAAACCTATACGCCTCAAACTCCATTAAGGAAGTCAGGATGGATGGTTTGTTCAATCACACACACACACACACACAGACACACACACACACCAGATTTTCAACCGAGGGGATTTCTGTTTCTGACCCGATTGTGCCCCTTAATTATATAACAGACATACTTCCAAATCATGATATTTTCCGTTTGTCATTCCTACTCCTAAACAGAGACCGTTAAGAAGTAGTTTTATTTGAATTCACAAGGTTGTGTTTAAAACTGCGATCGTGGAGTGTAAAAAAGTGTGACAGTGAACAAGAAAGGCTTGCAGCGGTTCAGAAATGTTGACATGAAACGTATCTCTAGTTTGCAGAAATGTACAATGTCAACATTTTTTACTGGCGACTGGGTTGCTTAAAAATATAATTATGTAAACATCTTTAAGAATTTATGGATATGCAGTGCAGGATGTCTTGTCATGTCATGCATAAATTGGTTTACCTGTTATGCGTACTGTGACGACTTCATAAATTCATAGTATTCACGAGTTCACGGTCACTTTGTGTGTTGACTTTTTTTTCACTCTTTTGTAAAATTTATTGACACACATTTACATCTCTACTTCCAGTCTGTCCTATATATGTTACCTTCTTAAATCCACACACACACACACACACACACACACACACACACACACACACACACTCTTCTTACACTTCTGCCTTTTCTACAAGCCGGCAGACCAACCACTGTCAGCACTAACATGGCGGCCTATTTACATCTAGCCCAGGAATGTTGCCACAGACATGGATATTGTATTATTCGGTAAAAAAGGCAAGTAGAAGTGCTTTCATTAGTCAGTCATATGATCATTCCCCATTGTTTTAACTTATTCTTTGATAGATAGTAACTTAAAAGACTTCTTATGGAGAACAACATTATCTACATTATTTTTTTACATTTCACATTATAGCTTAGTTGTCCTAATTTAACGCATTGAGTCAGAAAACATACATTTAGTTCTGGAGATTAATAGTTATTTTGATGGAAGGAGTATGGGCTTGAGAATCTCATTTTGTGAGATGATGGCAATATTTCTGTAAACTTGAAGGAATACCCCACCAGTAACCAATGAATATAACATTGTTTTATAAACAGAGCCTACATGATCTACAAGGCAATTTCGGGTGTGTCATGCTGTAAGCAGCTAATTGTGCCTCGAGCCCCAACCCTTAAGCAGAGATGAGGAGTAACTACAGAAGTCTGGTATGCTTACTTCTTTTTAACTTCACTTCAACTTAACTTCATGTCCAAACTTTTTTTGAATCTTTAAGTTTGTAGTCTTCCAACTGCCTCAAGTGACTTCACTTTAGGCAATTTAATATGCAACCTCATCTGGAGTCCCAAAAGGCTTTATGCAACTTTTGTCATAAATGCAGTAGAATCCCTGACACCTATTAACAGGCTATGTGTAAATGTGTAAAATTGTCAGTAACATGTCATAATTGTTTTATCTCCAGTCTAAAATCCTTCAAAGTCCTGTTCTTGCCAGCTGCAGCAGGCAGCTGCACTACAATTAAGATTATTCAATTGCATCTTTTTTTTTTTCCTGTAACAGCCTGTAGATTACAGTGAGATTGATGTATCATGAGGCCACAGATGGCAAAGCACAATTCTCCTTAATTTCACAATGTTCACGTAGTTGCTGCAGCTTTGTCTATCCACATGAGGGTAATTTCTACTTCAGTGCAGCGTAGCTTTATATAAATCAATATAATGACAGGCCATTTCAACAGCGATATTAGGGCCTTTCAAACATGTTAAAATATGGACCTTTAAAATCATATGATCCCAGAGAGTGAACCAGTTATCTGCATTCATGACTTGAAATGTTAAGAAAGTTTTCATTGATCTTGATCTGCATTGCATGTTAAACTGGTGTTAAGAACTGCAGGACTTAAATCAACAAAATACAATTAGCAATTAACCTTTCCTGTCCGGATAGAATCTGGTCATCACTATATTGTTCATACCATCTGTTTTGAATGTTATCAATCGATTGAATGGTTGTTAATGGTTGTTGTCACCATGATAGATATAAAGCGAAATGGCCCTACTGTACCTCCTAATTGGCTTAGTTGACCGTCATTAACTGGTAAGCTGAATAACCCATCCACGTCAATATTATATGCTCAGAGCAACTGCTCCACCAATGCATTGTAAGATGATGTACAGTAGAATGAAGAGGAACAATGGCAGGGAGTAGTATAAAGATAATAACAAGTAAAACTCTTAGTAAGGGGTGAGGTTGGGGTGGTAGGTGGTAGGATGGGACAAACAAACAGACCTTTCAACTGGGAGACTGGTGTTCATGTGTTGTGAAATCAAAATTCCACGTGGACCTTTCTAATTTATGTAGGCTACATAAGCTAATTGTCTTACGCAACATTCTTAAAGTGTAACATTGGACCCCACGGTCTTATTCGACATGAATATACAATTTTTTTCCTGCAGAAAAGAGATGTGTTTTTAGGTTGCGGCGGAAGATGTGTAGGTTTTCTGCCGAATTCTTCCAAATGTTGATGGTGAGCTCGTTCCACCATTTGGGAGCCAGGATGGCAAACAGTCGTGACTTAGTCGAGTGACTCAGTGTTCCTCTCAATAAGGGAGCAGCAAGCAGATTTGCAGATGCAAACCACTAATATTGCTCAAAATAGCACCAAACCTCTGCAGTAGCATAATAAGTCTCCCTACACACCAACAACATAGTAGGCTAACCCAGAGTTTATTAAAAAAGACTGTTTTACAATGCTACAAGCCTTAGCAACCGGCTATGTCCATACTGAGAGGCAGTCAATACAAGTCAATTACTATTGATGTTCAATAGAACTGAACTTGGTAATCAACTTGTTTGGACTGCCTCTCATTATGAAGAGAACCGACTGCTAAGGCTTGGAGCATTGTAAAGGAGTCTTTTTTAAATAAACTCCGGGTTAGCTAACTACGTTGCTGGTTTTTGCTGGCTGCGTTTTATGTGTAGGGGCTCTAATTCGGTACTGCAGAGCTTTGGTGCAAGATCTAACATGACCCAGAGGAGTTTTCCATGGTCCATGCCAGCTCAAAATGCTGCCAGAAAAACATATTTCACACTCTTCTCCTTAAATTACTAGATGAGGGATGTGGGAGTTCTTTTGTATTGAACTAAACTGAAAACAAATTTCAGAAGACAGAGGTTTAAGTGATTCTCTGCTCTTAATCATATCATACAAGACTGAATGTAGCAACTCGATCAGATTTCTGAACTTCACTGGATCCTAAAATGAGCAATTGGTGTAATTTCTGTTTAGTCCAAAACTTCCCTCAAGCCCACAAGGTCTTTTCATCCCATTCCTGTGTACTCTCTTTCCGTACCCTCCAACAAACCTTCCAATAGGTATTAACTGTGTGTGATAGCAGTCATTATGGGCGGATATTGGGTCTGATGGTGTGTTTATGAGTGCAGCAAAGCTTCCAGATAAGCTCATAAATGTCATTCATGATTCTGTGTGATGGAGATGGGCTCGAATAGAGGGCACAGACAGAGAGGGTGAAGAGAGGCAGCAGGGGAGTCGTTGTTGCTGCACAGGGATATTAGCAGGGAGCAGTCTGGAGGTCAGGCTGCTGGTTAAGATGGAATTATTAGACATCACAATCTGTCTGTCAGTGTTCATAAAGTTAGGAAATGATTGTCCCCTCTTTGAGTTTCTTATGTTTAAGTGTTTAACGTTTTGAGTTGTCAGCCTATGTGTCTGTGTATGTCGGTGTAAGTCCAAGTGTGTCTTCCTCCCACAGTTTGTACATTTTCCAGCAGAAAGTAGCATCTTCACAGTTTTGCTAATGATGTTTTCCTGGATTGAAATGCATGTTTAGATCACAATTCAATGATTGTGCTGGATTTTGCAGTAACACAACTTACAAATCCATAGTTTACAGTTTGGACAGCAATGGAAGAATTATTGAACCATGGTCAGTGGCACAAGGCCAAAAACAATGCCAGATATCCATTCCAGTATTGCAGGTGAACGAAATGCTAACATGCTGATGGATTCAGCATTGTTGTGCAGAGCTAGAGCAGAGCATATTTGGTTAAAACAGATCATTGATGCTGTTTTTCCCTCAGGGTTCTCTGGGAAGTTGTAATGTAGCCAGCACTGCACCAGATTGTTTAAAAAAGCTTTTTTAATGCTACATTGCTTGTCAACAACTGGTCATATTTTAACTTAGGAGGCAATTTGGCCTTGTGTGCTTGGATTAATAAGGCATGCAGTTAACAAACCAGTCATCATTTTGTTTTACTAAAAACTCAACTCCTGGTATTTGCTCCTGGTGTTCATCACCACTGTTTTGGAAGGAATACAATTTTTTTGACCCGTTTAGAAATTCTCTAGCTGAAGACAAAGACTGCTTCGGTGCATTTTAAAAGCTTTTACTACCAAGCCACACAAAAAACTATATGAGGCTGAGTGATTAGTAGAGAGAGAGAGAGAGAGAGAGAGAGAGAGAGAGAGAGAGAGAGTTAAATTGTTGCAACAAATAATAATAACAGGAAGCGAAATTAGCCTGTGCTGATTTAAGCGTACAGGTCCATGATTTCATGCTGCTCTTTAGCAAATAACACCATCACTTATTTAAATGTACATTTATGTATTGTTAAATACTCCTGAGCATCATGCACTGTTGTTACGTTCTAATGAACTGGCATGCCGTTAGAAGAACAATCAGACTTTTATTAATGCAGCCTGGTCGATTTAAGGAAATTTTAGATGCATTATTGCTGTGTATGGTGCATGTTGTCTTATATGCCAGTGCCAAAAGACAATTTACCATTTTTTGTCAATCTAATGGACAAATAAGTAATCTGAATAATAACAAATGGAAATGAAATAAAAGTATGACTCTGGAAACATAATAAATACTTGATTAGAAAATCTATATTAAATCCAATTACAGTATGTACCACGTTAAATGGTCATGTTAATGGTAAAAATAAAACGCATGTCCCTGATGCAGGTAAACAAAATAAAAACCCTCACAGTATTTGATCTCGTCCTGAATTATTAACTTGTTCTGAAAGCACACTTTCAATTGAAACGCCAGTGTTTATTTGCATATTTATATAGAAAGGAGATAAATCTGTTTTTTCACAGCATGTATAAACTCAGTGTGACAGGGTTGAGAGTGCTGCATGATTCTAGTCTCTTCAAGCTTTTGTCCCTGAAAAACACGCTACAGCTAAAACCTACAATCATTGCCCTGCAGAGATGCACTGAGGCGCTCCTGTGACTGTTTGATAAAATTGGCTCAATTTTATTTGAGTGGTGAGTCACTTGCTACTTTCGCACAGCCACTTCAACAAAGAAACTCGTTTTTTGCTCAAACTGCTTTGCTTCTTTCCTCTCAAAACAAATTTTGTATAATTTAGAGCATTGCTTCTATTCTCTCGCACCCCTCTCACTTACGAGTCCCGCAGGAGGAGAGAGTGGCATTGATTCCATTCAGCCATTTTCTGGATGTCACCAGTCTTCACTAATGGCTGCACTAAGCACGACAACCATGCATGCCGCTAGAATCAGCAAAGATGCTGAGAAGGGAGGACTGAAAGGGTATGAGTATAATGTGGATTCATGCTTAGATGAGAATGTGTTTGATAGACCTGTTCAGCAAGCTTTCCTCTCTTTACACACATTGGAACTGTTCTTCAGTGTTTGAATGACAAAATAATACACTGAAACTGTTGCCCCAAGAGAAAAGTGGAAGTAAATCGGAGATGTGGCACAGAAAATACTGTGATGAGCTGTGTCGACCCATAAATGCTGTACTATTTATCCCATACCATACATGTTATTGCTTGGTGGTATAAGTAAACACAATACTTTTGGACTTGTGACAAGCTAACAAAAAGCACTGCTCATAAGTAAACATGAGCCACTTTTACTGTGTTTTACTGTGCAGCTGCTCCAGATAAGAATTCTGTGAATGTCTAAAAAGGTGGAATAAGTTATCTCAGCATTAACCCATCCCGCTGCCTAGAATAAGAGCAGGGCATTCAATTAATTCAACCTTCCTGAAAAGTAACCCTGTTACAAAATACCATTTATTTACCAAGTATCATAGTTATACAATATGCCTCAATGGGTTTGAGCAATAGAGATTCTGTTCCTATTTGTATCAGTGGACCAACTGTATCTCAGAGGCTGTTCTGTGTAAAATACAGTGTTTTAAACCTAAAGTCAACAAGTCTTCAGACCCATATGACCACATAGGTTGTTTGTTCCTACGAGTGGCGATTGCTCTAAGACTGCAAGGGGAGCTCAGCTTCCCATAAAATGTCACCAAAAAAAAAAGAAAAAGTGGTGAAATATTTACTGCTGTGTGTACATTTCATTGACTAAATACGCGTTAGAAAGCCTTCATCTTTTGTTCAGAATCAGCTACTTATCACAGGTAACCGGCACAACTTCCTTTTCATTCATCGCCACAGCGCTTTACACAGTCGGACGCTCAGCGTCTCTGCGGGTCTATGGGACAGTGGGCTGGCCCAGACGCTCGGCTTCTGCATGATGATTGGATGAGCTGTCTAAGGGCGGAATCCTTTTTTGATTTACAGCTAAATGAGAGAATCATCGATCTTGAAGAATAAACACCCACCGGAGCATTTTCCAAGTTTTCCATTCCGTCGTTCTGAACTGATGCCCAGCGACTTTCTCTTTGTTAAAAACGACTAGTGTTGTGTTTCGCGTCTCCGTTCTGTCACTCTGTGGTTTCTTTCCCCAACGAGCAGTGGCAACTGCGGGAGCCTTTCCCCCCCGCCACGATCACTCACATGCGCTTCTACTTCACAGTAGCCTGGCGCAGCAGCTCCAGCTGGGCCAAGGCTGTTTAAGCAGCCTAGCTCGGCTGGCCATTGAGAGGACACTGGTCAAGTCCCTGGAAAAGACGCCTAGTTGGTACGACAAGGTCACAGATCATTTTCTTGAAAAGGAACGAAGGGTAGAATTTACATATAAATAAACAAACACATTTATGATGTAGGCCAGAAAGATGAGCTTCCCCTCCCTGAAAGACCAGCAGCCGCCACTGGTTCCTACCCTCTAATATTGGGCACAGGAGCGTTTCAGTTCAGTAATGCTGCAAGTTGTATTTTAAATGGAAATTTGCAGCAGTATTATAACCGGGATCCATATGGCGTTAAGTGCCAGCACGGCTTAGATTCTTTAAATCTCGTTGAGGCTGAGCTTTAGTGGAGCTTTGGGGGTGGGGGTGGTCGTCAACAGGAATTAGATACATGGGAATTATGAGTGCTACTTGTACCAGCATCTTCAAGACTGATGCAATGGAAGATCAACAGCTCATGTAATGCAGTAATCCTTAAGTTTCCATTTCTGTAATTTAGAAACTTCACAACTTCTGGTTATTCTATTTTATAAAAGCCATTTATGCACTAAGTTCCATCATTTCTGTTCTTTTAAACAGGTGGTGATTACAGCATTGGCCGATGTTTCCACTCACTGAAACTTTAGCGTTTGGCGCCACAAGTGATTCATCTAACAGAAGTGACATCTAGGAAAGTTCACATAAATCATTCTTTGTTTTGACACTATACTTCTTTGACATTACCCGGGTGCTTTTCAGTAAGTTTTAACCTTACTGCATAAAAATCAACCTGATGTGAATAATCACCATAGCAACAGGTTCAGGATGCGGCAAAAACATAATTGTGCTCTCTTGATCTCAAAATTAACGTGAAACTTTATTTACCAGATGCTAAACAACTTCAGCAGTTTACCAGACCTTCTGCAAATCATGTTAAAGCAACAGATAAGTGTTATGGATAATCTGGTCCCCACAGCAATTAAGTACAGGATAACAGACACCATGGTTTTCCCTGTAACATGAGACAGTGAATTTATCTCTGTGTGTCGCATAATGGGTGTGCACACACATATGCAAAACAAATAATACATATATAAATATACATATACAGGTATATATACAGTATATCTTTAATGGAATTAAATCCATTACTGAGGGTTCTATGTAGGTGAGACAGCTCCAGGGTTAATTGGAACCCAATGTTGCTGTGAAAATGGCTGTCTATTATAGTTATAGTTGGTTATAGTAACTTTTTACTAGATAATCAGAGGATTTATTCCAATCTTGATGCCTGTTTTTTTATGGGTTTAATATCTATTTCTTAGTATTTTCCTAGGAAGTTTGACATAATTAGGTTATCTTATATTAAGACATATATATTATTAATTACTGAATTTATTTTCCATATGTATGTGGAAAGGTATAGTTGCTCTACACAGATGTAGCCTTTCTCTGATTTAAACACAGTCAAGGTTAAAGCGGTTTCATTCAAAGTGCAGATTGTCATCCCATAAATGTACACAGAAATGTATTTATTTGTGGATTCTTATGAGAGCTTGTAAAACCCTGTGGAACATTCATGCTGAGGAAAAATTTCCGCACATTTCAAGAAAATACTGTATACTATGTTTGACCAATGATGCAATCTTCCAGCAATTAATCAGAATACATTAATTGGAAGAGTATTAATTATTACTGACTGTAGTTCCCTATAATTTCAATCAAATAACATGGTAAATTAAACTTTAAAGAAAGCTATTTAGAATTATTCAGACATTGCAGATCTGTAAAATAGAACATTACCTAAATTCAAGCTTGGTGAGCAAAATGAAGGTGAACATTACAACTATTACTGAAACTGTCTGTTATAAACATCCATCACAGCTTCCACTTTAACCTACTGTAGTTGTGTGCGGCAAGTTTTTGAGCAAAATGAAAGAATATGATGACTTTGAAGTACCTTGCTAGATCTCTTTGCAGCAACATCATCTGTTTCCAGATCTCAGCAATTACTGTACTGTACTGCATTGAGTACAGTAGTATCCCACCAGGGCATAAACCATATGGAGAAAATAAGACCTCCCAACTTGTAAAAACAGGAAAATTATGCATTAAGGTCATATATACATGTATCATTATCTAAGGCCCTGTCTTGTAGAGTCAGCCAATGTTAAAATGTGTTTTTGTATTTTTGTAATGCCATTACTGTTTCAGTTATTTTAGTTTATATCCGTTTGCCACTAACTCTGCCAGTCATAAGTTGTTTTCTCAGCGGACATCCTGACGTGTCATAGTAGGAAAGGCACAGCTTCACTTTGCTGATTATTATAACAACATTAATAGATCAGGAGAGTCGTTTAATTATTTTTTCACATTTCAGTCAAATGCAAGAAAACCAGTGAAGGGATTCAGAAGACCTCTGCTATGGCATATAACTCCATCTTTCCAAGGTACGTGAAGCAAGACCTTTATGATGTTTATAGTTCTGCTTTACTCAGAAGCCCCCTCTGGTGGCTGTGTAAATAATTGACTTGATCAAAGAATGGTTGAATAGTTCCCAGTTAACAGCGAACAGTATTTTTGCTTAAAAATGCCGGCCCCTACTCCCCCCTGTGGGCTCACTCGCTGAGATAAGTCGTAATGCATGTCGGATGAGATTTGATTGGATGAGCAGCATCAAATGAGATCACTTTCAATGCATGCTGTTGCTCTGTGAGATTCCCAAACCGCTTAAAGCTGAGGCTCCTCGACTCTGATTGGTTGTTTTAGGTGGTTTATGGTGGAATCCTTCAGATGTCATTTGGAGCACCCGGGGACCAGCAGGTGGAAGCAGAGTTACATGACTGTCTCATAGTGCTGTCAGGATATAGTGACAGTGTCAATGAATATGAGAAAAAAATCTATTATTTTATATAGAAAGTTACCTACTTCAGCTTTAACTGCTGCAAAGGCTAGAAAGGCAGTGTTGGTTAAAACAGAAATCAAAAAACAACAATTCTCAATAAGTTATCAGTTATAGCCCCAGCATGGCATCCAGTTGAATGGGAGGTTGACAAGGATGATGTTTTTGCAAAGGTTTATGTCATATATGTTGTTTTTGGAAGTCATTTTATTTCTTCCATGATGACATGACTGCTTCTGGTAAATTGACTAATGCACTTACAGTAAGACACAACAAAGTCCTGACTGAGTTAGAGTGGCTCTTTGGAACACAGCAGATTAAAGCCGTTGGCCCTGTGGCTATTACCATCAAGTTTGAACAATATCAAATAGTCATAATGATCTCATGGGAAAAAATCTATATGGAAGTTAGATTCAGTAAAATGAAACAGCAGAACACTGTTGCAACACATCAAAGGAAGTCATACAAGTCTCTACTTGTGGCAGCTCTGTTCTCTCTCTCTCTCTCTCTCTCTTTCACTCTCTCCCTCTCTCTCTTTCTCTCTCGTCATTGTTTAAGTTTCAGCACACACCCTCCACAGTTAAGACTTCCTTGTCATTTATCATTTTAATCATTAACGTTCTGCACTTAGAGACAAGTTTGAAGGACGATATTTATGGACAAAAGCACCATAAGGAATCGGAGACTAGTTGAGAAGAGCCGAGGTAAAGCACCGGGCATCCCGAGGTCACTCAAATATTTAAGACTTAACAAACATGGTGCTTTTTAAAATAGGAGTGGTGATCTACCTGCTAAGTTCAAAGTTCCAACCTGCCTGCAGGAAAAAAAAAACGTCTGTTTCTACGGAGGTCTGTTTTAATTGGATTGCTCTCTGTGTTACAGTGAAATGTAAAAGAGACCACAATGGGGTATACAGCATGTACGCTTCTCTGGCTTCTATCTGCATTCACTCTTACAACACAAGGTATGTGAAACTATTTTAAAATACTGTAGTGTACATTAATTTGTTTAGCAGGTAGTAACATTAGTTCAAAATTATCAGGAAGGAAAAATCTCTGCCTTTTTCTCTTTAAAAGTTTAAAAGAAGATCATTGTGTAATGTTCTCATAATGTAAGGTGTAACAGGGGGGTTGTGCTAATAAAAATGCTGAACAGGTAGCTTTTGTGTTCTCAAGATCTAAGTACAATATTTGTATACAGAGTTGGTGAAACTGAGTGTGACTCCGGAGATTACTGCAGAGTGCGGCAAACAAGTAACCCTAAACTGCGAAGTGTCCTCATCTCGAAATGGACTATCAATCAAACACATGGAGTGGTCCCAAAACAACACATCTTTCTGTTCTGTGGACAGTGGAGGGAAAATCAAACACCACACGCACACTCTAAGACACTTCCATTGTAAGTATAAGCATGGACGATTGTCCCTCGTCTTTGACAGAGTGCGGCCACAGGAGAGCGGACTCTACAGGTGCAAACTACAATCCAACCAGGGAGCTTTGTCTGCATATACAAGAGTGGAGTTACAAGGTCAGTGTCCACACCTATTCTTATTTAGAGCTTCAGTTGCTAATTACTTTGCAGATACAGATTATTAATATAAAATATAATCAACAACAAATCATGATGTATTAACATACAGTAGGTTAAGATAAGACACCATAAGACTTTATTAATAGAATCACAAGCTACCCATCAGTATAACAAGTAATTAACATTTGCTCCACCTTTACCTACCAAAGGGATACTGCTGATTTTAAACCAAAGGGGTGTCGTTTTGCGTAAAATCAACAAAGTATTCCTGTAAGTAAAAGTAGTGATAACACTGTGTAAAAAATCGAAAATACTCTACACGTGAAATTCAATTTTTGAAATGATACATTCAACATAATATAATTATTCTCGTCAAAAATTACTTTCAGAATGTATTATTCTAAACGACATGTAACAACTCATATTAGAATATGGGAATGTTAGGCATCAGTACTGTAAAGCGTATGTGTGGAAGTGGTAGAGGTAAGGGAGGATAACAAAAACAAACTAATAAAAGGAGAAGGCCATGCGGAAGGCCTTCTGGCTGCTCAGCAAGCAGAGGGAAACAAATACAGCAGCCATTTTATATCCTGCCCACTGGCACCAGAATACAGGGACAACAAGACGTTTGTTTTATTATGGTCACGCCTCTCTCATGGTTAGGCTTCCTCGGCGCACTTGGACACACCCGATGGTGTGTGAGATGGTAAAGAGAGAGAGAGAGAGAGAGAGAGAGAGGGAGAGAGAGGGAGAGAGAGAGAGAGGGAGAGAGAGAGAGAGAGAGAGAGAGAGAGAGGGAGAGAGAGGGAGAGAGAGAGAGAGGGAGAGAGAGAGAGAGAGAGAGAGAGAGAGAGACTTTGAAGTTTTAGGTAGATTACAACTATAGGCTTGAGGATTGGGTAATTGTGTTGGTAACTTATTAATGTTTATATCAACACAAATCAGTTGTATAAACAACCTTTGAGATTATAGCAACATTTTTCTACCTGGTTTTTATCCTCCACCAGCATCAGGCTGGACACTTATGGGTTATTCTCTTTCTGAACTGAAACAACTGCAGCACATCTGAACCAAAACAAATTGTTACACAAGCTAATAATTTATTATTAACAACAAACTAACTTCAAGTACCTCGGGATCATGTTCACGAGTGAGGGGACGATGGAGCGTGAGTTTGGCCGGAGAATCGGAGCAGCGGGGGCGGTGTTGCAGTCGCTCTACCGCACCGTTGTGACGAAAAGAGAGCTGAGCCAGAAGGCAAAGCTCTCAATCTACCGCTCAATCTTCGTTCCTACCCTCACCTATGGTCATGAAATCTGGGTCATGACCGAAAGAACGAGGTCACGGGTACAGGTGGCCGAAATGGGTTTTCTCAGGAGGGTGGCTGGAGTCTCCCTTAGAGATAGGGTGAGTAGTTCAGCCATCCGTGAGGAACTCGGAGTAGAGCCGCTGCTCCTTAGCGTTGAAAGGAGCCAGTTGAGGTGGTTCGAGCATCTAGTAAGGATGCCCCCTGGGCGCCTCCCTAGGCAGGTGTTCCAGGAACGTCCAGCTGGGAGGAGGCCTCGGGGAAGACCCAGGACTAGGTGGAGAGATTATATCTCCATGCTGGCCTGGGAACGCCTTGGGATCCCCCAGTTAAAGCTGGTTAATGTGGCCCGGGAAAGGGAAGTTTGGGGTCCCCTGCTAAAGCTGCTGCCCCCGCGACCCAACCCCGGATAAGCGGATGAAGATGAGATGAGATGAGATGAACAAACTAACTGCATTTTTATAAAATGAGAACTCCAAAACCTCTTTTTTATATGATGTTATAAATGTGGTTGATTACTGCTGAAGAATTGTTTATTAATGAGTCAATACAATTTTAAACTACATTCATAAAATGCAGAAATCGATTTTGCTCTGCAGCTCTTTTGCAGAAAATAAGTGGCTGAACCAGGCAATTATAGGATAGGTCCTTATGGATTAAATAGCTGCATATCTATAAAGACAAAGGCAGTTATACTAATGGGAGATGAACACCAGCAAAATTGATTTTTTACAACTTGACAACCCAAAAGTTGTCTTTTTTAATGAGTTATGGCTTATCTATGAAGCATTAATGAATGATTTATTAGCTGATAAAGACATTAGTGGCAGTTTATAAATATTTATGAATTACCAGAATGCCTAATTAAAGTATTGCTTAATGTAGCTGCTGGATGAGCGTACGGATCTACTTTATAAAGCCTGCAGTGTAATCCATTCAGATAAGCATCATGTTTTTTGTGTGTAAAAGTTTAGCATAATAATAATAATAGAATACAATTTAGAGTTAAACATTTTTAGATTTTTTAAATTCTAAAATGTATTGTGTAAAGTAATGTACAATGTAATAGGGCTATAGCACTACAGTACTTGAGTAAATCTATTTCCACCACTTTAGTGAGGCATGTTGTGTTTTTGGGGTTTCACTTGTTAAATGAACACATCAAGTGTTTTTTACATTGCGTGCATTGTTCAAATTGATTTCAAAACTCTTTCTATGGTCTTCCCTTCAGAGTGTTGTGAGATCGTTGAGGGCGTTTTCACCAGTGACCGTCCTGCCTGCACCTTCAAACATGTCCACCCTGACGGAGATGTGCACTGGTTCCACGGCTCCCACAATCTCTCGGATGGGTCTGTGAGGCACCACACTACTAAACAGTTGGACGAAGGGGGATGGCTGACAATCCATAGTTACCTGGAGCGGAAAAGTTCAGATGTGCCCTACAACTGTTCCTTGAAGAGCACCACATCTGGCAAATACATTGCGAGCACTTTGGTTGAGACTCCAGTATCTGCAGTCATACAGGAACTTACACACCTGGAAGAGAATGGAGTTGGATCACAGGGACCTATGTGGACATTTTTGTGTACCTCACTCTTACTTGCTGTCACACTAAAATAATTAATTTGCTAAAGTTAACCTACATAATGGAATGTTATTAAGATATTGGGGTAAAGTGATGATTAACTGATTAATGGATTAGGAACAAAAAGGTACTAAGGTCTGTATGCTTATAAAATCCAGGGCAACAACAGTCTCAGTTAACTGAGTCATCTTACATGGCCCAAAGGTTTATTATCATTATTTTTATCTTTTGACTGAAGAGAACAAGGAAATCGCCGCTGCTGAGAAGCTTCTAATCATTACACTCTTTAAAATATCTTTGTTTTTTTGCTTCAAAAGGGAGTCACGGATGAGATTGTAGAGGTTATTGGTTTTATCACATGCACGCACAGGCATGTACGCGCGCGCGCGCGCGCGCACACACACACACACACACACACACACACACACACACACACACACACACACACACACACACACACACACAAACACACACACACACACACACACACACACACACACACACACACACACACACACACACACACACACACACACAGGCAAATGTTCAAAGAGTACTTCTGCCTACTGGTGCAATTTAGCTTTAAGGTATAAACCTTATAGCCACCGATTATTTTCAGGACTATGTATTTATTTCTGAGAGAGTAAGATGAAAATGTATTTTGACAGGTGTGTCCATTATGTGTTCACAGCATGGTTGTCTATGTGTCACCACTGTATGAGCGCATAGCTTCTGCAAGAACATTATGAAGAAGAAATCTGTCCGTCATGAACACAACGCAGACCTAAAAGGATGGGCTCCGCCATGAGTTTCCCTCAGACACACAGAAGCCTTTTGTCTTAAAATATCAGATAGCTTGACATGAATTCTCAGTCACGCATCAACTCTCTGTCTGTGGTTTGTGGATAGACGCTGCCCTCTGGTGAACTAACTGTGATCAGTGCGAGAAGTGGCTGCTGTACAACTAATTGATTTAGAGGCAGTGGATTGTCTACATGCAGGGTAACAAGGGTTGGTTTACCAAAAATAAAAAAAAAACACCCTAGGAATTATTTTTCTGTAGAAAGTAGTTGATAACAGTAACATTTACTGCAGTTTAAGTGAACATGCAGTGACAGATAATGTGTAGCTTGACAGACCTATGTGCAAAACTGCATATTTAGGTTTTTTCCATTTTAAATATGGCTAGTAGTCAGTGTCCTGGGTACAGCAGAGCTCAAAGCTGGAGAACAAACCCAGTTCCAAGGCTAAACACTTTTTTTCAACACCTTAGTGTCTTCAGACAGGACATTTGAGAGGCTTGTCAAGTCAGAATGACTCGCTGCTAATGATGATGGTGTTAAAAGAACGTTGTCATGGAGGGGCAGGTTGAACTTTCAGCAAGAAGTTGTCGAAGCTGAGAGCTTACTTGGTGATTGACTATGAGGTCACCTTAACTATTCCAGTTCACATGAACAGACACACACACACACACACACCAGATATATGTTGAGAATTGAATGTTAATATGCTGAGAATTGAATGTTTATGATCTCTCAAAAGCAGAATTTTGAGAAACACTGACACAAAATGAGACATACTGTACATTCACTTAACAAATATTTCACTGCAAAATCAAAAAGCAACTTACATAAATGGTCATTATACTACATAATGCTTTCACAGACTGAGTGATGGCTGAATTATTCAAGTGTATTGTTCAATTAAGTCTTTAATTCAAACTCTAACAATCAAAGTGATGAGCTTTAAACAGAGCTGTTTGATGATCTATCATATTTTACTAATGTGAGTGCTTTATTACTAGCTGACATTAACATTTACGAAAAATATCCAGTAGGTAATAACTGCTATAAGCTTTCAGAAATAAACATGAATAAAATGACATTAACGGAGTAGAGCTGATTATTTTTATTCATGTCACGATGTGATGAAGGCTTCTTCTTGATTAAATGTGACTTGGATTGTACGAACCTTTGGAGAAGTTGGCTAATGAAAAATGGATACATGTAAATGACATCCTAAAGAGGGCAGGATGCTAATACATCATCTTTGGGACTTGAAATAAAAGTGTGAATTTGGTGTTATGAATGTGTGGCTTTCTTATTTTCCTTTAATGTCCTATAACATCCCTGATAACAGATGCATCTCAGAGGGAAAATTGTGCAAACAAATCAGGGACCAAAAATAAGTCAGGCATGAATTCAAGCTTTATAGACTTTTTTCCAAATCTCATTTCTTGATCATAAATAACTGATGACAATAATAATATACTTTATTTATATAGCACTTTTCAAGGTTACACTGTGCTTTACGAGACAAAATACAAAATGGCAGACAACAATAACTAGAAACATTTACAACAGGTTAAAGTTTTTATAACATTGTGCCAAAGAAGTTACATATATAACAATATAAAATCATAAAAAAATAAAAAATAAAATAAAGGTTAAGAGAATGCTTTGAATAGGCTTTTAGAAGTGACTTCACAGGCAAAAGTAAATTCCGGCCATAAATCCTCTTTAAGAGGGATTTAAAAGAGTTGAAAGAGCACACCAGTCTGATCTCCTCTGGGAGGTTGTTCCAGAGACACGAAAGGCCCAGTTCACCTCTGTCCTAGATCACGGAGTGGCCAGCAGAGCCTTAAGGACCTCAGGTTGTGACCGGGCATACGGTGTCTATCTATCTATATCTGAAATGCACTGTCATTAGGTGCAAGTCCAGACGGTCTTAAAGTTTTTTAAGATTTACTGAGAGCCAATGGAGATAAGCTCAAACCGGAGTAATGTGCTCTCTTTTAGAGCTGCTGCATTTTTTCTTATTATTTGACTCAGACGTGAAGAGAGAGTTATTAGTTAAAACAAGAGGAAATAAAAGCATTTGCCACACTCTAGAATAAAATTGAGCTGATCGTGGAGAGTCTACTAAGCCGCAGAAAATATGCTGATGCAACATGGATGTAACGCAAGAGGCTTTAAGTTGTTCTATGAAGTTGAAATGAAGCTATACTTCCAGTAGCTCAGCTATAAAGTTTCAACAGCTGTTCTTGAGCTTTTGTAGAGATTACATGATCCTCTTACAGGTGGAGGGTGGAGTTTAACCAGTTGGCATGCAATTGTAGATTTTGAAATAAAGGAATAAATAGATGAAAGAAGTCTGAGCACTAACAATCGAAAAGCGCTATGGAAAAAAACAAAACTACAGCTACTGAATGGACCCTGAGATGAGACTGTTTGGTTGTTGTATTTCAGTAAAAGAATAACTCCTTCTGCACATCAGAGCATCTTGGATTTGAGTTTAAACAGCCAACTGCATGAGTCTCTCTCTCTCTCTCTCTCTCTCTCTCTCTCTCTCTCTCTCTCTCTCTCTCTCTCTTTCTCTGTACTTGTAGCATGCAAATCTTACCACAAGAGGGAACAAGTCACACACTCCACAGTCATCCTTTGGAAAAATAATGATGCCATACTGCTTTTCATGTTGATGCAAGGCTATATTATGTATCAATAGAGCATACTGACAGACTTACTATATTTCTTATTGGTCAAAATGTTTTATGTTTGGATTTTAGTTCCTTCTTTACTAAATGGCTGTTTGTTTCTGCAAGTGGCCCTGCTGCCTTGTTACATCATCCTTCAATGTTTGAAGTTTACTTCTCCTGTGAGCACCTCATCCGGGCAAAGTGCACAGTCTGGGTTGTTGGGTCTATTCACTGAAGTGTGTGTGTGTGTGTGTGTGTGTGTGTGTGTGTGTGTGTGAGTGTGTGTGTGTGTGTGTGTGTGTGTGTGTGTGTGTGTGTGTGTGTGTGTGTGTGTGTGTGTGTGTGTGTGTGTGTGTGTGTGTGTGTGTGTGTGTGTACAGGGGCTTCAGGTCAAGTTCCCATGGTAACTGAGAGGTCTCTCACTGTGTGCCCTTGGCTTCATCTGTATGTGTGTGTGTGTGTGTGTGCGTGTGTGTGTGTGTGTGTGTGTGTGTGTGTGTGTGTGTGTGTGTGTGTGTGTGTGTGTGTGTGTGTGTGTGTGTGTGTGTGTGTGTGTGTGTGTGTGTGTGTCTGTCTGTCTGTGTCTGTGACCAATTACCCCAGTAGGCTGTTATCTCCTCTCAGAGAGGTTTGCATTATCGCTCTGACAGCTTGTTGATCATTGGTCAGGTGAGTGGCCACAGATGGTTATATCATACACGATAGCAGAGACAGTGGGGGGGATGTGTATACTACAGATCAAAAGACACAAGATAAAAACCTAACTGACTATCAAACAGCAAGACAGAGCGGATGGATGGGTGGGACAGGGAGGGAGAGCGAAGACAGCGGGGTGGAGGAATGGAAAGAGGAGATAAAAGCCAGATTCTGTCAACAAACAGAGGAGATTTATGTGAAGCACTGATAGCCTGTTACCTAATGTTACGGAAAATGGGAGTTGGCTTGGGATTAATTGCCCCAAGAGCCGATGTACACAAGGATCAGTGTTGTTGACAGTCGTGCAGTTCCTGCAGACTTCTGTTCTTTCTGTCTCTACGTAGTTACACTTACTGTGCAATACTCTTAATATTTTATGCATTATGTACATTTGGTAACACCCACTTTATGCACATTTAATCAAATTCCTCAGTGGGTTCTAAAATTATAAGAAACACTGGTATTTCTTCACAGCCTGCAGCACTGTATGTGTTCAATGTATGAAAGCAAATCTAAAGTAAAAGTACTATATTGCATAATGGCCCCTGTTAGTGTTAGATTACTCGATTAATGGATCATGAGGCATGGGCATGTAAGCAGTACAATAAAGCAGTTATGCTCAGTATCTAATAGGGCTGTTTTTGGATGAAACACTCTAAAAACCGACTGCACACTACCTGCTTTGCACCAAACAGCAGACAAACACAGTTAGTGACTAGCTGGTGAACATAACAACACTGAAGTGGAGCATTAAGAGCCAGATATTTCTCTCAGGAGTTGTTAACACTAAAAACAGAGCCCAGTGGCCAAAAACACAACTAAACAATAAATGATAATGCAATTGTATCAGTAACTGCTGGATGTATAAGCAACTGTTTGCCAATGATTTCATCACATCAATTTAAAAGATATGTCAATATTTTGTTCACAACTTGAGTCTGCTGCTACCTAATGGTCAGTTTTCCAGGTTTTCTGGAGGTGTAATTACAATAAACACTTCTTCCGTTCTCTGCCCTTTTAACATTATTTAGTAAATCGGAGAGCATCAGTGACTCAAACATTCTGATGCTGCACTAACACACTAACTTCATTTTAACACGGTCTTGTTTTTCACAAGGGTTTTTCACAGGGGGACGAACTCATCCATTTTGTGAAATCAGGACTCCTGAAATGCTGCTTTATATAACAGCTGTGCCTTTATAGAGATCAATACATGAAAAGCCCAGCAGGAAGACTGAGCTGCTTCACCGTTAAGGTTACAGCAGGAGAAATAGAAGTGTTGCAAGCCATGAATAAAAAATAAAGATCAATATACGCTATATGCCAATGCCGATGACTTAGTTGCAGCAGTCGGAGACCGGCAACAAAAACGGTTTGCATGTGACTGTGCGTGAAAGATGAAGCTGGTTATCTGAAGACACTGATGGTAGAAAGCCTCCCGACAAACATGGTGTGAAGTCCTTTGAGTCTCATCATAAGATACGGAAATCGTACAGCTTATGCTGAGAAGAAGAGTGCTTGTATACACACACTCTGTTTATTAAGTCTTAATTCCACGTGTGACAGCAAAGATGAAATATGGGTTCAGTCAGTTTACTCACATATTTGACAGACTAAGCTTGAAAGTTGTGCAAATGTGTCCTTGTTTGATCCTTCCATAAGAGTTTTTTGCTGTCCATCTGCATAGATTTTTTTAGCCCTCCAATGTAGATTCAAATAAGGATGGCACACGTATGTCATTCAACACCCAAGGCCTAGTGTGACAGTTCAAATTCTTTTCCACGTTCCTTCCAGTAAGCTGTGTGGGAAAGAAAACCACTGACTGAAAGCTGCACTAAAATTATCAGAATTTCCCAACAGCATACAACTGAGACATCACTGGGCTTATGTGTTCATTCTACATCGTACATTTAAACATTTAACCTTTCAAGCTGTGTTCTTTCAAGGACATTATAAACCAAGCTGGTGCATTCATACAATTTACAGATAGCAGCCAGGCATGTTTGTTTAGGTGTGTGTGTGTGTGTGTGTGTGTGTGTGTGTGTGTGTGTGTGTGTGTGTGTGTGTGTGTGTGTGTGTGTGTGTGTGTGTGTGTGTGTGAGAGGGTGTGTGTGTGTGTGTGTGTGTGTGTGTGTGTGTGTGTGTGTGTGTGTGTGTGTGTGTGTGTGTGTGTGTGTGTGTGTGTGTGTGTGTCATAAAGGGAGTATTTTGTAGCTGCATGCACTCCTAGCCTTGGCTGCCCTGGGAGAACACACAGTTATAATCCTCACCTCTCAAGTCAGGCTGTCCTGTGTAACATATGCACATTTGGGATATACAGTAGAATGAGGATTGTATTTTATAATGTTGTGTAACAACAGTCTTGGTCCCATATTGTAAAAAAGTGAGATTTCCATGTCTTTTTAAAAAAAATTAAAATATAACCACTATTCACAATAACCATAATTTCAATAATCTCCAGCAGCTGTCTAATGTTATTACTAATATAACGACCTTGCATAAATCCTGACTGATCTTGGTGAATAATACTTGTTAGTAGAGAGAGAGATCAGACCTTCTTTCTGAGAATCTGATAGATACCCAACATTATATGAAAATCTTAAAACAAGAATTTTTTTTTATAGTTATAGTACAAATTGACTCCAAAGCTGTAATAAGAAGCCCCACTGGTATTTCTTACCCACATCATCAAAGGAAAACCTGTCCATTTCTTACATCAATGTCCAAATAAAGTGGAAATATAGAGAGACTGTCTGGATATTGTTCTATTTAATTAGTGCATGCAAACAAATGATTAGTTTCAAGATTTACTGTATCTTCTTCATACAATACGGAGTGGGCTTGGTATTTCCTAGATCCCATCTATGAAATATGCATATATCCATTCTGCGTAATACATAATCAATACCTTGTCAATCTTTGAGCTAACAAATAGGCAGTGTCTTACCACATATCCATAACAGTAACAAGTTTCATGAGGTGGACAGTAAGATAAACAGAACGAGCCGGATTTATATCAAGCCCTGGGTCAAAAGCTTAATTTATCACACCTGTTACATAACACACCATCTTTGGAGGATTGCAATCACCTCCAGTCTCGCGTCAATGGGCTGCTGATTAGCATATGTCAAAAACTCATCTCTGTCTGTTGGCTTCATATATTGCTTTCCCATTCATCTTACTTTTCAGCTCTGTGCAAAAAGGGAAGAATTCATAGTAATTTGTGCTCATTTTCATCGTTTCCCTTCAATCTACAGGTCTCACCGCCCACCATCTATTCTCTGCATGAATGGAACGGGTCAATGCACTAAAGGCAAAACTGGTGTGTGATTGATACGGCTCAGTGTGCTCGAAGAAAAACACCCAAATGGTCCTCATTACGCTCGAGACACCAGCAGGGGTCCATTTGTTCTACAGTTTGTGTGTCTTTGAAATTATGTAACATCGGGTCTTATATAACACCTGGTAACCCTGACCACCATTTTGGCATACACCGCTCTGCATCTTCACTTATTCTAGTAATTGCTTGAAAGGTATGAGAGCATCCCTGGCTCCTTTGTATTAATAAAAAAAGATTGCCATATCCATTAGATATGTGCGCTGTATACTTGTGTTTTCCAAGTACAACAGATTTGACCGAGGGTGTAGGAGGAGAAGAGGTGCAGTTGTTTGGTCTTTTGGGGCTAATGCCGTTTCTGATTAAGGTGGGGGTGGGGAAGGGACAATCGGAGGGTCTTATTCGAAGAGTAGGGTACCTTAAATGGAGGTGGCTTGCTTTTCAAAGAGGACCATCCTCCTTAGATGACATTCTGGAATGATTCTGCTATTAAAGAGTATATCTGTGATCAAACTTTATTTTCACTTTCCATCTGGTAGATGACTCACTCAGTATAGTTGGAAAGCGAGTATGGGAATGGCATTTACAGAAGCAGGCAGTGTGACTTTTTCTATCCATCTCAGTTAATCTCCTCTTGTTTTGCCATGCCATTTGTGCACAATTAAGTATATCTATATGTGGTAATTAGTTCCCGTCGTGTTTTCTGATTGGCTCCTTTAATTTCTGCCAATGAAAAGCACCTAATTAGTGAAAGATGGGGGTTATTATGAAACAACGCAAATGTCATCTGGGTTTCTTTCATTTTAAAACCTTTCATAAACTTATTTTTATTCACATGTTGAATAGTCCTTATTCAAAGGATATTCTCTCAGTGGGAAAATGAATCGAGTCATCACATTCTATCATTTAAAAAAAAACTATAGCAAAATAAATCAAATACATAAATAAATAAAAGAAGCTGCTGTTCTGACATTGTATTACTTTCAGTGATCAGGACAACAACTGACATCAAAGCCATTCAGAAAGTTGAAGTTTTGACTTGTAGTTATATATTTTTAGGGTTCAATTATTTCTAATGTGTCTATTTTTAAACGTTATTAGGATTTCTTTTTTTTTTTTTACATCTGATGTGACCTTTTTTCTTAGCTTTCAACTCGTATATTGAATATGTGATACATGTGTTTTATCTCTTATAAAACACCAAAATATATTTTTATATATTCAACTAAATTTCTCTCTCATTTCTACAATTTCAACATGTCACACTGCAGAACTGTTGGGAAAAGGTAATGTTAATGAAACTATATGTATAACCATAACTACTTAAAACCAGCTATAGTGCAGGTGACAATACACACAAGCCTTCCCAGGCTTTTCTGAAAAGCCTTTTCTCCCTGTGAAATGAATACATATGTGGTATTCAGCAAATTACCATAAAGCCATGTCATCCAAAAGAACAAAGACAGCACGCCAGACAAAATGTTCTTTGCGGACAACAAACATACATGCATTAAACAACAATCAGCCTTTTATTTATGTATAGATACCCCCATACACACCACACACAAACACACACACACACACACACACACACACACACACACACACACACACACACACACACACACACACACACACACACACACACACACACACACACACACACACACACACACACACACACACACACACACACACACACACACACACACACACAAACACACACACACTTGCTTGCTTGCTTGTGGTTGTCCATCGAGTCCGATGATGACTTCCACTTCTTTAACAGGGAGTTCTTTGATGGCTAAATAGCCCTATCCTGGACCTACAGGTTCTGTTGCAGGTGGGGCATGTGAAAATGGTGTTGATGTGTCTGACAGCCATGGATGCATTTCTTCTTAAGCTTCGTTGCTGTCTCCTTGCAATCCTTTCCTCTTCCAGTGATCGAGTCCCATCAAAACATATCTTTCGCCAGGTGTTACGATCAGCCGCAGTGTCTTCCAAATCGTCAGGGTTCATTCTGCACCTCTTAAGCGTTGTTTTAAGTTGGTCTTTAAAACGCTTCTTCTGGCCTCCTGCAGAGCGCTGGCCTTGGTGTAACTGTCCATAAAACACTTTGCAGGGCAGACGGGTGCTGGGTTTTCTGATGACATGCCCAACCCAACGCAGTTGGTGCCGGGCGATTGTGGCCTCAATACTTGAGCAGCCGGTTCTCCTGAGGATCTCAGTGTGAGCCACTCGGTCACGCCAAGTGATTCCCAAGATACGCCGGAGACAGCGGATGTGAAACTGCTCCAGGGACGGCTGTAAGTAACCCAGGTTTCAGAGCTGTAAAGGAGGGTGGTGATGCAGACCGCATGGTAGACAGAGATTTTTGTGCTGACATGGAGGTTCTTGTTCTGAAAGAAGCATCAATTTGGCCAGGACTTTTCCAGCTACAGCAAGAAGGGAAATTCCCCTGTGATTACCACAGTTGGCCTTGTCACCTTTGTTTTTGTAAATTGTGACAATTCTTGCATCACGCCATTGCTGTGGGATGTTTTTCTCTGCCCAAACATTGGTAATGCAGTGATGTAGGGCTTAAGTGCAGAGGTACCCTCCCTGCTTAAGCAGTTCTGCCGGAATGTTGTCACAGCCAGGAGACTTGTTGTTCTTTAGGGACCAAACTGCTGACAGGACTTCCAGGAAAGTTTGAGGCTGGTCAAGGCTTTCAATTAGGGGAAATTCAGGCAGTTCATCCAGGATGGTCAAGTTCACATCAGTATCCTGATTTAGAAGGGTGCTAAAATGTTCAGCCCACCATTCAAGGATGCTATCCTGGTCTTTTAGGACATTCAGCCCATCTGCTGTTTTCAGAGGGGTGATGCAGTGACTTGTTGGGCCATAGATAGATTTGACTGCGTTGTAAAAGTTATGCATGTCATTTCTATCAGCAAAAGCCTGAATCTTTAGTGCTTTCTCCTCCCACAACCTGTTCTGAATGGCCCTTAGCGTTCTCTGCACATTTTGGCGTTCTTTCTGCCATTGTCGTCTTGCGGTGATAGATGAGGGTTTTCTTAGGCTTTCCTGGTGTGCTTTGTGCATGTTATTGAGCAGGTTCTTGATTGACTCTGAGTTGTTATCAAACCAGTCTTGGTGATTCCTGGTCTTATAGCCGATTTTTTGGGCTGCTGCCTCATGAAGGGCTGTAGTAAAGGAGGCTACCTGCTGTTCAGTGGCATCTTCACTGCTTGGAAGGGGCTCCAGCTCTTCTTGCTTCCCAGCCAAGGAGCGACGGAACTCGTCCAGAGCAGTGGTGTCCTCCAGGCGGGCACAGTCCAGACGCCTCCTGCTGGATCCACTCTTTCGGATGGGGAGACACCGGTCTGTCCAGCACTCTGCCCCTCTCATGGCCCTGGTTAAGCGGACGTCACTGATGTCACAACGTCTCACGATGACATAATCAATCAGGTGCAAATGCTTGGAACGTGGGTGCAGCCATGATGTTTTATATTTGGTCTTCTGTTGAAATATGGTGTTGGTTATGGTAAAGTTGTGAGCACAGGGTAAGTAACCTCATCCCATTTGAGTTTACCTGACCAACTCCATGCCTGCCAAGTGCCCCGTTCCATACTTCACTGTTCTGCCCAACACGAGCGTTGAAATCCCCAAGCAGAAAGATCTTATCGCTCTTGGGAATCCAGTGCAAAGTCTCATCAAGTAGTTGGTAAAATGAGTCTTTAACCTCATTAGCAGGTGGTAGGGTTGGTGCATATAAACTGAGAAGTGTGGCATAGTGGTTCTTTGTCAGACAGATTCAGAGTGTCATCATTCTTTCACTGATTCCCACAGGTGTTTCAGTGAGTCGTGACAATAGTGTGTTCTCAATGGCCAGTCCGACCCTGTGTAGATGTTGTCCACCTTGAGGATAGCCTTTCCAGTAGAAGGTGTATCCGAGGCCTACCTCTGATCCCTCATCAAGAAGCCTGGTTTCACTCAGGGCAGTGTTGTCATTGTGTCATTATTGTGTGAACATTTCCCCAAAAAGTTTGTCAGTTTTTTAAACTGTCAGATATTTTTCCTTTTTTTTGATTTCTACTTTAATTTCACAAAATCACCCCACATATTGATATGCACATACTTTTAAGAGTGCAAAACAATGTTGTTACAAGTTTGACTTACCCCTTCAATCATAACCCCCATCTCTGTCTGAGAACAGTTTTTGAATATTGCCAAGAAGTAAATTGTTCCCGATACCTAATATTGTTTACTATCCTTATTGTTCTTTTCTGTAGCATGCATAATAATCGTAGGGTGCTTTTGTAAGTGTTGCCCAAAACCTCTACACAATAACTTGTAGGGTAATACCATGGAACAATGAACAGTAAATAACTTACTGTTCATTGTTCAGTGGTTTAAGCTATGGTAAAAGGTTGTTAAGGGAAGTCAGGTACTAACCTAAGTGTCTTGTCTTATTACACATTTCATGTTGCTACAGAAATTAAAACACTATATTTTATTAAAGGGACAACTTGGGGATTTTTACCCCTCGTTTCCCGACATTTGAAGGTTTATTGGAGCCAATATTAGAGCATCTGGTGTCCGTTACAAAACTCGCAGTTGAGCACTTCATCATTAACTTTACCAATCAGTCATGCTCGATTGCTGCTTGGCCGGTTGCTCTATTGAACTGTTTGTGCCACAGGGAAAACCCACCCTTCATTTGCAGGTTTAAGATCGGGCCCCACCACTTAATTTAAATTTACATAAGTAAAGATTTCATCTTGTAACAGTAGTTTAAGACCCACAGAATGATCCATGTGTTTATATCAGTAAACAACAAAAACAGATTTTAGATTAGATGCAGATTCATTGCTCTGTGAATTAAACATTAGGTCAAAATTGAGTTAGGGTAAAGTCTTTACTGCATAAACAGGCAGAGAAAAACAAAGCCCAATGTCAGTTTAACCCTCCTAAACAACACAAACACAACCTAAGGTACATGCGACTGTGGAGCAGCAGAGTGAATGAGGCTGAAGAGGTCTAAGGAGGCTGATCTAGGTTATTTTGACCTCCCTCCAAAGAGATGAGATGTGATCAATCAGGACTACTTACCTTTGCAGAAGCCCTGCATAGCTTTTCAAATAGATTAGAACCTCTGAACTATAAGGTCAGCTTTGCATGCACATGCACACAAACTTGCACACCCAAATGATGAAGGGACGCTGCTGACATAACCTAAAGCCTCCATCGTTTGTTCGACATTTGATATTTATGCTTGATTGATGTTAAAGGACATGCAGACTGACAGTGAAAGAGGATGTGTGAGTGTTTAAGCTTGTGTGTTTGTGTTTTGTTCTATTTTTGTTTCTCAATTCATCACAAATTTAGCCACAATTTCCTTATGATATTCAATATCTGTATATTATTTTAAAGTATTACTGTTACTGGTAAAAAAGCTACAAAGAAAGTCATGGGACACAATAGGATCATATTAACTTTAACAATACCCTTTCATGTTCCAAGCTACTACAGTTCCTGTTAATGATTCCATAATCTAGATGACATATCATGGAGTTAACATATGGTTGGCTATAGACTATCCTACTCTAAACATGAGTGGGAACAGATATACAGGTACAGTATGTACTGTTCTGTTTCCCCCATGGAAAAAAACAAACATGCAGCACAGTTGAAATCTTACAGAAATAGGAAAGAGTTTGTGAGTTCACAGCTGATATATTGGCAATAAACTGTAAAGACGACTTGTCTCAGTCAGACAAATCACACAGTTTACACATGAAAACATTATTACTGACAGTACTTTAAGAAAATACAAAAAAAAAATGATATGCAGTAGGGCATATGGGTTAGAACATGCCCTATGGTTAGAACATTGGCATCAATTTTTAAATTCCTTATGATTCAACACAACTCCAGGAAACAACCCAAAAAGCAAAGGCTTAACATGATATTTGGGGTTTTGCTTGTATACCAGAACAAAATTGACTGATGCCAAAGTGCTGCCTTTATTTAATTTCAGATTATCTTTAACTGCTGTTAACCTGCATGGTATAGGAAGGAGAATAACCTAGGGCATAGAGGAGAGTCAATTATGCTAAGCTGAAGTCAAAGAGACAAAAAAAAAAAAAATAGATTTCCTTTTAACACCCTCACCTTCCTGTCTACCAAAACCTCGTAACTGGCAGAAAGTCCAAAACAACAAAAATACTAAAACTTGTAAGTCCAGGTACAGTACAGGTGGTGAATGAAAGAATAAAACTAAGGTCAAAATCTGACACAAGATACCAGCAATTTATACAGTGCAACGTTTGGATTATCAATGCATGATGAAGATTTTCTGTTTCTGTGTCATTTCGTATTTTTATAAGTACCAAAATTCATGGCAATTCTACGGGCACCCCGAGAGCTCAACAAACAAATAAAGAAGGCACGCAAAAAGACAAAACAAAACCAAATACAGAAACGAGCTGCAAGTTGCAACACGCAACAATGTAAACTGTCTCCAGGGGACATAAAAAGTTGATGAACCTTAAACACCCATAACTTTGTCCAACCTACCGATGCAAATGAGAGGACAGCATGACTGCAACATTACCAACAACTTAATAATACAGACAAAAAAAAAATCCTGAGAAAAAAAGACTGTCCTTACATTTTTAAACAGTACCAAGCAATTACAGTAAACTCAAACCATCCATTTAATACTGGACAGCCTTGACATTGTTGTTTCACTGAATACACATTCATTTAGCCTACCTGAGTGTGCTTATTCAGGTTGGACAGGGAGTTTTTGAATGCCAATAATTTGTTGACTTTAGGCAGGCATAAGAGGCACTTGCGCACTTACACATGCGGTAAGACAAATCCTTTACTTAAGTGTAGGAAAACATTTCATTTAAATACGGCCACGGTTGAGTAACGTCAACGTTATACATAAAGTCTTCAACGACTTCATCTTCTGTCACAGAGCCTTCAGCAGGTGTTTCCATTTTTCCTCTTCTTCTTGCTTCTTCTAGTTTTGTCGCTTGGCACAAAACAGGAGTTACGTCACCAACTGAATGCGTGTGACTAGGAGACAGGATTTGTCAAACGTGCATTCAAACAAATTTCTTCTAATTTATATTTTTGTAGTAACAAGTAATTGAGATGCTGAGGGGAAATGTATCAGAGTAAAAGTGTACATTTTATTAAGGAAATGTAGTGGAGTAAAAGTGAAAGTTCAACAATATAAATAACAAAGTTAAGTACAGATACGTGGAAATGATTTGTTACATTACAACACTGAATACTATACCACAGTCCCCTTGAATGTTTACCTTCCTCGGTATGAAAAGACTTTATTTGTGTATTTTTGTACTCAACCCCGCCACATTTCTAAGTTTTGATTCATTTTAACACTATTGTTATGCTTCAGAGACTAAATTATGTTCAATTTACAGTTCCTGTGATTCCATTTTATTGTCAAGCGCATTTTAAGTGAACATTTGAAATTTCACAAAAAAGAAATGAGAATTAGATGTGTTTCCATCAACTAGTTTAGAGCTAATAAACTAGGCTACAGCACAGTTTGGTCAGAGGTTGGTGCTATAGGCTAAACCTGGCTGTAATCCACCAGTAAACAGAGTAGAAGAAGTAGAATAATTTGGTTAATTGGGCAATTGTAATTATCGTTCCATATCAGCCAGTATTGGCAATGTTTCACGCTACTTTATCTGGAGACAAAGACACATCAGAACTTATTCTGCAAAGGTTTTTCCATATCTCTCTTAATACACCAACTTTTTTTCGACAAAGAAACTAACTGACTGAAGTGACTAAAAATATCGTTCAATCACACACTAGCTTTCCAAGGCAGGGGCCAGAAACATAGTGATCGCCCTGAAAAAAGTGGCTGAAAAATCAGCCAAGTTAGCGGACACAATTGAGGAATTGTGATGCCATTTTAATATAATAGGGGTTTAAGCAGCAGAGTCAAACAGGTGTCAAGCAGCCAAGAAACATGGTCATCAGAGATTTAGCTGGTCTATTAGACACAGGAAGTATCACTTGGTTTTGTTCTTGTTGACCTACGGTTATTTTGAAACTGACCGATCATTTTGTCTGTTTATCGGGTTCGTGTAGAAGACTGTTACGGCATGAGCAGAAAGACTCATGTTGTTTTGGTCATTGGAACTGTGGGTTTGAAATTGGACATGGCATTGAGAGAAAATACTTTTTTTTTTGTTAAACTGGATGTGGTTGTCACAAAGTCTTTTTCCAAAAATGATTCTTAAAAAAAGGAGGGCTGTCTTATATTTGGGACAGTACGGGAATAAATAACTGGTTGCACAATCTGTGGTAAAGGTCTTTCTTTCCTGACAACTGAAGCTCACAATTCTTGTTGTTGCTATCTGATACTATTACTGCAATAGCCAGAGCAGACAGCTCTCTGTCTCTTGTCAGGTGGGCTTCATTAACTCAATTTGTCAGTTTAAGAGGCTGGTACAGGGTTTCCATGGCAACTGTAACTAACTGATACCTATAACTGTAATAGGTATCAACCCAAGTGTGGAGACTGGAAGAGATGAAGCTGTCCAGAACTTCCAGTGAATATGCAGAAGAAAAAATAACTCAATTAAAATACAAAAATGTCAGAAATGAGAATAAACACAAAAGTCCA